>NC_080696.1:46366040-46671424 GCF_030445035.2 Dasypus novemcinctus
GGTTCTCAAAGCATGGTCCCTGAACCAGCCCCATCAGCATAACCTGGGAATATATTAGAAAGTATATTCTCAGGCCCCACCCTGACCTATTGAACCAGAAATTCTGAAGGTGAGGCCCAGCAAGCTGTGCTTTAAGTGGTGAGAGTGATGCCTGTTCAAGTTTAAGGTTTACCTTCTTTGCAAACAGGCTCCCTGAGCCTCAGCCTATGTAGATGGACCAAGACAACTCAGGGCACTCATGCCAGCTGCTGCCCACTGAATGTTCCTACTTTTCCCATAAAGAGACAGGGCACCTGGGTTCACAATAAATGCAACAAATGGCAGAGCTGGGCATTCGACCTAGGGTGTTCGGGCTCCAGAGCCTGCTCTCCACCACTGCCATACACTGCTTTGCCCAAACCTGCCTTCCCATTCCCACTCCCCAGGTAGGACTCTGAGTGAAAGCAGCTGCCTTTGCCTATCAGAGCAGGAAGAAAAGGATACTTGGAGAGAAAGTGACAATTCACATAAATAGACACGAAGAGTTTTCCAGTCCCATTTGCCTCCTTAAAGCCACGAGGGTGTCTCCATGGCTATCACCTGGGGCCTCTTGATAGCAAACCCCAGAACCCGTTACCATCCTTCATGGCCTTCATCCTGAGCACCCCACTCTTCCCTTCTCATCCTCTCTGCTCACCCTACCCCTAGTCCTCTCAGCTGCAGAGCTGATGTTCTATTTCAGTCTTGCCTTTTTCCCAATACCTCTCTGTAACAGTTTGATATAATTGATGAATTCCAAAAAGAAATATTGGATTATGCGTGTAATCTGATCTGTACCTGGGCATGACTAAGTGATGATTAGGGTGTGCAGTCCCCACCCAGTCCCTACCCCTTGGTGGGTAGGGACTTGCAGATAAAGGCATGGCAAAGGACAGAATTGGAGCTTTTGATATGGGGATTTCTGATGTTTAGTGTTTGATACTGAAGACCTGGGAAGTCAGCACCCAGAGGAAAAAGAAGCCAGCACCAGGAAGGAAGGAAGGAACCTTGAACCCAGAGAAAAGCAAGCCCCAGGAACATAGGAACCCAGGTTGCCTGAAACCTCGCAGACATCGGCAGCCATCTTGCTCCAAATAGACGTTGGTGAGGGAAGTAACTTATGCTTTATGGCCTGGTATCTGTAAGCTCCTACCCCAAATAAACACCCTTTATAAAAACCAACCAGATTCTGATATTTTGCATCAGTGCCCCTTTGGCTGACTAGTACACCCTACCTTGTCCACCTCCCTGGTCTCACCTTTTTCACCCAAATTCACTTTGGACTTTACTCCTTGACCACAATGACAACACTCCCTCTGGCTACCCTTCCCCTACCCCATCCTGCCCAATGGACTCCACACTTTAGACCAAAGCTAATGACCCTGTCAGTTCCACCCCAGCTCCCAGAGTGGGATCTAGACAGAGGGAACAACAAGGCAAGATAAGATGAAACAAGGAGGTAAAGAGAAAGCTCTAGGAGTAAAAGCTGTCAAGTAGGCCAAGGGCTTCCTGGGAGGCTACTGAGCTTACTACCCAAAGATGTATTTGAGGCAGCCACATAGGAGGATTTCTGCAGAGATGACCGAGCACCAAATCTGAGGGGGATGTGATGGAGAATTAACTGTCCATTTCTCATTATAAAGCCCTGCATCGGAAAAAAACAAAAGTAGAAAGGAGGGCAAATAATTACCCACTACAGGGAAACCGACTTTGGCCCAGTGGTTAGGGCGTCGGTCTACCACATGGGAGGTCCGCGGTTCAAGCCCCGGGCCTCCTTGACCCGTGTGGAGCTGGCCCATGCGCAGTGCTGATGTGCGCAAGGAGTGCCGTGCTACACAGGGGTGTCCCCCGCGTAGGTGAGCCCCACGCGCAAGGAGTGCACCCATAAGGAGAGCCGCCCAGCGCGAAGGAGGGAGCAGCCTGCCGAGGAATGGCGCCGCCCACACTTCCCGTGCCGCTGACGACAACAGAAGCGGACAAAGAAACAAGACGCAGCAAAAAGACACAGAAAACAGACAACTGGGGGAGGGGAGGGGAATTAAATAAATGAAAATAAATCTTAAAAAAAAAAAAAAAAAAAATTACCCACTACAGAGAGACAACCACATGAACATGTTGAGTAGTTCCTTATAGTCACACTTCCTGGCATAGGTTTCTGGAATTTAATTGGGCTTGTGTTTGAGGTTGGTAAATTTTTCCTGGAGGAGAAGCTTAATGAGAGGCTATCATTGATGGTGGACTGAAGCTGTACCCAGCTGCCACTGGGAAAGGAGTGGCCATGACTTCTTCAGAGCTTCCTGCTCATGGATGTAGCCAGTTTATTCCATAACAAGGATATTTTGAGCACCTGTTATGTGTCAGGCCCACATCTAAGCCCTGGGAATACAGCTGTGAACAAAACAGTCAGGACCCTTAATCAGAGACAGTTTGATGAGATGAAAATTCTCCTCAAGGGCTTTGGAACACCTTGAATGGGGCTCCTGTAGATGCCCCCGGGGATGCTTGCTGGCCTTTTTATCCCATGATTTCCCCATTTTGAGTTCTTGATTTTTAATGCATCTTTCATAGACTGAAGTACCTTTACAGTGATTATTTCCTCAGGAAGGATCTATGAATGGTATATTTTCTGAGCTCATGTATTTTTGATACTCCCTCACTTTTATAGTACAGATTATGTGGCTGTGACTACATTTCTTAAGTTTCAATCTTTTCCTTCTAAATACCACAGATAAATGCTTTTCAAACTTTGCTAACAGAGTAAGGAGACTGGGCTAGTCCCTGGTCTATCAGATCCTCTTCCTGGATATACAGTTGGGAATCAGGCAGACAGAAATATCTTCTACCCAGTTCCCAGTACACAGAAGATACATCTCTCTTATGTGTTGATACTTGGGATCATAGCACAGCCATTAAGATGCAGGCTGCCTGCAGTTGAATCCCTGCTCTGCTATTTCCTAAAGTGCATCCTTAGGCAAATTCCTTTACTTCTCTGTCTTGGTTTCCCAATCGGTAAAATGGGGATAATAAAAATACCTCTTCATAGGATCATCATGATGATTGAGTTAATATATGTTAATGCTCATAAAAGAGGTTGGAAAATGTTTCCATAAAGGCCCAGATAGCAAATATTTTAGGCTTTCTAGGCCATAAGGTCCCTGCTGCAACTACTCAGTTCTGCTGTTCGAGCATGATGGGTGAGAGTGTTTCAATAAAGCTGTAAAAAGTCAGGCTGCAGAGATGCCCCATGGGCAGTAGTTTGCCAACCACTGACTTAAAACAGTATCCAGCAAATACTAAACTCTCAATAAATGTTGTTCTTATTAGTATTACCACTTATTATTGTTATTACTAACTACAATTAGTTCAGAAGGAGGGTGGTTGGATCTTCTTCGATGCTGCCTGTCTGGTTCTCTGACACTATGAACAGATGGTGTAGATGAAAAACCACCATCCACAGAAGTATTGCTACCAGCCCACCTCTAGCACTCTACTTGTGAAAACTACACCTTCCAAGATGCAATGTGCTGCCACAATTTCCCTGCTAATTTTTGTCTTGTTGTATTTGTGAGCCTCAGTCTGAAGTAAGATGTAAAAAGAAAGGGTGGGAAGAAAACAATAGAACTTTGAGTACTTCAGAAAGTCAGGTTCTTGTGGTAAAGAGATGCCTGCCTTATTCTCCACTGGTGTGGAGCTTAGTCTTCTAGACTAGCAGGGCAGAAAATTGGGGAAGGAAAGTGGTGCCTCACTTTTGTTGGACGCGCAGGATAGCTGGATGATTTAATGATTTTCTTGACCATTCCAATTAAGCTTAGAATTGAGGGGCGTTTCTCCCATGTTCTACCAAGGATTGCCTGTCTTACTTTTCAGTGTTGCCATGGCTTTTCAACACTTTTCAGTGTTGCCATGGCTTCTTGCCTTTATTGCTGTCTCATGGGAGTTGTTAGGGGAAGCTGGAAGAGGCTGGGGTTCTCAAAGTATCCCCAGACTCTGAGCATCTAGCTTAGAGTTCCTGAGCCCTTTGGTTTCCATGTTGCTCACCTAGCTCACTCCAAACACATGGATCCAATTCTTTATCAAATGGTAAGGATTTTCTGACTTTTCCTCCACCACCTATACCAGGTGATTTTGTGATCTATGCCCTGTTTTACCCCTGCCTTGACCAAAGATGACAGATTAGGACCCAAAGCCCAAAGCCCAGATGACAGATCTGAGCCAAACTTCTCAACTTAAACAGACACTCCTTTTTGCTTATTTGGCCTAAATTTCATCCATACCCTTATATTCCTTCATTCATTTCTCCATTTATTCATGTACTTACTCACTCATATATTCCTCAAATGCTCACTGAAGAAATATTATGTACATGGTACTGGGGATACAGAGATAAATACTTTCTTTCCTTGTGGACTCAGTTTAAGTGGGCATGGTGGACATCACATTGCACACCCCATGACCCCCTTTAAGGAAGGTCTTTATGCCCCAGAAGCTGGGAGTATTCAACACACAGCCACTCAGGGACCTCAGCTGCAGAGAGTGGCCTCACCCAAGCCAAACCCTTCCTAGGGTTGGCATACATCCAATGACAGATAGAAGCAGAGGTATAAATCCTCAGCCATTCCCCATAGATGGATTCTGATGGGCCAAGGTAGCATCACAGCTCCCCTTGGGGCTAGCCAAGACTGTCACCAGGACTGCGTCACAGCTCAATTTCTCCCTCTGCCCACTCCTCATTGTGACCATCCCTTCCACAGGCATTCGTTCCAAGGGCAATCCTTAATAAACATCCTGCACTCTGATCTCCACCTCTGATTCTGCCTCAGAGAATCTATCTGCAAAAATGGGCCTGGGGGCACAAAAGGGAAACAAATCACTCTGTCTGGGAGGCTTGCAGGTGATATCTGAGTTAGTTCTTAAAAGACATGTAGAAATCATTTCAGGCAGAGAGAATGGAATGAAGAGAGGCCTGATGGATGAAGGCACAGGAGAATTTCAAAATCGTTAACATCCTTGTATATGGGGAAGTGGGGGTCATAATTGAGGAGGAAGCCATGTTCTTGATAGTCATGCTAAAGACTTGACCATAGCTCCGTGTCATCTGGGAGTCAGTAGATGTTTTTAAGAAGCATTGAGACTCAATAAAATACCCATTTCACAAAGACTATTGTCTCTTACAGGGCTCAGTCAGAAAAACAGGATCCACTCTGGATATTTTAAGTAGTAAGAATTTTAATGCATAGACTTGAGCCCTCATACAACCTGAGGAAATGACAGTCAGGAAGATCCTCTTCAGGAAATCCCTAAGTATGGAGATCACAGGAAAAGTATTGTCTACAGTCTCTAGCTGCTTACAGTCCCTAAGTGGTTGATTACAAGGCAGATGCTCAACAAACACAGGCAAAACCCCATTCCTGCTATCTGTCAACACCCCTATACTTGCCTTCAGTTGCTGGAGACTAGTGGTTTTTCCAGCTCTTCTGTTTCCTGATCTCTCCATTGGTCGAGTCAAACAATCCTGAAGGCTAAGGAGTCTGGGAAATGTAGTTTCTAGACTTGATGCCCCCGTGGTATAGGAGAGAATTTAGGGGGCTGTGTATCATCAAGTAATATCTAGGGACCAAGGTGTGGGATAAATTAGAGAAGTGGCTACAAGCAAGGAGATAGGGGGCTAAGGCAAGTGCCAACATCACTGCCCAATTATATGCCCTGCTCATAGGACCTTCAACCACCCAGAGGCTGAATAGGAAAAGTGAGTAGGACGTGGAGGACGGGTGCCAGGGCTACCTGAGCAGTGTGTGAGGGACAGCCCTTTCCTGCCAGGTTTGACCACATGGAGAGTCTGGCCCTTGAACAGGGTGACTGCCTCATGCTCACTGCCTCTGGATGAGAAGACCACTAAGATGGAGCCAGAGAAGACCAATCTTGAGGTCAGAAACCCTGCTTTAGAATCCTTTCCCACCTTCTTCCTAGCTGGAGGACCCTATGCATATCACTTTCCCTCACTCTAAGACTCAGTCTCTGTACCTCTAAAATAGGACGGATAAGGAGAAGACCTGCATCAACATTGAGATGACTGGATAAGATAAAGCAAGTAAAAGCACTTGGCACAATGACGGGGCAGAGAAAGTAAGAATTACTTAATTTTTAATTAGTTATTTAGATTTCAGTATTTACATTTAATTGGGACCCCACTCCAAAGCCTATAGATGGGTCTCCTGGGACTGGGTAGGATGCAGAGATTGAATTTAGGTCATGCAGGTTGACCCGAAGGGCCAGCTCATATTCAGGATTGCACTGGATTGCCTCAAAAGTATTTTCCAGTTCTAAACCCTGTGATCATGTGAAACAGCATCTGTTGCCTGCAGTCCCTCATCTGTTAAATGTGCAGGTTGGATGGAATGATTTCTGAGATTCCTTCCAGCTCTCACAACCTATGGTTTTAGGATTTCTATAAAAATGTGGGCATTAGATTCATGGCAAATAACTAATCTGACAACTGAAACAACAAACACCCACACATACACACCTCGCCACAACCAAAGAGAAAATCCGATTCAATGTGGATCACATCTACCTCCTGTGGCTTTTCAGTGTTGCTCCCTGCTTCTGCTCACCCTGCTTAGCCAGTCTCATAACTCCCTGTCTTCCCTTCCAGTTCCAAGCCTGAATCACAGCTCCACCACCTTCTGTCTATGTAATTTAGGACAAACCCCTCTATTCTGCACCACATTTTTTTTCCTTTATACTTGTTAAACCTAAAAAGTTAAAATGTCAGAAAATATAGAAAGCTATAAAGAAGAAAATAATTAACTTTCATAGCTCCATCATCCAGGACTAACCCTTGTTAATTTGACTTATATTTGCTTTACCTCTTTATTTTTAAAGAAAGACTACTTTATCGTTATTGTGAAAAAATATGTATTCATTTTGAAGCATTCAAGAAATGAAAACAATACAAAGTTTCAAGTTCAAAAAGTTCAAGTATTTACCACCCAGAAGGAGCCATCATTAATATATGAAAAATCATTTTAAACATCATCTTATGATATATAGAGAGACAAAAGGATGTATACAAGAATAGATAATGGATGGTTGGATGGAAAGAAAAATAGGCAGAAATAAATAAGGAGATAAAAGGTCACAGGCTATTTTTAAGCTTTACTTGCTATATATAACTCATATTTAATGGATGAAAAAGGAAACTAAAACAAAATTTAAGGAAATCTAGACCTTCAAGTTATCTCTTCACCAAAAGAGATATTTACCGAATGATCACTCTGATATTAAGAATACACTGTAAAGAAAATATGAAGAGCTCAGAGAAATTATCTTGTTTTTAACCATTTATTTTAATTTTAGACACTACTAAATGAATCCATGCTGTGAAAGATGACATTGGTTCTCTCACACTTCCTCTCAATTTCTTCTCTCCCCATTTCCCGTTTCTCAGTTTTAATTGTTGATGGCTGCTGTTATACTGCCCAAGTTCACTCCTGATCTATAATTGTAATTGCCAGTATTCTTGATTGCTAGTTCTATATTTATATAGATTCACTGCTTATCATCAGTTTTTATACCATGAATTCTACATTCATGAATCCTTTATTTTTATTCACTCTTTTGGCTGTATTTGTAATTAAGTATTTTTTCAAGATCTTGTCAACGTAATATTGCCTGAATACATTTATATTTGAGGATTATTGCTTGTTGGCTTTATAGTCTATATTACTGGGTCATGCTTTCTTTCCCTCAAATCTACTAAGTATTGTTCCATTGTCTTCAGACACTGAATGTTGTTGCAAGAAAGTTTGAGGTCAGCCTGATGTAGTTTCTTGTGGAGGATATTCTTAAGTCTAGAAAACTGGGTAATTCTTTCATTATCCTTAGGTTTAATTAGGATATGTCCTGGAGTTCAGTATTCTGTGCCAAGTTTTCCAGGAACACATTCTCTTTTGATCTACAAATTCGGTTATTTATTCAATACAGGATTTTTTTTCTTTTCAGAGGCAGAATAGCATAATTCTACTATTTTGAATCCCAGATCTGCTAGATATACTAGCTGTGTGACCTTGGGAAAGTTGTTTAACTATGTTCAAACTTCCTCATTTATTCATTGGGGATACTAATAGACGTAACCTCATACTATTGTTATAAAAAATTAATACATGTAAACTTCTCAAAAGTATCTCACATTGTCAACACAAAAGGATTTGTTCTTAATGTTATGCTTTATTAAATAATGGTATATTGTATAATAATATATATTTAAATAAATCATAATTTTGTTGTAGGTACATATCTTTATATCCACATACTTATATATCTATAGCTATCTTTAAATACTCCCCTTTAGCTATTCTTATAGTAGTCTTCCCATGAGTTCTTGCTCTATCATCTGTATTCATGAAATTATATCAAAACTTTCCTTTCTACTTTTTTTTCAGCAGTATACATCCTTACATTGTCTTTGTTTTGTTTCTACTTTTTACCCTGTTCCTAATTTATCTTTGGGCACATTAATCCTATTAATGCTATTGCTATTTTGGTCCTCAGTTTGTTTCCTTTGGTCCCTATTCATTTCATTCTGTTAATTTATCACCTCATTCTAGAACTCTTAAGTTATTGACTTCATGTTCATATCAAGTTATTCTGTTAAGTCAGGCAATTGTGAATAATTTACTTCTGTTTCTTAAGTTATATTTCCTTGCATAGGTTATGATCATTGCTATTGCATGCTATGATCCCCTGTTTAATTTCTTTTGTCTTCCTTTTCCTCCCTCCTTCCCTCTTTTTTTTCTCTCTTTTTATTCATAGTATGTTCTAATGCTACCATGCCATTGCTTTTTCCTTGCTCCACTTGGGTGACTCTATCCTGACATTCTTTGCTGTGATATTTGTATAGGTGACACCTGAATCTCTTTCCATCATATTAGCTGCCAGTTTGTCTTCCCTCAAAGCAAAAGTTTGCAGATTGAGTATTCTGGGCTCTGCCTGATTTCTAAGGGGAGAGCTCATCTGAGGCGATGTGCAGTCATTGTCAGGTCTCTGAGGATCTGGTCCTTTCTCCTTTGTGAAATGTCCCATACTTGGGTTCACTCCATCTACCTCTGGGTATTTACCCTTCCTATTAGGAGATATTCTCTAGTTTTATATTATTTCCCCAATCCAATATGTAGTGTTGAAACTTTGGCTACCATTGGAGAAAGTTAACCAGTTTTTCAACCTTTCTCCTTTCTCTTGTTTCTACCCCATCTGTTCAGTTTCTTTTCTGCCATGTTTTGGGGTATTAGTGAGAAGTCCCAGGGGTTTGTTCCCTCATTAGTATGCTTTCTTGTATGGGGGGAAAAGAGTACAAGCCTGGTTTTACCCTCGACTTTATGCCAGGATTTTCTGTTTCTTTTGTTTTTTAACAGTGTTTTTTGTTTGTTTGTTTGTATGTTTTTAAGTTCATTGCATTTGATCATACTCTTTAGCTTTTTTAGATGCTGTGGTGAATTTAATTTTTATTTGTTCAATGTATTAGATATTGGGTAAAAGAAATTCTATAATGCAGTTTCTGCCAATCATCTTAACCAGGATACCTGAGTCACATTTTCCACACATAAGCAGGGATAATAATAATTATAACACTGAAGTCATGGATTTCTCAGGAGTACTAAATTAGATAATATATGTAAATTGCTTTGCAAGCTCTCATATTTTATAGGAAGAATAAATTCCCAATAAATGCAGTTGTGAATGAATGAGCTGTTATTACTCTATGGTAATGAATTTAGTTAAGTAATTCATAGGATTATCAAATGTTAGCACTTAAAAAATCCTAGGAATCAAGTGGTCATTCCTTTCATTTTATAGTAAACCAACAAATGCCATGGCTATCATCTTTAATACCATGTTTCATTAAGAGGCAGGAGATACAAGAATTCTCTTACCTATGATATGATAGAGAGGATACCATTCACAAGAATTCTTATTAAAAAGAACCCTGTCAATATTGAGAAGAAATATTTTGATATATTGCTTAGGCAGAGGGGCCTATCAGTTAGAGGCCCCCTTGTTTTATACAACACCAAGATAAGCTTAGGTATGCAAGCATGCCAGTAGAAGTTAGGGCAGAGCTTAATTGCTTTCCATCATAGAAAAAACACAATTGAGAGTGAAAAAACAATAGAGCAAGCTAGACTGAATGCTGAGTCAGGAAAAGGGAGCATGAAATAAATGAAGTAGAAATACAGATGAGAATTGATGCTAAAATGTAAAAGTTTAATATTAATTTTAAGATATTTGCTCTGAAGTGTACAGTGTATGTTTTCTCCATTCCACAGAAGGAATATTTAGTAAAGTCTATACTGCTTGCTGATAATTTTTTTAGTAGGTTCTTTTGGAGGGGCACTCATAAATGCATTTGGATCTGAAAAGAACAAGCAGAGGGCTTCTGGGAAGTTGGATGGATTAGAAAGACTTGGGACTCTTTCCTCTCCAGAAAAATAGCTAGAGGACAGGCAGAAATGGTCTGGGGGAAAATGTTCTAGAGTTTAGGACACCATGAGAAGGCTCGACACCACCCAGAAGAGAGAGGGGCATAGAAAAAGAATCTCAATGGAGAGATTGTGAATGGAAGCTGCAGCTGCAGGCACCAGCACCCTTCCCCCACCCTACTAGCAGTAAACTTCAAATTCTCCAACTAGTTGCCACAAACAGACAAAGGGAGCTGCAGAAATTTACCTCACCAAGAAAGGAGAAAGTGGGAGATGCAGCCTAAGGCTGATTCAGCTTTTGGTCAACAAATTTGGTCTGCCACATCCCATGAGCACTCCCAGGCCAGGTGTAGTTGCACCATTGTTTGCCCTGGGAGCTGATACAGGACTAAAGAGATCTGAAAATCTCAATCATCCTCCCTACTAACAGGAACTAGTTGCTGAGGATGCAGAGGGGAGTGGAATTATTTCCTACCCAGGAAAAGGTAGATGGCTACCAGCAAATGTTGGCAAATGGCCTTCGAAAAAGTTTGAATTAAAAGACTCTTAGCCTCCAGGCAGTATCCTCTGTCATACTGGTCTAGTCCATGTTGCAGTGAACATACTCTAATTAGTCTTTGAACTGAAATGGCTGTCAAAGAGTGCCATTACTAGCCAGGCAAGGAAATGCATGTGAAGAAATTAAAAATAATTTAATGAGAGACCTTTTTACAACCTCTATAGCCTCCCTCCTCAAGGCCCTTGGAAGTGGGTCTATAACCAATGACTGGGTCCAGGACCCAGATTTGACCAACTAAGAGGGATAATCCTAAAGACCTAGAACAGGTTGAACTAAGAATTAAAAAGTGGTAGTAAAACAGCCTCACACCATTAAATCCCTACAAAAGAGAGAGAAATGGAGCATCAGAGTAAACTTGCCATCATAATCAGATGCCTAGACATTAGGAAACAATTACAAGCCACATTAAGAAAATGGAAGAAATGGTCCAAGCAAAGGAATATATCAAAGCCCCAGATGAAATAGGATTTGAAACAGCTAATCAGTGAGATTCATACAAATTTCTAAATTAAAATTAATGAGTTGAAAGATGTTCTAGCTGAAGAGATAAAGGACATCAAGAAGAGATTGAAGGAGCGCAAAGAGGAATTTGAAAAGCCGATGTATAGAAAAATAACTGAGCTCATGGGAATGAAAGACATGATGGGTAAGATTAAAAAACACATAAGAGGCATACAACAGCAGACTGAAATGATAAAAGAAAGAATAAATGATAAAGAAGACAAAACAGCTGAATTTGAGGAAAGAAAACAAAGAAAGAAAAGAATGGAAAAAATTAAGCAGGGGCTCAGGGAGTTGAATAACGTGAAGGGCAATAGCACACGTGTCATGGAAGTTCCAGCAGAAGAGAAGAGGAAGGGGAGAGAGAAAGTATTTGAGGAAATAATGGCTGAAAATTTCCCAATTCTCATGAATGAAATGAATTTACATGTCCAAGACACGCAGTGCACCCCAACCAGAATACATCTGAACAGACTTACTCTAAGACATATAATACTCAGGATGTCAAACATCAAAGACAAAGAAAATTCTGAGAGCAGCAAGAGAGAAACAAACCATCACATACCAATGCCCAGTAATACTTAGTATGGCTTTCTCATCAGAAACCATGGAGGTCAGAAAGCCGCGGTAGGAGATAAGTAGAATTCTGAAAGAGAAAAATTGCCAATAGAGAATAATTTTTCTGGCAAAATTGTCTGTCAAATATGAAGGTGAGTTTAAAATAATTACTGATAAACAGAAACTAAGGGAGTTCACTAAAAAACAAATCTTCATTTGTAGGAAGTATTAAAGTATACCTTACAGACCAAAAGGAAAATACAGGAGAGAGGGGCTTGGAGGTGAGTGTAGAAGGCAAGATAGCAGAAAAGATAACGAAAAGAGTAAAAAGACAGATGAAACTAAGATGTGACATATGAAAACCAAAGAATAAAATTGTGGAAGTAAGTAATGCATTTGCAGTAATATCACTGAATGTGAATGGATTAAACTCCTCAATCAAAAGATATACACTGAAAGAAAGTATTTAAGAAAACACGAGCAATCCATATGCTGCCTACAAGAGACTTACCTTAGACCCAAGGATACAAATCAGCAGAAAGTAAAAGATACTCCACGCAAACAGTAACCAAAAAAGAGCAGAGGTGGCTATACTAAGATTGGACAAAACAGAGGTTAAATGCAAAAATGTTGTGAGATACAGAAGGTAATTATATAGTAATAAAAGGGAAAACCAAAAGGGACAAATAGCAGTCAAAATATTTATGCACCTAACAAGAATGCCCCAAAATACATGAGGCAAACTGGAATGGAGGAGAGTGTGGGCCATGATGTGGACCATTGTCTATGGGGTGCGGAGGTGCCCAGGGATGTGCTTGCCGGGTCCAGTGGGTGTGTCATGATGGTGGGAGCGAGTGTTGTTGGGGGGGGAGAGGGGGGGTGGGGGGGTGGAGTTGAGTGGGACCTCACAAATATATTTTTGATGTAATATTATTACAGAGTCAATAAAAAAAAAAACTGAAAGGAGAAATAGATATCTATATACAATAGATATAATAATAGTGATTTCAACACATCACTCAAACCATTATATAGAACAACTAGACAGAAGATCAACAAGGAAACAGAGAAATTGACTAATATGATAAATGAACTAGACTTAGATATATACAGAACATTGCATCCCAAATTTGAGGTTAGATGTTTTTTTCAAGTGCTCATAGATCTTTCTCCAGAATAGACCATATGCTGGGTCACAAGGCAGGTCTCAATAATTATAAAAAGACTGAAATTATACAAAGCACCTTCTCAGATCATAATGAAATAAAACTGGAAATCAATAATAGATAGTAAAGTGGGAAAATTACTAAATGTGTGGAGTCTAAATAACATAGTCCTGAACAATCAGTGGGTCAAAGAAGAAATTGTAATTGAAATTAGTAAGTATGTTGAGACAAATGAAAATGAGAATATAATTTATCAAAACCTTTGGGATACAGCAAAGGCAGTGCTGAGAGGGAAATTTATAGCCCTAAACATTAAACAATTAAACATTAAAAATGAAGGAATAGCTAAATTCAAGGATCTAACTGAATGACTGAAGAAACAAGAAAAAGAACAGAAAATCATTCTCAAAGCAAGCAGAAGGAAAGAAATAATGAAGTTTTGAGAAGAAATAAATGAAATTGAGAACAAAAAACCAATAGAGAAAATCAACAAAATCAAAAGCTGGTGCTTTGAGAAGATCCATAAAATCAACAAACCCTTAGCTAGACTAACAAAGAAAAAAAGAGAAAAGATGCAAATAAATAAAATAAGAATGAAAGTGGAAAAGTTACGACTGACCGCAGAGAAATAAAAAGGACCATAAGAGGATATGAAGAGAAATGGTATTCCAACAAATTAGACACCCTGGATGAAATGGACAAATTCCTAGAAATGCACAAACAACCTACGTTGACTGTACAAGAAACACAAGAACTTAACAAACCAATCACATTTAAAGAGATTGAATCAGTCATCAAAAATCTCCCAAACAAGAAAAGTCCAAGACCAGATGGTTTCACAGGTGAATTTCACCAAACATTTGTGAGATGAATTAATACCTATTCTGTATAAACTCTTCCAAAAAATTGAAGAAAATGGGAAATTACACATTTAATGAAGCCAACATCACCCTACTATCAAAGTCAGATAAAGATACTATGAGAAAAGAAAATTATAGTCCAATCTCTCTAATGAACACAGATACAAAAATTCTCAACAAAATACTTGCAAATAGAATCCAACAGCATATTAAAAGAATTATACACCATAACCAAGTGGGATTTATTCCTAGTATGCAAGGGTGGTTCAATATAAGAAAACCAATCAACATAATATACCACATTAACAAATCAAAGGGGGAAAAAAACTACATGATCATCTCAATCAATGCAGAAATGGTATTTGACAAAATCCACACTTCTTTCTTGATAAAAACACTTTGAAAGATAGGAACAGAAGGAAAATTCCTCACTATGACAAAGGGCGTATATGAAAAACCCACAGCTAACATCATGCTCAATGAAGAATGATTGAAAGCTTTCCCTTTAAGATCAGGAAAAAGACAAGGATGCCCACTGTTAGCACTGTTATTTACTATTGTGACAGAAGTTCTAGCTAGAGTAATTAGACAAGATAAAAAAAAATAAACAGCATCTAAATAGGAAAAGAGGAAATAAAACTCACACTATTTGCAGATGACATGGTCCTATGTTTAGAAAATTATGAAATGTCTATGACAAACCTACTTGAGCTAATAAATGAGTTCAGCAAAGTGGAAGGATACAAGATCAACAAATAAAAATCAGTAATGTTTCTGTACACTAGTAGTGAACAATCCGAGGAGGTAATCCGGAAAAAATTTCATTTACAATGGCCACAAAAAGACTCAAATACCTAGAAATCAATTTAACAAAGAAGTACAGCATCTATATGCAGATAAATATAAAATACTGCTAAAAGATATCAAAGAACACCTACACAAATTGAAATATATTCCATGTTCATGGATTGGAAGACAAAATATCATGAAGATGTCAATCCTACCCAATTTAATTCATAGATTCAATGCAGTCCTAATCAAAACTCCAACAGCCCATTTTACAGAAACAGAAAAGTCAATTACCAAATTCATTTGGAAGGGAAAGTCCACCAGAATAGCTAAAAGCATTCCAAAAAAGAGCGATGTGGGAGGACTTTCACTACCTGACCTTGAAACAGACTACAAAGCTACAGTGGTCAAAACAGCATGGTGTTAGCATAAAGATAGATACATTTATCAGTGGAACTGAATTGAGAGTCCAGAAAGAAACCCTCACCTCTATGGCCAACTGGTTTTTGACAAACCTACCAAGTCCATGTTAATGGTACAAAACAGTCTCTTCAAAAAATGGTGCTGGGAGAACTGGATATATATAACCAAAAGAATGAAACAGGACCCAATCTCATTCCCTATACAAGAATCAACTCAAAATGAATCAAAGATCTAAATATAAAAGCCAGAGCCATAAAGACAGAATTAGATTAGTGGTTACATATGGCTGGGGAAGAATAGAGGAACTGAGGGGTGACTGCTAAGGTGTGTGGAATTTTCTTCTTTGATTAATGAAATTGTAAACATTTTTGTGGAGATGAATGCATGACACTGTAATTATACTAAAAGCTATTTATTGCACACTTTGGATAGATTGTATGGCATATGAATGTATCTCCATTAAACTGTTTTAAAAGTAGTTTTAAAAGCAGACACAACATATTCATTGGCAGACATTACAGGATGAAGGACCCAGTGGGTTAGTTACGTTGGTCAGTTGTGTCTTCCTGTGTTCAAACATAGATTTGGAGCAGAGGATGGAATAGATGAAAAGGTCTGACCTGGAGGAGCCTTGCATTTGTCAGGTAACTGAATCAAGTAATGAGCTTTAACCAAGATAAGGGCACTGCCAACACTATGTGAGGAAGCAAGGTCCAAATCACAATGGAAATATGAGACTCCGAAACATGGCAGAGAGAGCCAAGTAACAAATTAAGCTAGAATTGCTTGGTTCAGCTCTAAAAAGAAGAATTTTTCTGCCAGTCCTAAACCTGGAAGTTGTTATATGCTTCCTAACATATTTTTGAAGGATAGCATAAGCCTGATATTAAAACCAAATGAAATAGAGCACAAAAATTAAATAAATGATTTCAGTCCAAAGTAGCAAACTGACCATTCATAACTATATACTGAAGCTTTTTTGAAATGTTCATAGTGGCTTTTTAAAAGTGTTCAGCTAATAACAACAACAACAAAAAACACAATAGAACAAGAGAGGGGTTCACAGGCAGGACTTCTCATCAATAACACTGGATCCTAGAAAAAACGGCACAAAAATTTCAAATTTTTAAGGGCAAATGGTTTTCAGGCAGTAACACTAGACCCAGCCAAACTGTCATTTAAGTCTGATCTCAGACATGTCAAGTCATACAAGGTCTCAAAATTTACTAACCACATTCTCTTTCTCAGGAAGTTACAGGAGGCATGTAGATTTCTTTGGAATGAAGATACTTATTTAATTTTTGTACTTTCATTTAGCTTTAAAATAAGCCTATGAAAATCTCCTAAAATGCAGTGGTGGGAAGCAGATAGCAACGTCTACATTTGGAGCTGGAAAGAAGATTTCAGTTTGGGCTGAAGCAAATGATACTAACTGTAAAAGGATATTCCAGGTGATGGTCATGTAGAGTATCCAGCAAGCATCTGAATGAAGGACAGAAGTCTCCGGAAATGAGTGAAGTCTTATAAAAAACAGGAGAAGTTCATAGCTTAAATGAGATGATAAAGATAAATGGAGTGAAAACAAAGAGGGAATTCATTCAAGTTTGAACCCAGGAGCATTCTCCTTTGAGAGGTCAAGGATATGTACCAGCATCCAACAGGGGGAAAAATGTGCTTTTAGAGTACTATTTGGCTTGGCAATGAAATAATTTACAAAGTCATAATAATATAAGCACTATCTATGTGTTTTCAACTTTTAGACTCATGCAACTGATCAGCCATGAAAGGTAAGAAAAGCTAGAGAAAAATCTGAGCATTATCAACCTCGGGAATGAAAGAGTAAAGGTAAGACTGATAAGCCAACAGATGGAAAAGTAGGGAAAGGATAAGAGCACTAATTTCCTCTTTGATCTTACCCAGAAGACCTGGAACAAGAAGTAGAGGTTTAAGCATATTATCTGAATTTGCAAAGATTAGCAGTGGAAGGTATAAAAAGTAACATTTAACTATAACGGAAAGTAGACAGTTCTTTCTCTTAGCATAAAGCCAGGCAGTTGACAATAACTTAAATTGGTAAGTCAAGAAGAAGCAGTTTAAGCAAATTATTTACAGATGTAGAAATAACTACCAGAAGAAACAAAAATAGAAACGGTTGCCTGAGAGAGTGGGATCTGGGAGGCAGAGAAGCGGAACAGCATATGGTGGCTTTTCAACATAAGCCCCCTCCGAGCTATTTGATATGTTAACCATGTTCATTTTTTAGGTTTCACAAAACTTTTAAATTTTTTGAAAATTAAATTAAACGTAAAAACTATAGAACAAATTCACCCATAAATATGCAGAAAGCACTGCAGAAATTAAATTAAATTAATCATTATAGGAAAGGAAATATATGCATATTCAGGGACAATATGCTTATACCATGAATGGAAACACTGTTTGAAAATGTGCATTTCTATGTTATCATTTTAGTAAGATGAAGGTGAGAAAAACAATCTCCAATATATTGTTGATGAAGAGGCTTTTGGTAAAATCTTTTCAATATTCTTGGTTTTAAAAGAGTCAGTATTCCAGACATAGAAGAAAACTTTCTTAGAATAATAGAATGCCCATCTGAAACTGAAAGACAACATCATACAAAGAATCAAACACTGAAATCATTTCCATTAAATTCAGGACTGAAACAAAGACAGTACCAATATAATTAAATATTGATTTAAAAATTCTAAGTGATGAAGTTGAAAAGGAAGGGAGCACAAAGAAAGGGAGGAAGGAAGAAAGGAATATATGTTAAAAACTAACAGAAAAAAAATTGCTATTATTTGTCTGATGATGTGATTGTATACCCGATAACCCAAAGAATCAACTCAAAAACTTGCAGGACTAATAAAAGAGTTCACTAAGGTGGGTGGTTAAAAATAAAATAGATAAAACACAACAGCTTTCCTATGCAGCAGCAATAGCCACTTGGAAACTCTAACAGAAAATAAATTAAATCACAACAGTAGCTAATACCTAGGAATCACTTTAACAGAAATGGGTAGAGCCAAATAAAGAAATCCATAAGCCCTTACTAAGGGATACAAAAGAATCCTTGTAAAAGTGAAGATAGATGTAATGATTCTGAATCTGAAAAGCCAATCAACTCAAGATAGAAATTCTCACAAAAATACTTTTTAGAATATTTGCCTTTCTAATAAACCCAAACGGAGTTTTTTAGAATTTGACCAAGTAATTTTAAAGATTATCTAAAAAAAAAAACATAAATAAGTACTACTTTTTTTAGCAAAATATAAAGAGGAGTTGTACTACCAAGAATTAAATAACTGCTAAAACTATAATAATTAAAAGTGTTGTACTGATATGCACTATAAGAGAAAGACGAATGATGCCAAGCAGAAAGAATATCAATAGACCTTATCAGAATGGATTTGATGAGAAAGGTTTCTCCTCAAGTCAGTGGAGAAAGGTAAAACAATTATATGTGGTCCTGGGACAATTGCTTAACTATACGGAAAACAATAGACTTCGAATCTTATATGATGAACCAAAAACAAAATAATATATGCATATATACATACATGTAATGAGTAAAGAGTTGAACATGAAAAAGAATGAAAATATGAAATGATAAAATGTCTAGAAAAATACAGGAGAATATTTATCTCATTTGGGAATGGAGAAATAACTTTCCAAGCCCAAAAGCAAAATAAAGTATAAAGTTTTCTATAGTTGACAACATAAAAATTAAAACGATTCATCAGAGACAAAAAAATTCCTAATGCAAATGAAAACTCGGAAAATATATTTTAATATAAGAAGCAGGTACATATCTTTACTCCATAAAAAACTTATGAAATATATGGAAAATATAAAAATGTGTACAAACAGATAATTCACAGAACAGTAAACATATCAAACATGTTCATCTGCACAAGTAATAAAGAAAACCCAAAATCAATATGATGTAATACCATTTTCTCTTATCAAATTATCAAAGATTTTAAAACAGTGACAATTCCTAATATTAGCAAAGCTTCACTGAATAATTAACTTGGTGCTGGGACTAGAAGTTGCCACAGAGATTTTCTGAATGGCAATTTGACAATACATATCACAGTCCTAAAAATGCCCATATGACCAAATGGACAGTTCCAGGCTAGAATTTTATCCTAAAAAATAAACAGAAACCATAATCAAGATGTATGTGAAAGAATATTCACAGCAGTACTATTTATAACAGTTAATAATTGGAAGCAATTTCAATGTCCAAGAGTAAGAACACAAATAAGTAATAATAGAGCAATATTATATAATTTAATAGATATAAAAGTTCAGTCATCAAAGAATATTCAATGACAAAATGCTAATGATATAATATTAAATAAGGGGGAAAAGTCATTTAATAGTACATATAGCTTATACGCAAATTTGTAAAATAAAATGTGTGTATTTAGCTAGCATGTGTGTGTGTGTATGCGCATGCACGCACATTCCTCTATCTGTAGCTATAAATAAGATGCTGGGTGAGACAGATTAATTTTGGATTAGACATAATAGATCACATGCATAAACCTCCATTTACTCTCCCAAATCTCATTCAAATGACACTGCAGGACTTGAAAAGTCAAAAATCCAAAAATATCAAGAGAATAGAGAAGAAAATGACGGCAATTGAGATATGTCAACAACATTTTGAAAGGAGAAAAATGGTTGGATAAATGATAGTTGATCAAGCAGTACAGAGAAAACTGAAACCCATGTAACTACCAGATATGGAAGCAGACTGTAACCAATTCAACCTATGGAACCTCAGAAAGACTCAAAAATTGGAGGCACTGTGATCCTCTAATGGCAAGTATAGATAGGACTGAAAACAGTAGAACTGCTTGAAAGTCTGTACCAGAAACATTAAGACAACCAAATCTCTTCCTGCTTTCCATGCAGCCACATGATAGTTCCTTCTGAATCCCTATGAGACTAAAGATTTTGTCCCTGAAACAGTAGAACCAGAGATGGTTCACCTTGAAATCCTTGGAAATTTCAGGCCAGATCATCAGACCCGCTCAAGGTGGTTAAATCACCATATTAAAGCAGTGGAAAACCAGTGAATCCAACGTAATGAGTGAGAGAGTATCCTCCATCTAGCTCTGAGAACACTTGGAGCCAGGCCTCATATACTCTCCACCCAACAGGAGAGCAGAGGGTTTATTTTTGGGGAAACCAACCAGATGAAGAGAAAAAGACCTTAGGCATGGATGTTCCAGGGTTTCTTAGTGGACAAAGCCAGTTTGCTGCCTTATCTCCCTACACTCAAGCCAGTCAGCTGGCAAGCCCTGCCAAGGTAGCACATACACTCACACATTTAAGTGTCCTTCTCTCAAATACGAGTGGACCTCCAAAGGTCACCAGCATTTGAGGATACCTCTAACATGAATGAGAGTCCAAAACAAACAGGAAAAAATTATAGAGAGAAAACAGAAGCAATACAAAGAGTGTTAAAAAAAAAATTTTAAACTTAAAGAGAAGCATACCATCTAAGAACAGGATGGCATAAGAAAGGAACATTTAGAGAACCAGGAAAGGACCCTCAGGCAGAAAAAAATCTGAAAGCAGAAATTAAAAGATGACATAGAAGATCAAATTGAGGAAATTATCTAGAAAAGAGAAAAATTAAACAGAAGGAAAATAGGAGAGAATGGATAAGGAAATTAGAGGAACAACCTAGGAGAGCCAAAAATCAACTAATAGGATTTTTCAAAACAAATCAAGGAGAACTGAGAGTATATTATCAAAGAAATGATATAGGGAAAATTCCCAGAACTGAAGATTATGAGATTATAGACTGAAATGGTATCTAAATAGCCCAGCACTATGAATAAAGAGTACTGACACCAAAACATTATGGAATCTCAAAATACTGGAGTAAAGAAAATATTCTAAGTGTTTATAGAAAGAGAAAAATTAAATGTGTCACATATAAAAGATCAGGAATCTGAATGATGCTGGACTTCTCCAAATATGGAATAGAAATCGTTAGACAACACAGCAATACCTGCAAAATTCTGAGAGATTGACAAAGTACAAAGATGACTCAATGAATAAAGGACAATCTTTTCAACAAATAGTGCTGGAACAATTGGACATCCATATGCAAAAAAAATGAACCTTGACCTCGCACCATACAAAAAAGCTTATTCAAGATAGAGCCTAGACCTGAATGTAAAATGTAAAACTATAATACAGGAGAAAATCTTTGTAACCTCAGGTAAGGCAAAGAATTCTTAGCTATGTTACCAAAATATGATGTATAAGAGAAAAATTGATAAATCTGACTTCACAAAAATAAAAATAGCATTTGCTCTGTAAAAGGTATTTGTAATAGAATGAACAAATAGGCCCCAGACTGAAAGCAAATATTTAAAAATCACATATCTGACAAAAACATTTTGTTCAGAATATATAAAGAACTCTCAAAGCTTCACATAATAAATAACCGACTTTAAAAAATGGCAAAAGATTTAAACAGCCATACCAATAACACCAAAGAAGATATACAGAAAGCAAATTAGCATACAAAAAGATGCTCAATATCATTATTCATTAGGGAAATACAAATTAAGGCTGCAATGACATATCAGCATACACCAATTAAAATAGCTAAAATCAAAAATTTTATTTAAATCATAATTCCAAGTATTGGTGGGGATGCAGAGCAATTCAAATTCTCACACTCTTCAGAAGAATACAAAATGGTACAGCTATGTTAGAAAACACTTTGATAGTTTTTATAAAATTAAGCTTGCATTTATCATATCACCTAGGAATTTCACGTCTAGATATTTACCTAAGGGAAATGAAAATTTATATTAGTACAAAAACTTGTATGCTAATCTTTAGACAACTTTATTTATAACCACCAAAAGATGCAAACTACCCAAATGTCTTTCAAGTGGTAAATGGATAAATAAGCATGCTATACCTATGCAATGGAATATCAGCAGTACAAGAAAGATATACACCACAACATAGATAAATCTCAAATACATTATGCTAAATGAAAGAAGCCAGACTCAAAAGGTTATGTTTTATTTTATTTATTTTTTGTAATACTCTTGAAAAGGCAAAACTCAAGGGACAGAAAACAAATCAGTGGTTGCCAGAGGCAGGGAGTAGGGGAAAAGGGATTGGTGACAATGGGTCGCTGTAAGATAACTTTTTGGTGAGATGGATCTGTTCTGTACGTACTAGAGTGGTGCATATATGATTTTATGCATTTGTCAAAACCCATGGAACCATCTACCAAAAAGAGTGAATTTTACTGAATGTAAATTTAAAATAAATAATTCTTAGGGAGATTATATTCAATTAGAATTGTATACCCAACCAAACTATCAATCAAATATAGAAAAAGAATGAAATGATTGTCAGCCATGCAAGATATTTTTTTAAAACTTATTTCCCATGAAGTCTTTCTCAGGAAGCTCCTAGAGATTTTGTACTAATAGAACAAGGAATTAAACAACAGAAAGAGGAACTCATGACCAGGAGAAAAGAGGGAGGCAACAGGAAACCCCAGGGGGAGCCCTGTGTCTAGTCTAAAGAGAATAAAGGCCAGATTAAACCAGAACATAGAAGACTCCAGGAATAGGACTACAAGGGAAAAAACAAAATGAAACCAGTAGATAATCTGATCAGTTTGAATGTAATGAGATGAGATTAACACTTCTGGGAAATAGTTGGAGACTATTAGTGATTAGTTAAAAGAAAATTAAATAATCTATAGAGCAAGGCAGGTATTAACTATGACAAAGGAAATGAGAAAAGGAATATAGTCACAATATACTACAGGGCCCAGGTGTAAGTGAGGCTAAAATAAGGTCAACCCTGAAAACTGACTGACCTCCAAATTATAATATACCAGATTGGGAAGGTGGAGGGAGGCGAGCATGCAGGGATATGTTTAAGGAAGCTAAATCTTCAACTTCCAGAGAAATCAATGATAATATGCCAACCAAAATAAACAGAAGGACTTGTATCTCATTTAGAAATGCAGTGTTAAACACCAGGAGAAAAACAACAGCCTAAGGAAGGGAAACTTGTTGCCTCAGGGGAAAGAGAATCAAGGGGGAGTTGGCTGTTGCCTTTCACTACAAGCCTTGCAGAAAATACTACTTTTTAGACAGTGGTCTAAACATGATCAAGTTTTTTACAAAAATAATACAATTTTTTTAAAAAAAAGTGAACAGATAAAGGACTAGAAGGAATGATAGTAAAGTATTATCTCTCATTGTTGAATTTACTGTTAATTTTCATTTTCTTCTTCACAATTTCCTGAATTTTCCAAACTTTCTATCTTAATAATCAGAAGGGAGGGGGAGGGAAGAGAGAGAAAGAAAGCAGAAAATACTTCTCTGTGTTCCTTAATCAGGCAAAATATAAGGAAAACCCATGTCTCATTCGTAAGGAATTCTGAAAGTTAAAATGCGGGGATTTCCGGGTTCAGAGGAAAAGTTCCGATGTGATGCATGTTGGGAAAGTGGCTCTCAGGACGCCAGGTACCTAGCAGGGGCTCCTAAGATGTGACCTACTCTGCTTAGTCCCCCATAAGATGAGGGTTTGGGGTCAGCCAGCCATCTCTAGCTCTGCACTTTAACTCCCTGAAGCCGTGTACACCTCAGAGACTCAACACCAAGAAGCAGGGCAGAAGCAGGTCACCCCAGCCTCCTGCTGCCCAGCCTGGAGGCAAGGAGCCCTCCTCCACCCACCAGTGAGCAGGGCCAGGAATGTTCCCACGCCAGACACCCCATCCCCACAGTATGCTCCAAGCAGTTTTATGTCTTCGCCCATGTGCCTCCCTCCCAGAAGACAGGTTCCCCAAACCACTTATAAATAGCGGCTGGCATCTAGGGTCACTGCTTGGTCTGTGCACCCCCAGCTGTTGACTGCGTGGCAACCCTTTGGGCATTTCTATTTCCTGCAAAGCCTTCCAAGATTAGAAGCTGATCTTCATGACTTCTCACAAACTTGGCAAGGCAGAGCCAAGCTGAGCATTTAAATGAGAAAAGAAAAACTATGTCTTTGGGAAAATCCAAGTCCTTAAGTTGTGTAACACCTGGCCATGGGCCAATATTTGGTTTCTAGAGCTAGGGAGTCAGAAAAAGATGATGAACTGGAGCTTTGGAAAGAAATAGCCTATGTTTGAGTCTCTAATTGACCACTGACTTCCTGGCATTAATTTAGACACCTTTTTGGCAGATTTCTCAATGCATAAAACTGGTAGCATAAAGCCTACTTTATATGTAAAAGGGTTGGCAAATAATAATTGTATGACAATAGCTAATGTTTATTGAGCACTGGCTATGTCTGTGGCATTGTGCCAAGCATTTTATGTTCATTGTTCAATTTGCACAAAACTCTGTAAATTAATTATCACCATCCCCATCTTAAAAATGAGGAAATTGAAGTACAGAAAGACTAAGTAATTCACCCCATGTAATTCAGTAAAGAAAGTACTAGAGTTGGGACTGGAACCCTGGCAGTGTGAGGTCACACTTCACTCCAGCACTCCAGGTTCCTCTCACAACAGGTACTTCTTGAACAGGATAGTAAACAGCCTCTCCTCCACTGTCCACTTCATAGATGGGGAGACCAAGGCCTAAAGCCAGGACACAGCTGTCCCCAACAGTCATATAGGGTTAAAGGGCAGAGCCAGGATTTGCCACCAGTCCTTTCCTCATGCCCTCAGAGAGTGGAGCCCACAAAGGCACATCCAGGGGACCCTCGGCACCCCAGGGTAAGCATGCCCAGCACCCCACTGCCTGGCCTGCTTGCAGCTCCTGATACCTGGGGCTCCCCCACCTTGCTCTGATATATGCATGGTCCTCTGCTGGGAAAGCAGGTGTCTGGTCCCTTCCACCCCCTGCTACTCTTAGCAGACTTGCCATCCAGTCTCATCACCCGCTCTTGTCCACCCCTTCTCAAGCTCTCAGTTCCTGTCTCCATCCTCACCAAGTGCCCTACCCTTGTCTCCCCACCAGGGTAGGGGACTGACCAATCCCAGGGCCCTGGGCCCTAGTCATGCCTGCTGTAATTTAGCCATCAAGACTGTTGGGAGAGCCCATGCCTACCATGGCTAGTGATTTTTTTTCCCTCCTCACAGCACTTATCACTCACAACATTTGCATTATTTATTTATTTGGGGACCACATCTGACTTATCCACAGCTGGATCCCCAGAGCCTGGCAACAAATAGGAGCTCAATTAATACTTGTTAAATGACAGAATAAACTGTGGAGCTCTGCCCTTCACTCCACAGTCACACAATCTGGCTCTGGCTCCCTCTCACATCTTTGCACTCTCTGGGATGTTGCCTCAGGAAGCCGAAATCAGATCAGAACACAACCAAGTTAACTGTCTCTGCTGGGAAACTTTTCCTTTTCTGCGAGGTCCAAGTACCCTGTCTTTTAAAAATCACTTTCTGAAGGAATTTGGAGTAATGCAGCTCTTTATACTGACACCTTTGTCGATAAATCAGGAAATCCTCTAAGACGATCTCCAGCAGGCTGAAAGGTGAGGATGTAGCAAAATCAGGATGTTCCACAGAGAAGCCGCTAGGTTACCACCCTGGCAAGAGTGATTAAGACCAGGGCAGACTCCATGTTTCTGGAGAAGGTAAGGTTAAATCCTTTCTGTCAAGGCCAGGGCGGAGGGCAGAAGACAGCTAAATCTCAGAAGCCACCGCCAGGTGAGGCAGCAGAAAAGACATGGCGCTTGGGAGGGGCATGCCTGGGATTTAGTCCCAGCTTCACCACATGCAATCTACATGAGTTTGAGACAATTATTTAATATCACTGAGCCTCAGCTTTTCATGCATTTATTCATCAGTCATTAATTCATTCAACAAATATTTATTCAGCCCCTCCTTTGTGCCACACACTGTTCTAGGCACTGAAAAATCATTTGGAAGAGTAAGGAGACAGACCTTCATCAATAAGCAATTTAACGAATACACTATCTCAAATTGTGGTGTGTGCCATGAAGGAAACAGTCTGCAAGATCACTTGATGGGAGCCTGACCCCAGGAGGTGACCTTTCATTTGAGAATTAAAGAATGAGGTGGGATTTATTGAGAGGAAGGTATGGGAAGAGCCTGGCAGAAGAAGGAGAAAGAGTATTCCCAGCAAACAAAAGAAAGTATTCCTAGCAAAAGTCCTGGGACAGAACAGAACACACCACACATTCACAGGCCAGAAAAGAAGTCACTGAGGTTTGATTGTGACTGTGTCCAGTTGAAGATGAAGAGGAGGCTCTGTAGCATGTTGAGGATCCTAAGAGCAATGCAAAGGCATGAAGGCTGTTAAGACAGTACTGACATGATCAGAGCTTGGTTTTAAGAGCTCCTCAATTGCCATGTATAGAGTTGAAAGGGTAAAGGGAAAAAGAGACACTGGTTCAAAATGATTGCATCCAATGGACACAACCAATCCAATGTCCACAGAGAAAATGTGGCATTGGTGTGGGAAGGGTAGCCATGGTGGCTGCTCGGTTTGGGGAATGGGAGGAAGAGATGAGATGGGGAGGTGTTTTCGGGACTTGGAGTTGTCCTGGGTGGTGCTTCATGGACAACTATGGGACATTGTAGATCCCCCTAGGGCCCACTGGATGGAACGTGGGAGAGTGTGGGCTATGATGTGGACCATTGACTGTGGGGTGCAGCGATGCCCAGAGATGTACTTACCAGGTGCAATGGATGTGTCATGATGATGGGAGAGAGTGTTGCTGTGGGGGGAGTGGGGGGTGGGGCGGTGGGGTTGAATGGGACTTCATATTTTTTGAATGTAATATTTTTTTAAAAAATGAATAAAAAAAAAAATGATTGCAAAGAGAGGGATGATGGCAGCCTGGAGGCAAAGGAGAGAAGAGAGCAGATCCAAGGGATGTTTAGGAAGGGAACTGGGCAGGATTGGTGAATGTGGGAGAGACAGGGATCAAAAGTAAGGGTTGACACAAAGCTGGTGATGCAAGTAGAAAAAGACCTTGAATAAAAAGGGGAAATGGTAAAGACAAATGAGTTTATATGGCTAAGAGATTTCAAAATGAGTCAGGAGGTCATCAAAGGATTCATGCTACACATGCCTTAGCTGGATCTCAGAGACAGCCAAAGTAGATACAACCCCAAGGTAGTGGTGCTCCTGAGGGTTATGGAGACACCCAAGTTCTATGGTCACGGGAGATGGCTCTGGAGTTCAGTGCCTTGCCAGTGGGCCCTACTTTGGAATTTGTGCTCCTGAGCATGATGAAACTGGACTCAGATGTGACCTCTACACATGCCTTTCCTGTCACTTTTACTGAACCTGTGGTTGGTGCTAGGGTTGGTGTATGCTCAGGAGACTTGAATCTCTGGATTGTCCATGTGCCAGCTGGGCCCTGAGCCTCAGCAGAGTTGCAACACCTACTCTCCAGTTCATTAGACTTATCTAGGTCAGCTAACAGGGAGGTGAGGATGGTCAACCACCATACTAGGGAACCAAGAGAGTCTACAACTGCAAGCAAGAGAATCCCATCCATCAGCCATGTGGGATCTAAGCCCCCTCTTGATTTAGAGGTGAAGTAGACATCACCATTCCAGGGACCTCGGGATGGAGAAATAAAATATGGATTAGAGTGAACTTACTGGTATTCTACTATAGAAATACTGTGACCCTAGCAATGGAAGAAATTATATCATTGATGTGGAGACAGTGGCCACAGGAGTTACTGAAAACAGGGAGAGGGAAGAAGAGGAGTGATATGGGGGCATTTTCAGGACTTGGAGTTGTCCTGAATGATATTACAGGGACAGATGCAGGACATTATATATCCTGCCATAACCCACTGAATGGACATGGAGAGAATGTAAACTACAATGTAAACTATAACCATGCAGTATAGCAGTGCTCCAAAATGTATTCATCAAATGCAATGAATGTACCACACTGATGAAAGAGGTTGTTGATGTGGGAGGAGTGACTAGTGGAGGTATATGGGAACTTCTTTTATTTTTTAATGTAATATTTTGTGTGATCTATGTATCTTTAAAAAAAAAAAAAGATAATTTGAAAAAAGAGTGAGGCTTGGAACTCACATTTGTGCCCTGGATGGACAGTATGCCTGGTCTCCCAGGGCAGTGAGAGAGGATAATTGAATTCATTTTCCAATGTGGGTGGCAGTTTTGGAGTACCAAGCCCTCATTTAGACTGTTAGATGAAATGGAGCTACAAATAGAAAGCCAGTCTGTTGCCTGAGAGCATCACATATTAAGAATCCTTTTAATCAGTGAGCCCACACTAAGCCCAGGGGGGGACTGGGTTCTGCACAGCTGGAAAAAGGAGTAGAAATTTCTTTACTGAGATCAATGAAACCCACTAAATACAAAGGACCAGTAGGGGATCCCTGCATTGATAGGCACTTGGATTGAAGCATCTACACCATGACCTTGAAGTTCTGTGGTCCTGTGGTTATCATGAGAATAGTTTGGCTGGAACCAATGAGTCAGTGGCCCTTGACCAAAGGTCACTCACAGAGGAGAGAACCAGATGGACAGAACACAAAAATCAGTCATGCCCCTTCCCTGCTTTTAAACCACCAATGGCTGCCCAGTGCTTGGTGGAGGGCAGAGAATCCAAAGTCCACTACAGTGAGGTGACAATTGTTCTTTCCCAATTCTTCACCCATCACCTAAGAACTAATGGACTGGCCATTGTTGGCTGTGTGCCCTGCCATTCCCCCTCCATCCTTTCTTGAGACACCTGATTTTCCCTTGGGAATCCCCCTTTCCCCTTTATACAGTAGCCACGTACTTTGGGTTGGTCTGTCCAGACTTGTAGCTCCCACACCTCCAGCCACAGGAATTGGTTTGGGAAATGGGCCTAGTGAATCTTGGGTCACACTACATGGCATTGGTTACTTTGTCTCTCTGTTTTGGGCTGGGAGCTCCTGCAGGCTGGGGCTAGCTTCTGTGTCCACCAATCCTAGGAGGCGACAGGGATCTGCTGGGCACAGTGAATGCTGGGTGCTGGGAATCCTCTCCCACACCCACAGGTGTTGTACACCACACAGCCTACCTGTTCCCTCCCTGCCTCTTCCTCCTCAGATAGGGTCTAATCCCCAGCTCTCTTCAATTGTGGATTTTAAAACTATCTCAATGTCACTCTGTGGCTCAGCCACATTACCCTGTGTTCATTAATTAAAATTTTTTTAAAAAGTGCCCTTCACATGATCTAGCTCTCAGGCAAATTTTTTAAAAAGCCTTAATTAAAAAGAAAGCCTTCTTTAAAGCAAAATTTTCATCCATAATGAGAAATATGGCAATCTGAGCCAGGATAATAAAAACCTATCATTTTGGAGTCATTCTCCAAGAAGTAAGAATTAAGAAAAAAGGGATTTTGATCAGGGTAGTTAGAGAAATAATAATAGCAAACTCTTAGAAAGTGCTCACTCTATGCCAGGCACTGTTGCAAATGCTTTATCTACAATGGAAAGCAGCTATCTGTCTGAATCCTGCTTGTTGAAAACTGAGCAGAAGAGAAATAGATGGGTTAAAGAGAATGATGACCAAGGAAGTCCTGTGATAGGTGCAGCAAGGTCCTGAGGGCCAGGTAAAAACCAACCTCAGACTCCCTTAAGACTCAGCTTCTTCCAGGAACTGGACTTTGCCCAGGACCCTTACTGAGTTGGTACCTTACTGTAGTTCTTAAACCTGGTTATATTTTGAAATCACCTGGGGAGCTTTAAAAATACAGATGCCTGGGAGCGGACTTGGCCCAGTGGTTATAGGGTGTCCGTCTACCACATGGGAGGTCCAAGGTTCAAACTCCAGGCCTCCTTGACCCATGTGGAGTTGGTCCATGCGCAGTGCTGATGCGTGCAAGGAGTGCCCTGCCACGCAGGGGTGTCCCCCACATAGGGGAGCCCCACGTGCAAGGAGTGCACCCCGTAAGGAGAGCCGCCCAGTGTGAAAGAAAGTGCAGCCTGCCAGGAATGGTGCCGCACACACAGAGAGCTGACGCAGTAAGATGATGCAACAAAAAGAAACACAGATTCCCGTGCCGCTGACAACAACAGAAGCAGATAAACAAGAAGACGCAGCAAATAGACACAGAGAACAGACAACTGGGGTGGGGAGGAAGGGGAGAGAAATAAATAAATAGATAAATCTTAAAAAAAAAACAAAAAACAGATGCCTAAACCCCATCCCCGGAGATTCTAATAAAATTGGACTGGGTGCATCCTGGGCCTTGGGACTTTTCAGAGATGCCCAGGAGAGTGTAATGCTAGCAAAGGTTGAGAAGCATTGCCTACTGGTAAACATGGGGTAGAATCCCTGCTCTTGCAACCCTCTAAGCTCTGGGCTGGGCACTCTCCTTTACTCCTTCACTGTTCTCAAATCCATGCTCTCGTTAGGTGGGGGCATCCCCAGTGCTTCCTGTCCACAGAGCTTCCACCTGTCCTCTAAGGGCCATGGGTCTGTCGATGCTGCTGGACTCAAAGCCTTTTCCTGGGTCAGTTTGCCCTTGGTTTCTGTCCTCACTTCTTGCTGGGGTTGCCTCAACTCAGGCAGCCTGGTAAGGTTACCACAGCATGCTAAGCCCTCCAAGCTGTCTTTCAATGAGAGGTATAGCCTGGCCCCCAAACTCCCACTGCTGGCTGGGGTCTCAACTCCAAGAAGACATCCATCCAACTATAGTGCTGGCATCTGCTACCTGTTGAATAGCATCATTGCTCAGACACTTCTCCCAACAGGAATCTCCCCATTAATGCGTCAAAGCCCCTTGAAATCTGCATTTGTTTGAAACTAGCTGTTCCATTCATGAGCTGAGTCCCCTTGGGCAAGTCACTTAACCTCTCTGAGAACTCAGTTTCCCCAACTTTAAAATGGAGATTGTAGTCCACATCCACATCCCTGACACAAAACTGTCATGACAAGATACATTTCAGCATTTAGAATGTTCCTGGGTTTTAGAAAGGTAATGTGGCACAAATAACATCACCTGTGGGACCTGGGGCAACAGTATATGCTCAGTGACATAACTATTTCTACAATGAAGCATATGGAGATTCACACAAAATGAGATAAATAAAGAATATAAATAGCTTCACAACAGTTTGGGTCAAATTGGGCAGTCTAATTAATGTAGTGCTAAACTTAAAAAAAAAAATTAGAAAAAACATTTCTGTTTCATAGCTTTTTGGATTGTTGGGCTATGTTTAAGGGAATGTTGACCTGAATCTAGTTCATGAATTTGTGGTGAATATTATGAAAGCTAACGTACACGCAGGTACTTTGCAGATAGCCTAGTCCCCGATAATAAATACTTGTGGAACCTGGGAAAGAAAACAAATTTCAATCTAGCTCAAGACAAAGTTAGCCACCTTCTGTAAAGTACTATAAATTTGGCCTGAAGGCCTCCTACATCCACATTATAAGTGGCTAAATGTCCCCAACATCCCATCCTTCTCCCCACTTCATCATCAGCCCCAAACAGAGGTCTCAGCATGTTACAAGAGGCACATTCATTTTAATCATCACAGTGATTGTTTTTTTCATCCCAGCTTAATTCTGTATCTCTTCAGATTTGGCGCTATTACAACTAGACCCGCTCTTAGAAAAAACCTCGTAATCAGAGAAGTCCCATTTCTCCTATGGGAGCCTTGTTTCATGAAAGGCAGTCAGATGCCATCTAATAGGTCTCTCCTTCATGTCACAAGTGTTTTCTATGGAGGCTGCACTGAGAACTTTCCCTAAACTCTAAAAGACAAGACAAAATGAAAAGAGCCCAGAGTCTGTAAAATACCAGCCACCCCAGTGTGGGAGCCAGCATCAGAAACCGACCCCCCCAGGCTGGGTCAGGGATGGTGCAACCAGTGGGTAAGCTCATTCACTTCTGGAGCTCAAATTCTCCACCTGCAAAATAGGTGTGTGGATTGCATTCCCTCCAAAGGAGCTTCCGGCTTAAAATTATGCGACTAAAGGATTCTTGTCATGTAGATAAACTTTAGTTCCCTAAAGAGACTTTGAAAATAAACTGCAGCTATTGATAGCTTCCGATTGGTGATCACAAGTGGGAGGTAAGTAAGTAATTATGCAGTGTACATTGCAGGTGACACCCCGTCTTCGTTTGCTGATAGAATCACATTCTCAATATGTTGTTGCAGCAACCCTGGAGAAGTTTGTTCCTTACACGCCACAGACTGGCTGCTTCCCCCCTGGCCTCTGCTGGGGCAGCTGTCACAAGCAGTGACCTGTTGGAAATCAACCCAAGGTATTATTTCTTTTCAGAAGCAGAAATTCCAAAATGTGAGGTAATTCAGGTAAATGTGGCAGATGGTAGCATCTCAGGTTGTCATTTCTCGAAAGAAACCTGGCAAGGGCAACAACCTCTGGTGGCCTGAGTCCAAAGGTGAGAAATATAGAGGATGTGGCAGGTGTCACAGGTATTTACAGGCTGGGGAAGCTGGAGACAGAGCCCTCCCAAGGTATACAGAGAGAGCGAGAGAGCAGACCACACCATGATAGCAGCTTTGATTCCCTGGAGAAGAAGCATTCAAAACTTCGAAATTGGACTAAAGCCATTTATGTGCTTATTTCTGGGTGTCATGATGTTATCAGAGTGCAGTAAGGGATGAAGACATGACCAAACAACATTATATTATGATGACCTCAAAGAGTACATCTCCTTGCTTTGGAAGAAAATTCTCTAACTGGCCAGGAAAAATAACATAATAATGTGTGTGTGTGTGTGTGTGTGTGCATGTGTGTGGGCATGTAAACTCTTAGACTCAGCCAAGAAAACTGCAAGATCAATAACCTGAGTACAGTTTTTTCAGAACAAAGGAAAATAATGAGGGAAAAAAAAACTCACCTTCAGAATAAAGCAGTCAAATTAAGCATTCATGTTGAGGACAAAAATGATGCAGCGAAGCAGGTGAGAGAGGGGAGAGCCTTGTTTCAGAGTGCTAACTATGTACTGGCACTGTGCTATGCACTTTCAGTTCATTATTTCATTTCACGTTCATAAAAAATCCTATGAAGTGACGTTGACAGTTGTAGTGGGAGCAGCAATAGCAGTAGTAGTAGTGCCAATAGATGTAATAATAGTCCAAAAAAATTTTTGTGATTAAAAAAATAATAAGCTTCAGGGTAGGAAGTCTAGAAAATTCAAAAAAGCATTAAAAGGAAAAGGAGAACTCTTATTGACTCAGCTTCAGAAGCAAGCCTGAGGTCAACACTCCTACCACTGGGCCAGCCGCTTGACCATTTGAATTAGCAGGTCCTTTCCAGAAGAGTTGTCTTCTTTGCCTAGCTGATTTCTCAGTGTAAGGAGTTTCCTGAGGACCACTGATTTCAGAGGTGTCAGTGGTTCATGTTTTCCTATGGTCCATCATAGTCTTTGACAGAAGCCGACATGGATGACACCTAGTTTGGGCTCCTGGAGGGCCACATGCTGGTGCTCCTCTCACATTGCAATGGACTACCTGGGCTGCTGAAATCCTTCCCTTCTCACCCCTACTCACCTTTCCCCATTCACTGAGTACATTGTCCTTGAGTACATCCAATACATGAGAGCCAGCTTAATACTGCTCTAGCATTCATTCATTCACTCATATATTTGGGAACCAATTTTGGGTCAGACACCATGCTATGAGATAAGGGTACTAGGATTTGACAAGCTCGCTACTCTAGAAAAACCCCATGGCTCCTGCCTTTTCTGGTAGTGTTTCAATGTTGAGTCTGAGGTCTCCGAGATCCACCTGCCTGGGAAGAGGGCAGTGCTCCTGCCTCTCCTTAATGGGCAGATAAGGATGGAGAAGCCCCTGTTGGGAAGAGGGCCACTCCTCAGCAGTAGCCCACTGCGTCCCTTGCCTGACTGTGCAAATGTACTAAAGTTCATCACACCAGTCAAGCAAGTGCCTTGGGCCAGGCCCAGTTGTCTTGAGTTGGGCTGGTTTGCCCTCCTTGCCCCTCCCCGCTTACATCATGATCATTTTAGTGGAAAGAGGTCCAGCCTAGGCAAAATTATGAAGTGTTAACCCAAGTCACTCTCCCTTCTGGGTTTCAGATGTCTTATCTGTAAAATGGAGGTTGGTTTTCCAAGGTCTTTTCCATGTCTAATTGTTTATGATTTTACACAAATGTTTCCCATCCTTTCATAAATTGAAAATGTGCATGTGTGTGTATGTGTATGTCCTAATGTGGCCTGTGGAAATTCTGACACTGGGTTCCCACTGAACACCCCATAAATTACTTTAAAGGTCTGTATCACAGCCTCTCCTTGCTGAGAACAAATCTCAAGAGTGAGTGTGGTGGACAGCTGGTATACCCCACAGGCTACACAGCCCTGCTACCGCAAGGGAAATGGAAAAGCCAGAAAGTAGGACATGCCAGGAAGCTTCTGGGTTATGAGCCAGAGGTGGGCATCCATGGCAAGCTTGAACATAACTCTGGGGTCTGGTGTGGGGAAATGGGACCAGGATGGAGCATATGCTCAAGGGCAAGCTAGATTATCCCAGAGAGTGTGTAAGAAATCAGACAGTCCAAGACTCTGGAAAATAAGGATGGGGAAGAACTGGACAGGAGGGGACTCAAGCCTCCAGCTGGGCCAGGGCTCAGAGGTAACCTTAGGGATGTTCCCAAAGAGCACATAAGATCCTTGCTCTCACTCCCAAGGAAGCCACGACTACTTCTGGGTCCTGCTGGAATCCAGGGTGCATCTGCCTACAGTCAGACCTCGTTGGGGTCTGCAGGAGAAGCTGAGCTGCCTGCAACTCCTGGGAATGCCACAAGGCCACTGAGGGAGTTAACACCTTCCATCACCCCCACTTCCCTCACCTATGTCACTGGGAGCTGTGCACGCCGGCTGGCTTGCTGCCTGCTCACATCTTCCACTTTTGATAAGGTCACCCACCGTGCTTTATAATGCAAAAATAATATTCCTGCTGCCAATGCAAATTATATCTGAAACATCTACCCTTCCCTGCTTCATGCAGAAAGCATCTCCGCAGGGGATAGGTGGGCCAAGCTGCAGCTACAAGGCTTATTAAGATACCTAATGAAACACCTCGTGTGACCACCCCCTCTGGCAAGAGCTCAGCAAAATACATGCCAGGAGCAGATGTCAGGCTTGGGGCAAATCTTTCCAAAGCACAAAACAGTGCTGGGAGGGAACGTGGCCAGCCCATTCACACCAGGTTGTTTCCCTCCCTTCGCCATCAAGACAACCACACAGAAAGGGCCTCACATCTCTTGGCCTTGAGAGCTTCCTGCCCATGCCCATGGAGAGGCTGAAGCTGGGGGGTGAAGTCTACAGGTGTTCACTGAGCCTCGTCAGTTTAACTGCAGGGATTAAAAGCTCAGGTCTCATGGAAGGCCCTCTTTGGGGCTCTCTTGGTTTGCCTCTTAGGAGGCCTGACCCACTATGTGCTGGGTGGTTCCTGCCCTCTGAAGCATGAGCTCTAAAGACTCAAGATAAGGACAAAGGTCTGGGGACACATCCCAAGAAGGCAACATGGCCTGCTTTGTTCCTTCTTCCCTTTTTTTACTCTTCTGTGCCTTAGGCCTGCTTGAAATGAGGCAATGAAACTAGGTACCACAGTGTAGCAGTAAAAATTCTGGGCTGCCTGGATGCAAAGACTGGCTCTAGCCCTTTGAAACAAAGGGACTCTGGGATAAGTGACTACACCATGCTATGTCCAAGCATTCTCATTCTAAACATGAGGGTGGTGAAAACAAGAGTCTCTATCTCTCACTTTTTTTGAAGATCAAATTAGATAAGGCATAGGTATCAATAAGCATTGCGCTGGTGTTCAAATGAAGAGAACCCAAGGAAGATTTAGTAAAGGATTGTTCACCAAGAAAATGGACAGGGTGTGGTCAAGGGAAATTGCACCAGAGCTGTTTCCATCCTAGGGGTGGTAGGGAGGAGGTGGCGGCTACCCACATCAGCAGGACAGAACCGTGCCAAGAAGGCCACCTGGACAGCAGCAGTGACCTTCAGTCAAGGGACATGGCTGGCCTAAGACAACCATGCAGGGAGGGGTCCAGGCACTCAGTACCTAGACCTCACTCTCCTCCTTCCCATCTTCAGCCATGTGGAAGTCCATCTAGGTCAGCCTTCCAGGGCCATTGAACAAGGTGGAGAAAAGTAGAGAATGGGTGGAAAGGGCCTCATGGATGACACCAGCACAACATGTAAAGTGCCCAGAGAGTGAGCCCCTAATACATAGGAGATGTTGTTCTAACCATCATAACCACCATAGGGACACAGGTCCAGCCCTGGTCACTGCAAGACTAAATAGGAATTTAGAGCCAGATGTCAGGTGTAAATAAGAAAAATTGGCCTAGAGTACTCCTAGCCAGTGTCTCTCACAGGCTTGTAGCAGCCACAGGTGAGTGAACTGATAGCCAATGGGAAGGACGTGCTCCAGCCGGCTCAGCTGCCCCAGTCCCTCTCTGGACCTACCAAGTTCACCTCAAGGATGTCTAGGCTTTGGAGATAATCGCTCAGGCAGTGTATGTGCCCATCCTCAGATCAGAAAACAAAGGTTCTTCTGACAGCCACGCCAGCTCTCGTGTTTTAGTGGGTCAGTGGAAGTGAACGAGGCCCATTTCTCTAATTAACAGGAAGTCCTATCTTAAATTGTAAACTGCCTCCCTCTAAGTCTTTCCAACTTGCTCTAGGTCTGATTTTGGAACTCTACAGAAAAATGGAACTTTCTCTTCCACAGAAGAGCCCCTTGTAGTAACAATCCAATAAATCCAGTGAATTAATCCAATGTTTACAGAGAATCTGCTACATGCTGCTTCTGGGAAGCATGGATACAGATGAGCTACAATCTCAGGAACTGTCAATGGTGTCTCTTTCCCAAGCTGACCATCCTGGAACTATTTTCTCACATGTCTCCAAGTCAACCAGGGCCAGCAGAGGCATATTCAATCCTCACCTGAATTTTGGGGAATAGTCCCTAGCTCACAGGTTCATTGTGAGGATTAAATGAGATATGTATGAAAGCTCCCAGAACAGCACCTGGCCCACTGTAGGTCCTCAATTAAAGTTAGCTCTTTAGGGACAAGCAGCTCCAGGTGTCCAGGGGCCTGGGTTAATGTTTCCCATGGTCTCTTCTTAAAATCTCAGACTCAAATGGCAAATCCTGCAGTTTCTGTTCCCTGCAGTTTGGGAAATGAAGAGAAGATCAGTTTGGGAAATGAAGAGAAGATCAGACTAAGCCATGCATCCAGCTTGCTCCAGTTTCCCCTAAATAGCTGTGCCAACTTGTCCCACTCCTTTTCGAATCTGTTTCATCAGTTATTAATGCAAAGGATGCAGGTTAGACACTGGACTAAGTAAGTGGTCCTCAGTCTTTCCTTTTCCCCTTTTGTTATGCCTCTCCCTGGACCCCACGTTTATAAAGACTTGTCTAATACACAAACTGAATTTGTAAAGTAAAAATTACCCTTTCCTCCATTTTTTCTTAATCAAAGCAACACATAACTGCCCCTACAGGGTGTCCAGGAGCATGAGATCCTGATTCTTGTTCCCAAATTCCCAAAGACCTTGTTTTCTCTAGGCCTGTGTAGCTTAGGCACATTATTCTACAAGCATCTGAAATAGTAAAGTGGTTCAAGGAGTACCATTCCTCCTTCCCAGATTCCCAGGTCCCCAAGATGAAAATTACTGAACTAGCTGATGCCTATGATGCTCCCCAACTCCGATTTTCTAAGGTCCTAATCAGAATAACTAAAGAAGACACTTCACCTGAAAGGGCATTTGCTGACATGAGGCAGCTGGTGCTCATCCATCAAGGGCTGGATCCATAAGAAGGGAGAGATCCGGTATGGGGCTGAATGTCATTAACAGCGCTGGGCATAAATCTTCCCGAGGGCATTTGGGATTCCCTGACACTAGGAAACCAAGGTCTTTATGTTGAATTGCTTCAGACTCCCTTCCCTGTAGCCTCACCTCCAGAGGGCTGCACACCTACACATCCTTTCATGAAGCCAGCTGTGGGCCTAGCCCACACAGCCTGTGGCCTGGCCCTTGTTTTCCAAGTAGCAGGAAGGTAGCTTCAAGATGTATGGGCTTGTGAAGCAGATGTGACTCAAGCAGTTGGGTGCCTGCCTACCAATGGGAAGTCCCAGATTCAGTTCCCAGTGCCCCTTAAAAAAAAAGATGAGCACACAGCAAGTGCAAACAATGAAAGGGTGGGGGAAGAAATAAAGTCTTTAGGAAAAAAAAAAGATCTATGGGTTTCTCTTCAAATTTGTTTTCCAGAAACCCACTTCCAAGTACCCCCCTAACCATGTAGAAGTCACTTTGAGATTGGATGTTCCCCCAGAGCAGACCAGTCCAAATTACCTCCCAACTCCTTTTCTTCTCATCTCATGGAAAACTCACAGATGACAAAGAACAAGCTGATTACCCAGGTCTCATTCCCCACAAGCACCTTTTATTCTTTGGTTCTCATTAGAGCTCCCTGCTCGTTGCTAAGTCAAACTTGCAAAGAACTGTTTTCCTGCTACTTCCTTAGATCTGCACTTAATTACAGTTGTTCTTCCTGTTGGCCAATCTCCACAATTTCAAACATCCAAGTAACACGTCCTCTAATGTTCTCCTGATCCTCTCATTAGAGTTGAACATTTTGTTTTTGTCTTATATCTTCTATTCTGTCCCCTGCAAAGCTCAAGGAGTACTTGAATTTATGTCTCTGCCATTATGTTGCATAATAAATAGTATTCTATCTAGTGTGGGATTGAGAATAACTGCTTGATTTACTATTTTCTACCAGCAGTACCTAAACATGCATTAAGAGTCATAAAGCTCCCTTCTGCTGTTAGAAGACTTTGGAGTTTTACTGATATCTAATTTCTGTTATTCTTACTTAGCTTTATTAATTCTAATTTTACTCACCTCTAATTGTCACTATCATGCATTCCTACATCTAATTCTCAAAAATACATTATATATATTTACACCTACCTCTATGACTATCATACCGCCCAGCCTGCCTGGGACATGACTTTCACCATCAAAAGTGTCCCACTTGGGACAATAACATATATATGGTCAACCCAAACATACATATTTTCTATTTATCTGCCATTGGCTCAGCCCAAATTCCTACTTGTCAATATGATAAAGCAGGGGTCAGAAAGTATCTGTAAAGAACCAGATAAATATTTCCAGCTATGTACCTCATACTGTATTTGTCACAACTAGTCACCTCAGCCATTGTAGCAAGAAAGAAGCCATAGACAACATGTGAACGAGTGGATATGGCCGTGTTTCTATAAACTTTATTTAGAAAAACAGGCAGTGAACCAGATTTAGCCCATTAGCCATATATTGCTGATTCCTGTGACAGAATAAAATGACATCTAATTTGTATTTGTATTATTTAATAAAGAGATTGGTAATTTTTTTTCCTACTTTATAAAGACTGGAAGACACAGGTAAGGGGAGATGATGAGTTTGGCTATGTACTTGCTAAGTTGAAGAAACCAAACACAAATCAAATGAACATATATGGTGGCAGTAGGATATACAAAGGTAGAGTTTGAAAGAGGGGCCTGGGATGGAGGTAAAGATTTGGGAGTTAATACGCCATAAAATGGTCTTTAAGTCAAGGACCTAGATGAGATCACTGAGGAAATCAGTAAAGCTAGAGAAGAGAGAACACGCAGGGGTCACTCCAACTTTAAAAGGGATAGGACATAGCAATGACACTGCAAAAGACCAATTCAGTCCAAGAAACTCTAAGAGAATGTGGTGATTTCGAAACCAAACAAAGAGTTGGATTCAAGAAGGCAATAGTGATCGACTGGACAGAATGCTGCTTAGAGATCAAGCACAAAGAAAACCTTTGTGTTAGCAACAGGGAGGTTACAGGTGACCTTGACTAAAATGGTTTTGATGGAGCAATGGGAGCAGAAGTCTACTTGGAGTAACTTTAGGAGAAATGGAAGAAAGAAATTGGAGACAGTAAGTATGAGAATTCTCCAGAGGAGCTTTGCTGAAAAGGGCAACAGGGAAATGTGGTATTCTTTTTTGTTTATAGTATTTTTAATATTCATTTTCATAAATTGACCAGGAGGTGTAATTTCCACCTCTGATTTTGTCCTTTGAAATGTCCTTCTCACTCTGGCATCCTATAAAATTCATATACACTGTGTTTTCTTTTCTACATTTAACATATATGCTATTTATTTTCATATATAGAGTGGGAAATTACCTAACTTTCCCACCAATTAGCCAATTTTCCTAGCAGCATTAACTGAATAATCTATTTTTTCACCAACTAACCTGGAAATCTAACATTATCACATAATAAACATTTACATATATGCAAATCTTTTTATCAGTTGGCTTTCTGTTCCATTCCAATTATATTTTATTTCACCAGCCACTATATTAATTTACTTGTAATGTTAAATTATTTTTATAACATTTTATAACTTTTTATTGTGTAAATCTCCCTTGCCTTTGAAAAATTGTTTTTCTCTATTCTGAACTTCTTAAACATCCAGACAAACCTCAGAATTTCTGTCAAGTTCTAAAAAGCAATTCCTTAAGGATTTTGCTTAAAAAGACCATAAATGTGTAATCAATTTGGAAGAGAACTGACATATTTACATGAGTAAACGTTTCCCTTCAGAAACACATATTTTCTCCAAGTATTCAAGTCTTCTTTTATTTATATGCCTCCATGTTTTAAAGTTGTCATGTAGGTCCTATGTTTCTTTTATCATCTTCATCTCTAGCTTTTAGAAAAATTCTCATCTATTATGATTAGAATTTTCTTTGCTCTATACATTACAACTCAAAAACTGCTCATATAAATAAGCTATTTCTGGCCCCTGCAACCTTTTGCTAATGCCAATTTTTTTCTTTGGTTTCCTTTCATCCATTTCTTATAATACTAATCACCCACCCTCTTTTAGAGGTCTATGTCCTTTGATTTTCAGATTCACAACACTTATTCTTATTGGTTTGAGGATTTTGAGCCATATTTTCATCCTGGAGGTATTACCCTGCCCTTGGGGATTCCATCCCCACCATGGCCTGTCTGCATGCCTCCCCTACTCCACAAAGTCTCCCATGTGACCTGTCAAAGTGGGTTCTAGTGTTGGTAGGTTTGGACAAAATGAGTTCTAAAAGTTTAATAGTGAGTATGTGGGGACAAGAAGAGACCAGGAAGTAGATGGGGCTGGGAAAGACCATTGGGAAGGCTGGATATCCCCGGGCAGTTGGACAAAAGCCAATCTGCGTGACCAAGGGACTATGATCAATGCAGGTTCCACCTGGGCCTCCGGAACACTTGAAGAGTCAATGCTGGACAGCAGGGATGTTCGGACTAAGGCATCAGGAAGTGGAGATGGTAAGAACCAGGTCCTGGATGATGGGGAAATTAGCAATAGCTTTGCTGGATTTCAGGCTAAGAACAAAGCAAGCTAAAGTTCAGTCATCCTTTGGGCTGACAGATCAACTTGTGTTCAATTCAACAATGTCTCCTGGTTCATGTGGCTTGGCTCTGAGTCTTTTGATCCAAGGCAGGAACTACAGTCTGAGTCAAGGACACTGAGGCAGAAGTCCCACAAAAAAAAAACTCAAATAAAACAAGTTTGTATGAAGGAAGATTATAGCCGGGGCTTTACTCAGAATGGGTGCATGCCAGTTTTGGGTCAGCAGGCCCCACAGCTAGGTTGGGTCAGATCTCAGTAGACTGAACATGTGGCTAAGGAAATCAGGGAAGGGCTAGGCAGAAAAACAGAACGATTCGATACCCACTATTCTCAATCAAGCATATGTCTAAATAAGTGATAGCAAACCCTTTCCAAACCACTAAATCAAACCAGAGGAAGTAACCTAGGGAGGCCTGCTGTACCTTCCCTGCTCACAGCTCCTTGGTCATTACATTCATTTGATGCACTCAAACAGTGTTTGGAGAGAGTGTGTCTCTGAAGACTTAAGGGTGACATTCCATCTTCCCTTTCATAAGAAGCCATTTGTTGCCTTTCATTCATTCATTTAACAACCACTCATGGAGCCTATGACCCATCACACACCCTGTTAGATACTGAGGACACACAGGAACAAGACACACTTTATCCTTGAGGTACTTACCCTCATATATAGTTTAAGGAAGCCAAGATTCATCAGCAACAATGAAAGACTCCACAAAGGAACAAAATAGGGAAAGGTGAAGCCAGGGCTTCATTCAGGACTGCCAAACCCTACTATACCTGCTACTCCCCAGAATCCACACCAGGATGCTTCCCTGAGCACAGAGGGACAGAACGGATGGTGAGGCCCTTCCTAACCCTACCATCTAGCATGCACCTTGCTCCCGTCACAGGCATAGCACCTTTAAGCAGTGAAACACTAGCCAGAGTAAATGGTCCCATTTCTACTGCACCCCTCCTCTTCTTCACATCCCTTCAGAGAGGATGCATGAGTATGTCTTGCTGCTTAGGAAGTAGCCTGGTAATTAAAGCAAATGCTGGGAAAAAGTTTCTGAAATCTCTAAGCATTACTCATTAGCATAAACCTTGGCGAGGTCTCATCAAGTTCAGAGCTTATCGCCAAGCCTGCTTGCTCCTTGGCTGCCCAGAGCAGCAGCTGGGCAAGGGATCACCTTCTTTGTAAGGAAGCAAATTAAATCAAATTAGATCATTTATACCAGTACCAACAACAGTAGCAGCACCTTCAATAAAAATTAAGATCTTGAAATGAAAATGAGGAAATTATCTTCTGAAAATCCAATTCCTCTGCCCAGTTAAAAGGCACTCACCATTGAAATCTTTTGTGGCAACTGCACATAAAAACTCTGGGTAGGGTGTAGGGGAGGGGAACCTTGCAGTATCTTTTGGCAGCCTGAAACTGAGTCTTTTGGTTATTGTTCTACTCTTACTGAAACACATACCCAATAACGTACTTGACATATAAATAGGCCATTTCAGTGAATATGGTCATTGAAAACCTTTTCCAATAAGAACATGTCATACTGGCTCTGCAGAGGAGTATTTATATTCACACAGCATGGTATAGTGGAAAGAGTGCCAGGTCTTCCAGAAAATATGGTGGCTTGAGTGCCATTTCACAAATGCTCCATCTACAGAGTTGACTGAAATGAATAAAAGGAAGCAAAAAGAGCAAAGAATGCACTGTTAATGCTGAAATGTAAAAGCACGCCAATTTCATGCCACAGATTTAGAGTATCAGCAGGACCAAAATGAAAGGAGAAGAATCCATGAGCATCCTCCCCTTCCCAATGGAACACAGTTCCCAATTTTAAAGGAACAAATAGAAAAAGTGTTGCCAAAGTACGCAATATATGTGGACCACCGACCACAATCCCCGGAGCTTGTTTTTCCCCACTATAAATTACCATCACTCCTGCCCAGCAAAGCCCTCCCCAGAAGTGTCTGCCAGGCACAATCCAGTTATTTCATACAAGGGCCAACATGGACAAAGAAAAACCAATGAACAGGCCTACCAAATCAGAAAGCAAAGGCCCATGAAACAGAAGGAGCTTTCACAAAAATGGACTGACTCAATTTGAAGAAGGAAGCTTTAAATTACTGCCCCCTTCCCCGAAGGACAGGATCCACTGTCAACTTAGCAAAGTTAAACCCAATGTAAGACTTTTAACCTTAGAGAAAAGAGACTAGAGATGAGGCTCCCAATGGCTTTTCAAAAGTCACCAGAAATTCCTTCACCCATAAGAAGAGAGATCAAACTGTGTCCAAATAAAACTGTGAAACTGTGCCCAAATAAAACTGGGAGAGGAGAAAAAGAAAATCCATTATTACCAATTTGAGGCAAATAACACCATCATGTAACTTCCTTCATTTACATAGTAATAAAGTTGATTTAAAAAACAACAAAAACCTAAGATTTAAAGAACTACAGTGTGGCCCAAGGTAAGTCTGGTATGCAAAGACAGTTAAAGAAACTCCCTCTGGAACATGAGGTACTCCAGGAAATATAAATAAACAACTGCTCTATGATGCCAGGGAAAATAAAAAGATTATGAACTCTATGAAACAAGCAATTAAAAGGTGAGACATTATGACAGATACTTCAAGACTGGCACTACATCAGCTTCTGGATTGCTTCCCAGGTCTGCATTTTTAGAGGTGCTGTACCCTCATCAATGCCAGGCCTGTAGTCCTCAAACAAGTGCTGGCAAAGTACAAGGAAAATCTGCACACATCTGAGCTAGAAGGACCTCATATAGTCCTCATTAATGATGGAACAGTGAAACCAAAGTCACATATAAACTACAACTGAAACCCCAACTCTTCTTCATGCATAGAAATAGGAAAGAGGAGACAGGGAGGGATGGAAGGAGATAGGGAGAAATAATGAAAGATGGAAGCAGCTGCTGTGGTACAACAGAAGGATCATCAGACTAGTCGTCTGAAAATCCACATTGGATCAGAAGGAAACTCTATCACTTACCATGCTGTGTGACTTTGGATAAGTCACTTCAATTCCCTGTGCCTCAGTTTTCCCATCTCTAAATAGGAGGGATTACGATTAGAGAGCCCATTTCTGCCCTTGATGTTTTATATTCATACATTCTATAATTTCAGACAAATTCTGACCTTCCCCTGACCACATCTACCAGGAATTCTCTGATAGTGTGAAGTGCTATAATGAATAAGTCCTGGCTCTGCTCCTTCTTAGAGATGGAATTATCTTAATGCGTGTTTCCAAGTTAAATTAATGTGCTTCCATTCCCATCCATATCTCTCAGTGTAATTTTTTTCCTCTTGTCTGTTCTTTTAACCTTTTTGCAAGCGTCATCTTGTTCTGTCTGTTGGCTGTCAGCTTTTCTCTCCATGCTTTCACAGAGTTGCCAGATTCTTGCTCTCTCTCCACCCTCAGCTCATAACTATTTTTCCCCAGAGCTCGGTGACTGCTAAGTGGTCTTTGTGAAATCCTATTAGGATAATTTCCCTGTCTGTGTTTCCTCTGAACTGGGTTGCCTCTGGAAACCCCAGCTCTCTTTCTTCCTAGTTTGTACATCATGGGCGGGCTCCTGAGGCTCCCAGCATCACACTTATTCTCAAATGGGCTTACAAGAGCTCTGATCCTGTGGAATCTTATACCCACAAGCAACAGTTAAACCCACTCAAGACCCAGCTTGGTATCATCTCCTGCAGGAAGCTTTTCCCGTTCATCTGGGATTCCAGCTCCCTTCCCAACCCCAGGGAAGAGGGACTTGCCCTTTCAGTACTTTTACTGTTTATGGTAGTTTTTAATCACCTGTTCATAATTGTAAACCTGATGTATTCCCACATGGTCAGTACAAGATTGTTGAATTAATGAATGAATGCTCTCCTCTTCCAGAAAGCCCATCATGGTTTTGCCCACCTGACCACCCATTTGAACCCAAAGCTCCTTAATGTCAAGCTGAGATCTACTCCGTACAGTAACCTCAGTCCCTTGCATAGGTCCTTCCTGTATGTGGTTGGTGCTTACTAAATGTTTACTGAACCAAACTAATCACCCATCCTCAGAGAAGCCCTGCTTTATTTAAGCAAAAGTTCAGAGCTCTGTCTCTCTACTCTTCCTTGAGCTCAAATGGCAGGAGAAGATGCCCCAGCAGATGGTATCTGAGGAGCAAGGGGAGGAAGGCAGTAGGATGTAGCAGCCCCAAATTAATAAAAGACACACCATCCACCTAGAGTTCCATAGCTCCAAGGCTCTTCTATGCCAATCATGCCATGTGAAGCAAGTCTATCTTTTCAAGCTATGGATGAAGAAATGGATGCTATGGGATATCAACTGTCATGCCACAGGTCACACACCCAGAATTGCTCCCTGTATACTTATCTCCAATAAGTATTACCTTGGAATACAGTTCCAAAAATAAGATTTCTGATCAAATAATATTCACAATTCATAACTTTGATGGATATCGTGTCCTGCCTAAATACTGTACCAAATTTTATTCACACCAGCAGTGTACAACCGCCTGATTCTCAGAAGTCTGAATATTTGTCTAATGGATCATTTTTCTTTATCTCTATTTATTTGTAAGAGCTCTTTCCATATTAATAAAATCAACCAACCATTTATTTTATATATGTATTGTAAATATCATAGTCCATTTTGCTGTGGACCTCTTCACCTTGTTGATGGTTTCTAGGGACAAATATATGTTTATAGCTTCTATCTTTAAAGGTAACATCAGAAAACTTCCCAACTCCCAAAAATTATTTAAATGTTCACATATGCATTGCATGCCTTAGATGATTTCTAATTTTTACATTTAACCTTTTCACATATCTGGAATATATTTTGTATATATTCATCATAAAATATATTGTATATATATTCAATATATAATATGTATCATACTGTATATTGGTATACACTATGAAGTAAGAACCCATTTCAAATTTGCCAACATCCTCCCCTGGTAAATTATCATTACATTATCATTACGTTTCCATCTGGTCCTGTCTCACTAATATGAAATGTTAAGTTTATTATTTATAGCACATACACACACATAACTCTTTGGGGGATATACTTTGTGCTATTCATCTAACTGTCTCTTATTGGATCAGTATATAATATTTGAACTATTTTAGTTTCAGAATATATCTCAAAAACTTGAAAGTCGAAGTCTTCCCCATTATTTTCTTTCACCATTTGCTTGATTAACCATGTCCATTTATTTTTCCAGATAAAATTTTAAAAATCGTTTTATTACATTGCTTAGGAATTTTTTATTGTAACTTGCATTATATAGCTTAAATTAAATTGACAACATTTGAAATATCAAGTCTTCCCATCCAGGAACATGATATATTCATTTATTTATTTTCTCAATTTTGCCTTATAGCTTCCTTCCAGAGGCTCTGCATATTGCCTCTGGAGCTAATTCCTCAGCCTTTTATATTTTTTATTGGTTTTGTAGAATAGATCCTTTTGGATTATCATATCTATCTGTTTTTGTTTTTGGTTTTTTTGCTAGCATATAGGAAATTGTTGATTTTTGTGTATTTATTCCCCAACTAGTCCACCTTACTGGACTGTTTTATTGAGTTTTAATACTTTTTCACTTATTTCGCTTGGGTTGCTTTTGTAGATAATCATATCCTCTGCAAATAATTTTATCTCATCCCATAGTTGCATTCCTGATTCTGTTATTAGAACAACCACTGAATGCAAGTTAAATAATTTTAGTGATCATGAGCATCCTTATGTTTTTAGGATATGGGTTGATGGTTTGGAATAGAGACACCCTATTGCATTAAGGAAACAGTCTTCTAGGCCTTCATATGTGACAGCGATTCTCTGTGCCACTCTCCACCTCCTCAACCCAGAGCCCCTTTCCACCCTTCTCTGCCCCACTCTGTGCTCTGAGAGGCTGACCTCTATGCACAGCACAACCCAGCCTGCCTGCCCCCTGCTTCTGGCTGAGTTTGGCCAATGGCAGGCACTAGCAGAAGACAAGAGGGTTGGAGGAGTGCGTTTTGGCAGTGGCCATGTTCCTGTGCAACCTCCCAGACAGTCCATTAACACCATTCCCTACCGTTGCCCTTCAGATCTCGAGAGAGGTTGGGAGGTCAATGGCTGTTTCACCATCCCTTGTTGATTCCCTTAATTCAAACCCTACCACTATTCCATTAAACTCTCTCCATTTCCATTTAAATCCTTCATCTATCATTTGCTTCTCACTCAGACTCTAGCTTACTGATAAATTAGGAACCACTATGGAGTATTTTCAAGTGTCTTTTCAACATCTCAAAATGACCATAACATTTTTCTCCTTTGTGATATTGATGTAACATTTAATCATTCATTATTCATTAAAGAAAAAAAAATGAGTACTTACTATGTGCCAGTTGCTGTGGTCAATACTGAGATTGGAATTACCAAAAAAAAAAAAAAAAAAGCTAGATGCGCTCCCTGCCCTTATATTCTCTGGCAGGAAACAGACAATCAAACAAATACAATAATTAAAGATGGCGATAGGTGCTAGGAAAGAAAGACTGTTTGGTTGGAGAATAATAGGTGGGACATATTCAAAAAGGATGATCAGAGAATGTTTTTCATCAAAGGTGACATTTAATCTGAGAAAGATGTGGGGAAATCCTCACAGGCAGAAAGAATGGCCAGTGCAAAGGCCCTGCATCAAGAAGAGCTTGGAGAGGTGAAAGAACTGATAGGAGGAATGCTCCAAGCAAGGGCGAGGGCAGGAGAAGATGTGAATAAACAAGCAGGGGCCAGACAGGTACAGCTCAACAGAAATATGGTATGAGAAATACAGGTAATTTAAAATTTTCTAGGGTCCATATTAAAAAGGGTAAAAAGCACCTAAAATTAATTTTACTATATTTTATTTAACCCAATTTGTCCAAAACACTATCTGTTCAACATTTAAGCAATAAAAATGAATTAATAACTTATTTTACACTCCCCTTTTCCTCCTAAGCCTTTGTAATCTGCTGTGTATTTTATACTTCCAGCCCATCTTAACTCAGACTAGCCCCATTTCAAGGGCCCAATAGCCCGATGTGGCCAGTAGCCTCAGTATTAGACAGTGCAGGGCTCTGTCTAATACTGATGACTGTCAGGCCTTGCAGAGGGGCGGGTCCAGAGGGGCAGGATATGCCAGCTCATCGCTCCTCCTCCCAGCATCAAACCTGGCACATAGCAGGTGATCAGCAAATGTTTGCTGCCCAGAATGGCAGAGGAATTGCAAGACAGTCTGGATCCCAAAAGCAGAGAAGCACCTCTGAGATCACATACCTGCTTGGGAAACTGGGCCCATACTGGCTCCTTAGCAGAGAGAGTGAGGGTCTCCCTGCTGAGCCTCCCACTGGGATGGGCCGGTAAGGCCACCACTCTTTGGCCAGAGCACTTGGGCAGCTGCTCCCTTAATTCAGAAAGATCACATGGCTCCATGTGCCAGGGAGCTGGAGGGAGGGAGAATTAGCATTCATTGTACACAGTTTTTCATTTGGAAAAGCACCTTGAATGTGCCGATCTGCATTGCTTTGCTTCATTTTTCAACATTCATGTGTGTAATTGCATTTATTTTTCTCATCAAGACTGTAAAACAAGTGATAATTTACTCTATTACAGCCCATACTGGCTGGGTTTACAGCCACAACAGTTCTAATCTGCCCTCAGGGGGGCTGGATGGGTAAGTAGGGGGTGGTCTTTTGAGCTGAGAACACTACACTTCTTTACAAGAAGAAGCTTGAGCCCAGCGGCTCATCAAGGTCACAAAAATAGTGGCAACAACAAACCCACACAGACACCCTGAGCTCCCAAAGCTTGGTCACCTTCATTCACCTCCACTATCTCGACTGCTTCTTATAACAGTATTGCTAGGCAGACATACCCTCTTATTCCCATTTCACAGAGTAGGAGACTGGGGTTCACAGAGGTCCTCAGTTGTACATGATCACAGACTGGGAAAGCAGATCAAGGATTCAAACCTGGATATGTGTGATACAAAACCCTGTGCTTTTCTATGTTGCAGGGCTTGTGCTCTGATAAAATGTATGGCACTTTGTGGGGGCATATTTTACTAACAGTAGAAGACAAGCAGGCATGATCTTAAAATTCTGTAATGCAAAAATGCCTACAGTACGGTCAAGCCCTCCCAGCTGGGTCAGAACAGTCTATTCAACAAATGGTGCTCGGAGAACTAGATAGCCATATCCAAATGAAAGAAAGAAGACCCCTATCTCACACCTTATACAAAAATTAACTCAAAATGGATCAAGGACCATTTGAAACATAAAAGTGACAACCATAAAACTCCCAGAAGAAAATGTAGGAAAACATCTTCAAGACCTTGTGGTAGGAGGAAGCAGATTTGACTAAACCGATAAGAGTATCCACCTACCATATGGGAGGTCCAGGGTTCAAACCCAGGGCCTCCTGACCCATGTGGTGAGTTGGCCCACGTGCAGTGCTGATGCACTCAAGGAGTGCCATGCCACACAGGGGTGTCCCCCGTGTAGGGAAGCCCCACGCATAAAAAGTGCATCCCTCAAGGAGAGCTGCCCCACATGAAAAAAGTGCAGCCTGCCCAGTAGTGGCACTGCACACACGTAAAGCCTACACAGCAAGATGATGCAACAAAAAAGAGACCAGATTCCTGGTGCCACTGACAAGAATGCAAGCAGACAAAGAAGCACACACAGTGAATGGACGCAGAGAGCAGGCAAAGGGGGGGAGGGGGGAAGAGGAAGGGGAGAGAAATACATTAAAAAATAATAAACCTTTAAAAAAAAAACATTATAAAAATAAAAAAGACCTTGTGGTAGGTGGTAGTTTCCTAAACCTTACACCCAAAGCAAGAGCAACAGAAAAAAAAATAGATAAATGGGACCTCCTCAAAATTAAACACTTTTGCACCTCAAAGGACTTTGTCAAAAGGGTGAAAAGGCAGCCGTCTCAATGGGAGAAAATATTTGGCAATCACATATCCAATAAGGGTTTGATATCTATGATATATAGAGAGATAATATAATTCAACAATAAAAAGACAAACTACCCAATTAAAAAATGGACAAAAGACTTGAAAAGACAATTGCCCAAAGAAGAAATACAAATGGCAAAGAAATACAGGAAAAAATGTTCAGGATCACCAATGATTAAGGAAATGCAAATCAAAACTACAATGAGATATCATTTCACACCTTTAAGACTGGCTGCTATTAAAAAATCAGAGTACGGTAAATGTTGGAGAGGATGTGGAGAGATAAGAACACTTATTCACTATTGGGGGAAATGTAGAATGGTACAGCCACTGTAGAGAACTACTGGAATATTATGCACATTGGAATATTATACAGATGTAAAAAGAAATGAAGTCATGAAGCATATGACAACATGGATGAACCTGGAGGACATCATGTTGAGTGAAGCAAGCCAGACACAAAAGGACAAGTACTGTTATTATTGTGCTATTATGAACTAAATATATTGTGTAAATTCATAGTTAATAGTTAGAATATAGGTCACAAGAAAATAGAAGGAGGGTGGAGAATGGAAGACTGAGGACTAATCTGTGTGGAATTGGTAAAAAGGTTGTTTTTAAGTCTCGTGAAATGAATAGAAGTGGTGAAAGCATGTCATGGTGCTTGTAACTAGTAGAGCTATTATTATACGTGTATGACTGGTTGAAAAGGAAACTCTAAGGTCATGTATATTACTAGAAGGAAAGCTAAAAACTGTAACATGGGACTGTATAAGATAGTAAAACCTTATGTAAAACATGAACATGGGTGTTATTGCATATGTAAGACTTTCTACAAAATATAAATACAAATATATTAGAGAGAAGGAAAAAGAATAGCAGCTATATATGGCAGGAGAAGCATAGGTAAATTGAAAGGTGAGTTTTGTTTTTTATTTATTATTATTATGATTATTGAAATAATGAAAGGGCTCTAAGAATGATTGAAATGATGGATGCACAAATTTGTGATTATACCGAATAACATTGATTGTACACTTTGGATGGATTTATGCTTTATTAATAGGAATCAATAGAATTGATTTGTTTAAAAAAAAAAAGTCAGAAAACTAAGTGTTGGAGAGAATGTAGAGAGATAGGAAAGCTTATTCACTGTTAGAAAAAAAATGTCTACAGTAGTAGGACTACTACAGATCACTACTTCCTTAAGGTCTACACCCCAGGATGCTGAATTCCAGGAGAGATTTGGGGCAAGGGTTCCTGCCCCCACTGAGGGGTCCGTTCAGGTGTGGTTCTGTTTGTGATGATCCACCCTTGTTTGGCGGAATCTCTCTTGCAGACGTTTTCTTTCTCTTACAAACAGAAGCCAAACCACAGGGACATGAACAGTTTAGGTCACAAATGCTCATGAATTAAAGAGTAATTTTGTAACTCATCACCAGGACTTGGCCCCAAAAGCTTCAGATTTGTTAAATTCATTTTCCTACATATGATTAAAATAGACACGTCAGTGATAAAGACACCCTTATCCTCTCTTCCACAGTTTTTGGAAGAAGTAAATTCTACCCGCTAACCTTGTCCCCACCCTCTAATTATAAAATAAGAACCTTGGAAAGAGAAATGCAAAGAGCTAGTTTTGCACGAAGGGATGCGAGTAGAGCAGACAGACTGTGGAAACGCCAAGCCTCAGTCACAGGATGTCCCTATGGAGTGGACGGCATTTCCACTGGGAGCCTGGGAGCCAGCCCCGCATCTCCGGCTCTCCCCTGGAAGGGCAGGTGGGCTCGGGATTCCCCGCAGAGGCCCAGGCAGTGGCGGTGGCCGAGCCTGGTGCTCCCACTGCAGGGGATCCCGATCCCCTGCAGGGCCTGACTGCCCAGAGAGGGTCCAGCCCTCTTCTAGCCACTCCTGCCATCAGGCAGGACTGAGCCCTCCAGGACCGGCGCCAAGCCTCAGGAAGCACGCAGGCAAGGTGCTCCTGGAGCCGCTCTGGAGTCTAAGGACCTATGGGCGTTAACGAAGGCCACTCGGGGGCGATCAGTGCTCAGCCACACCATCTAGTCACACAGCACCTTGTATCTAACACATGAGCATACACACACCCACACACACACACAGGATCAGGTCTGACAGGCTCAGGGTTTTCCTCCAGTAGAATACAGCTTAACCCAGTCCTCAAAGTGAGTCCCAGCTCTGATATGGGACAGGAAAGAGGTGCAAGGGTGCGATGGAGAGGACCTGCTCTCCTCCCACATGCCAAGTATTTTGTCCATTTTGACACGCTATGCCGTTTAATCCCCATAGCTCCAATTGCATTACCTTCATTTTATAGGTTAAAAAAAATAACAACCCTGAGCCTTAGAGAAGCTAAGTAGCTTTGCTCAAGGTCCTCCATGCATGTCCTTCTGGCTCCCTTGTCCATGAACTTTGTATAGGTGTATGCTCTGCTAGCATTTCTGAAGGTCAACTATACAGAGAAACAAGGACAGAGGCTATTAAAGTTTCATTGCCAAGGCAGGAAGGGGGCTTTTCAGTTCAAGCAAGTAACCTTTCTGTTATTGTTTTCCATACTGCCAAGGCTACAAGTTTAGACTTTAGTGCAAAGTCTAAAAATTAGGTTGGTAAAGCTGGCATTTTGCTTGAAATGGTCAAATTCAGATAATTACTTCATTTAGCATGGGTATTAAACGCAGTTTCTCTTCTAATTGTTACCACTACCCAAAAAAGAAAAATGAGATTCATTTACCAAAAACTGGAACTAGACTCGGGGTGTCTCTCTGGCCTGCTGGGCCCCATCTGTTCCAGGCCAGCCATAACCCAGCCCTGCCTCACTCCCAAGTGCACTCAAGACTCTCCAGAAGTCCATTTCAAGAGGCCCCTGTTTACAGTCAGAAAGCAAGTTACACAGCAGCAGAACTGCTCTTAGGACCTCATGCTGTTAGCAAAGAACGATGGCAGCTGCAGCTAATCAGAGCGTTTAGTTGTGTGGGTAGGCCCACTGGGGCCCAGAGAGGCTAAACAACTGGCTCCAGGTCACACAGCAGGTCAACAGCACAGCAGTCCTCCTGAGACCTCTAGGCACAGTGCTCTGAAACCTAAGCAGGCAGTCCAGCCCCCTGGGGTTTTCTGTTTCTTTAAAACTGTTCCAAAGTAGCTTAATATTTCAACCCTCTCCTGACCCACTCAATAATAATTGATGGCCAACTGGGTGCCAGAGCCCATCCTAGGGGCTGAGGACACACGACAAAGTTGACTTCTGCTCTGATGGAGCTTGTATTTTGCTGCGGGAAATGGGAGTTAGAAGCAAAGTCACATGCCTCTGGATTGCACCCTCGCTGTCTGACCGGGGGCAAGCACAAGGGAGTTCTGAGGCCAGCGGGACCCCAGGACAAGGGGAAGAACATGGAGTGATGCAAAGGGGATGGTAAGGCAAAGCAGGTAGAGGATGGGATGGGAAGAAAAGATGACAGTGGAGGGAGGGGAGACGAAGGGGACAAAGGGAGGAGGCCACAGAGACACAAGTAATGAGCCCAGAAAGAAGGGTAAGGAATGTTCCAGGGTGACCAAGACTCTGGAACAGAAGGTGGAAGGGGATGACATATAACTCCTCTTCTTGCCAGAAACTCCCCACCAAAATCTAGAGTAAAGATGAGGTGTGGTGGTCATAAAATATCTATTTTTATGCCGAGTTCTTTGCATGTGTTATTTTATTTCAATCTCAAGGAAAGTCATATGAGACTGTTGTGATGTAGCCTCATTTTACAGATGAGGACATGATGCTCAGAGGGGTTTCAAGCCAACCCCAGACCAGACAGCTGGTCACCAATGGAATTGGCATTCCAGCTCATATCAAACCAACCTCAAAGTTCCTGATGTCATTCTTTCCTTCTAGGCAAAGGAGCAGAAGGTTATTTATTCACTGATAGCACAATATACTGGAAATTCTGTTGGTATTTAGCATCATCTTCATCCTTCTAAACCAGGGGTTCTTAACAAGGGTTCTGTGAGCTCAAATTGAAATTTTAAAAAAACATACTTATGGGGATGTGTTGGTGCAGGTATATTTCTCAAATACACACAATACACACAGTATAGTGTGGACTTGGTAAGGGATATGTGGTTTCCACCTGACTGGCAAAGAGGTCCATGGAACAAAAAAGGTAAAGAACCCCTGTTCTAAACTCTCTCACATATCTCTGGGACAAGAAGCCTGGAAACTACATTTTCTTTTCTAGTAAGTTTCCAGCTTAGTCTCTACCAAAAAAAGGAGCAGTCTCAAAATATCTGGAAGATGGGAAAGGAGCAAAAGTCATTTTTGAGTAAATGATCATTGCAGACTGGATCTCGGCTTTTGAAAGACAGCAGATGTCCAGAGTGGTCAGCAGCTTCTTGGTGTCCTATGAATCACATGCTTCAGTGCTACAGGTAGCTGTGATCCTTGGCAGCAGTTGTTCAAAATCCTGGCACATGCTATTAATAGTTCTTTGAACACTAATGGTGGCTTCCCTGACTTTAGCTTTTATACAGGTCTTCCAAGGATATTATAAGCCTCAGTACCCTGTATTAAATCCCTTCCTGCTTGAAATACCTAGGGCAGTTTCTGTTCTCTCACTTGAACCCCAAGCAATCCACACATCATGGTTACATGTTTTAGCAGTCATTGTTTAGAAGGCCCTTGAAAGCTAAAAAGTCTTATTTTAACCTTAGAAACTCTCAGAACTCTTAACAAAAGGTGGGACATACATTTGCCTGTTCATGGGTTTTACACGTGGCTTCACTGATGACAGATAATGCTTTAAATTGTGAGAAAGTGCAGTTTGGGTTTCTTAATGAGGAACACACGAGGAAAGGAAACAATTTTAAAAGACATAGACAGATTCAAAGAATGTTAAAAAACGTTTGCTCAAGTACTGTTGCTTTCTAAAGATAATGTGTGATTGTGTTACCACACAGCACAGTAGCAAAACTGAGATTAAGGATGAAAAAAGAGCAGTTCTTTTTAGAAAGAGGGGATATCTTTATAAAAGACCAAATGCCTCACTCATCAGCCATTGTGGAAAAATAAATTCTGAAGATGTATACCTTATATATATTAATGGGACTTGTGGTAGATTATCGCAGCTCTGTGGGGTTGCATGAGAACACAGCAAACACCTTAAGCTCAACTGGGAGATTTATCTTCTTGGGCAAGTGTGAGATTTTGGGAATGGATTGTCCTCGGGTGCACTGTCTCTTCGCAACTCAGGAAGACAAATTCTCCTGTCAAGGAATCAGAAACAGCTGTGATGCCTGATGGGCAGATGAGTAGGGGACTAGGACTACAGGATTTTTCGCTAACATTTTATAAATGTGTTCCTTTTCTTCTTGAGTCATAAATTACAAAACAAAGAACTCTGAGATAGAAGAGATCAACCCTGGATTTTACAAATAAGGGTAAGTAAGGTCTGCAGAGGAGCAGCACATCGTCACAGGGAACCAGAGCAAGTCAATGACAGAGCTAGGATTAGAACCCAGCATTCCCTATGTTCAGTGCAATTCTCATTCCGTGACACTAGGTCTCTGCCCAGTTGAGCATTATGGGGTTGGTTTTTTTTCTATTTACTTTTCTCTTTGTGATAAATAACCAAGGCAGAGAATTTGGAATTTACAAAAATGTATACTGAAGCAGAAAAAAGTAAGATCCAACCTGTTATTTCACATTGCCTAGGCAACCACAGTCAGAATTTGGGTGGACTTCCCTCCAGTCTTTTTTCTAGGCCTGGGAATGTGGCTCCCAATGCAGGCTTGGACCCACATCTCCATATTTAGGACCCAGAGCATAACTACCTCACTAATTGCCCAGATACATGAAACTCCAGCCTTTATTTCCCCACTTCCTAAACTTTCGACCAGTCCCAGCACTTCCCATGCTCTCCATCTTCCATGTTTGGAAAATCAAAACTTCTAAATAAGGCAAGTGCTAACAATTCACTTTCTCAAATTCTTTTAAAAGCCATGACATTTTAAAAAGAAAACTTTAATAAAATGGTTTTAAGTCAACTTACTAAAGAATGCATGGGTTTGAGCTACCCTTCAAGTAAGATTCTGATCTAAATATATGGCAAAAATTTACAGGCTAATATAGAAAGAGGAAATTCAATTTGCATGTCCGTCAGACCACAGTAGAGGGGGTCCATTTAACAGATGAGGAAAAAGAGGACCCTTCACTCATTCATTCCACAAACATGGTTTCATCCTTTTGTCCCATCCAGACACTGCTTAGGCAGTGGGAAAATAAGACCACCACAGTCTCTACTCTCAAGAAGGCAAAATTCCATTAGGAGCTTGCATTCCAGGGAAAATAAACGTAAAAGGACTCACTGATACTAATGCTATGATGACAATAAAACAGGATACAGTGGTAGGAAGTAAGGAAGAGGTTACATTAAGTGGAGGTGACATTGCTGAGACCTTCATAAGAGGAAGCCAGATGTGGGTAGAGATTATTAAAAAGAACATCCCAGCTGAAGGAAACAGCACATTCAAAGTCCCTGAGCAGGGAGCAAACTTGATGTATTTGAGGAGCACAATGGTGAGAGTAAGTAAGGGGGACAATAGTGGGAAGTGAGGCTGGAAGGGCTGAGCAGGAACATGATCATGAAGGCCTCTGAGCGCAGTGGGAAGGCTGGGAAGGGGCTGAAGCTGAGCACGGACATGATTTTACTAATACTACATTCACTCTGAGGGCTGTGTAGAGAATGGGTTTAAGTGGGGGGAGAAAAAAGAAGCAGGGAGTCCAGGCAAGAGGTGATACTTTAGACTACAGTGCTCAGAGTGGGCATAGAAAGAACTGCACAGACTCGGGCTAAAGTTCTGAGTTAGCATTGACATGATTGGCTGGTAAATTGGAGGTGCAGTGAGGGAACAAGGAAGACAAGCTCAGACCTTCTGCACTAAACCAAAGATTCCTGGGTCTCCAGAGAAGAAGCCATGATAAAGGCTGCATCCCTCATCTTCCAGCGGGAGAGAGATGCAACTCGCTTCCAGGAGGCAGGCTGGTGAGTTGGGGCACAGTCTGGGATGCAGAGGAAAGAGCCCATCAGCCCTCCCAGGAGACCCAATCTCAATGGCTGTGCTGCTAGGGGATTCCAGTTCCCATCAGAGCATCAGATGGTGGTGCTGAAGCCACAACACAGCAGAAGCCGACCCCAGGAAAGCTCTGGAGCCGAGAGGACAACCAACCACACAACGTGGAACCAGGATGGAGCCCAGGGGGCTGCAGCACTGTGCAAAGACCTTCCTAGATCCAAGCACTGCAGCCGGTTCTGACAGGGGAAAGGGGCATTTATTTAAGACATCTGAGGGGAATCTGAAACATATTTTCTCCCAAATGCAACACTGTAGAGTTGGGCTCCATTCTTGGACCAGCCCTTGAGACCATCCGGAACACCTAGTACACCAGTTCACAAACCTGAGGCATTAAAATCATTCAAGCAACTTGGGCCAAAAGCAGACAGTCGGACCCTATCCTCCTTGGTCAGTGGGCCTGAGAGAGGGCATGGGAATAGGCATCTTGACAGAAATAATATCACAACACGTCAATGGTACTTAATATGTGCCAGGAACACATTTATATTTTTTAGGTTAACTCGTTCAACACTTCAAATCCGCTTAGAAAAACAGGTACCATTCATAACCCCATTTTACAGAGGGGGAAACTGAGGCACAGAAACTTCATATAACCTGACCAAGGTCATGATCCTAAGTAGCAGACCTGGGATTCGAGTCAGTTTGTCACCAGCCCATCGCATCCTCCCAGATGATTCTGATGTAGGTGCTTTCTGGGTCACATTTGATAATGCCAAAGGATCAAGAAAATATGGTACATTTGCACTAAAAGGAAATGGAAAACAAGACCATCACACCACTAGCAAATGAAAATGAGAAACTAATAAACTGAAAGAGAATTTGTTTCCATCCACTCTGCCACTTACCTCTTGCACACATTTTCTCTCCTTGTTCCAACAACAGAACAATTTCCAAAAACACAAACTTGTTTCTTTCTGGTTACTGTGCTTCAGACCTCAAATGGCAGGAAGGCTGGCCCCACTGCAAAACTCAGATCAGGTGAGGAAGGGAATGAGGCCAGGTGTTAGATGAGCATCCAGGTGATAGAGGCTGACTGGATCAATCCTGCACTGCCAGGCCCCACTCCTCACCTGACCCACCTTGGGGCAGGCCTAGGTCCAGATAGATGAAAAACACCAAAGGAAAAGGGTGGGAACAATGACTCAAACTGAGTCAGAAGTAGCTCCTTATGTCTCCATCTTTGCCTGCCTGCAGAGCTGGGAAACGGTTTCCTAGACACCGGAGAGACATGGAGAGGTTGGCAAGTTCCAATGTCCCCCACAAGACAGAACAGAAATGAGACCCAGCTAGAATGTGCTGTGCTGGACACTTCTGGACACCTCCCAGTGGTCCCACAAGAATGGATGAGTTAATGTGTAATGGATGGAGAAGGCAGTACAGGGGCCATGCCAGCAAAAGCCTGCTGCCCCTAGGCACAGAAGGATCCCCAGTGGCTACATCAGAAAATATTCCCCATGAGACTGGGCCATGAGGGATGTGTGTTTATCCTCCCTGTCCACTGTACAGCGTACCACATCTGTTAACATCTCTGCAATGACAACTTCTCAAATATTGGGGAAAGGCAGCATAAAAATAAAAATGCATATTACTCATATTTTTTGATAGAGCTTAAGTCATTAGGAACGTGATGATTCCGGAGAGAAATGCAGTATGGTAAAAAAGGCAGAGGTTAGACTTCAAAGAACTGCATAGAAATCCCAGCTCAGCAATTTATTAGCTGAATGGGCTTGAACAAGTCGTTCAATCTCTCTGAACCTGTTTCCTCTTCTGTACAGTTGGAATAACTCTGGCAACTTCATGGGGTCATTACATGTGACAAATGAGAAGTCATATATCTTCCCTATGGCCAAGCATTTGGCAGACTGTAGGTGTTTTAATGGAGACAAATTAACTTCTAATAGAGGGTTATCTCTTTTTTCAAAATGGATGGATGGATGGATGGATGGATGGGTAGATGGACAGATGTTTGGGTGTTTGGATGGGTAGATGGGTGGGTACTGTGTGTTTTTATACTAAACCTTTGAAATCTGGTGTGTATTTTCCACTTACAGGACTAGTCCCATTTCAAGTGCTCAATAGCTACATGTGATTAGTGGTCTTAGACATGGCAAATTTAAGGCATTCTAAAATGGGACTGATGAATTATTGGGTTTTCCACATTTTTGGACCCCATTTTATGGGGACAACGAAGCCATCTTATTGTCACAAAATTTAAAAAAATATATTTGAACTGAACTACTGTTTTCTTATCAAATCTCCCATAATATGCAATTATAAATTAAATGTCAATAGTATTCAAAGCATAAAGAAAATCTGTTCCCTCATTAAAGAAAAGACAATTTACTTATACAACAAGCAAGGTGTTCACTTGGAGTAGTTGACGCCCCTGGAGCAGCAGCCCACCACAGTCTGGCATCATACATTTAGCACAATATCAGTGCCATATTCCACTCAGGTTGTCCTAAGGAGTGGCTGAAGTTGAAGCAACAGGAGGCTGAGGAGATGGTAGAGAAACAATCCTTGATGCCCTGTTAAATGTGTCTGACAATGACTGTTTCCATGACACTTTCTTCCACCAGAAATTATTTGGAACACAAGGGCTCATTTAGATAAACACTGATGGACTTAATTCAACAAAATAATGGGATGATCGATCCTCAGTGATTAAAAGTTAGGTAGCCTCCCCCATTTTCCAAGGGAGAGGAGCTCCCCGCAAATGGTTTTCAGACAACTTTAACATACAAGTGCATAGATAAATTAGACAAATGTCTACTTATGGTATCTAATGTATGACTCAATTACACAAATATATTTAAAACCAAATCTCATATAAAATATATTAATGGGGAGTGTGGGTATATGGGAACCTCTTTTATTTTTTAATGTAACATTTTGTGTGAACTGTGTATCTTTAAAGAAAAGATCATAATAAAAAAATAAAAAATAAAAAAATAGTTGTTAAGGGCAGGGACTCTGAAGCTAGGCTGCTTGGGTTCAAATCTCAGCTTCCTCTTTACCAGCTGTCTGCTGTTGGGTAAATTACTTAACATTCTGGGCCTCATCTTTCTTATCTGTAAAATAGGGGTAATAATAGTACCCAGCTCTACAGGGTTGTTGAAGTATGAAATGAGTTAAAAACAAGTAAAAATCTTAGAATCCTGTCTAGTAAGGAGCATACATGTGTTAGGCTTTTTTAAAATCATGTTTTACTGGCCATACTCATATTTTATGGAATATATTTATTTAAATTCCTCATATGCACCATTGATATCAGTGTTTCTCTTTGGAAGAACCACTTTTTAAGGTGACTAACACACGTCCTGAGTCAGCACTGTCTTTATTGCCAGTCACACTGTTTGGACTCAACACCTTTTGAATCCAGGCACGATGTCAAAGAAAACTGAATGCCAAGGCAAGCATCCTCGTGGGTGTTAGGACAGACATCTTCTTCCATTTATCTGACAGGTGTGTATTCTGATCACCACAAAGACTCTGTTGCTTTTCAGTGTCTGTTGCTTTTCAGTGGCAACTCACATTTGTCACCACCTGGTCAATCCTCCAGAACAATTGCTAAATCTGTGTTAAAGTTCCTTGCTTCTTTTTCTACAAGTTCTGTGATCCCTGTAAACACCCCAAAACTGCATGCTAATGTCATTTCCCTAATGACATTTGTGGTTCAAAGTACATGAGCAAGAATCCCTTACTATCAGGCTCTTTGTAAGAACTTTTCTGGGAACTGTTTGACAATAAAGATCTTGCTTTTGACTTGGACATATGAGGTACCTTTTGGCATTTATTGATTCTTCTCCCACTGCCATTCCTTGGGTATTAGTTAAATAAACTATGGGGTTCCCATCCAGTGGAATACCGTGCAGCCCTGGAATGTGAAAAACAGATCTGAAGACGGGGCAGAGATGACAGAACTGTCTATGATCTACGACCCATGCACCGTTTGCATGCTCAGGAGAGGGAACTGGTCTGAGCACAGTCTGGAACCCAACCTCCTGTGGGCAAATGCCTGCTCTCCCACGCACTGTCTCTGACCTTGGGAAAGTCATCCATTCTTTCTGTGCCTAACATTTCCTCACTTGTAAAATGCAGATAATAATATCGACATCAGAGGACTGTTGTGAAGATTAAGTAAATTAATATATTTAGGGTACTTAGAATAGTACTTGGCACATAATAATAGGCACTATTTAAATCTCTCATCCCTATTACGAGATTATCACTACAACCACATACACGTATGCCCTCTATCCCCCTCCTTCCCTCTATCTCCTTCTCTCTGTCTCTGGAAAGATATATATTACCTGTGAATACTGGCTATTTTGGGCAACTGAGATATGGGTGGTGAGTGTTCGTTTATATGTAAAAATCCAGCCTATTTTACAATGACTATATAGCATTTTAATCATTACAAAGGGAGGAAAAAATGTTTTCATTAAACAATGGCTAAATGGGAACAGAAGAGTTTATAGCTTTAAACCAATCAATAATCATTACAGCAGTGATCAAGGGTACTTAAAGGCCTACACTTCCGGATAATTTTATCATAATCCCACAATGGATACATCATATTTTCCCAAAGGGGAGCAACATACAAAGGTCACATTCATGAACATATACCACTTTTTCACAGTGAAGGAAGAGCCAATCCCTGCTTTTCCTTTACTTGTTCCAGGGCCTCCAGACCAATTCCAGACTGCAGAGTCCAGCCCAGAGCCGGGGCCAGCTGGACCGTCCTGGTGACAGGTGAAGCGAGCTGAGAGCAGGCTCCCAGGGCAGGAAGGCTCCAGAGGTCCCGGGTGTGGGGAAAATGCCAAAGAAAGGCGCAGCCTCACAGAGGTTCTGCTGAGCTTCTTCCGATGCCATTTCTCTCCTGACCTTCCTAAAACTGATGACCCTCATGAGGAGTTAGTCCACCTGCTGGCCGCCTTCCCTGCTGCAGGCCTCAAGCGAGGCACAGAGAGGTCAGTGATGAGAGCGGGCCTCTGCCCTGGGTCACAGCCCCAGAGAGGAATCAGAGAAAACCCCAGAGGAGAGGCCAGCGCTCTGGGGGAGAGTAGGGAAGGCCTGTGGCAGGGCTTTGCTAGAGGAGACCGACAGAGGTGCCTTCGACCGACGGGGTCAGCAAGGGCATAGGCACGAAGGCCTGACCTGCAGGGGCTGTGGTTGAGACGAGAAATCCACTATGACTGTTTTTGGGAAACTGCGATGTTTCTGGAAGGTTATTGTAAACAAGAAGCTGAAGGGTCATGCTTGCCAAACAAGTAGAAACCAAGGCATTTCTGAGGACCAAAAGCAGCAGTTAAACTACTCTCTTTTAGAACAAATACCACGGCCTAGATGCTAACACTACCCCTGGAAGCCCCAAACCACAGGCCTCTGGTTGCTGGTTCTTCCTTCCTAGATGAAAAGTACTAGAGAAGGGAGACCGACTGGCCAGCATCCTGGCACCAGGCCCTTTTGGCTTCACAGAGCTCTGCATTCCATCCAGACCCAACATGATGGAAGATACACAAAATCAGGAAGCAGGGTTGGAGGCTGAGCTGCAAAAACGAAAGCACAAAGGCCCTCTCGTGTGATTATATAGAAGGGAAAGGGGAAGGAAAAGGGTAGATGAGAAGGCTGAGGCTAGGGATAGTGCTAAGGTCATATTATGAGAAAGTTCATTGATTAAAAGAACATTCATTCAACAAACATTTACTAAGTCCAAGGCAGTGGGTTACAGATATAACTAAAATGTCCCCTTCTGCAAGGAGAAGAGAGGCTGGTTCAGTGCACAGGCTTGGTATTCATCCGAGAAGCCCTGGTGAGATCATACTGCTTTTTTCAGTGAGTGCCCATCTTGACTGGCTGGTCCTCAGACCTGTTCTGGCCCATTATTATTCGGAATGTAGTTTCTGCTAATACCCAGAGGTCGCCATCTAGTGTACCAAGCACGATAACAGGATGGACACCGCAGACCATCACTAGTTCCTCACTTGTGTTTAGCACTTGGAATTTACCAAGTATCAACTCATGGACTAATTTCCAAGATTACATGTTTGGCATGTGGATGGCATCTGTGCTAAAGATCTCAAAAATAATACAAGCCGCTGCATTTGAGATACACAAGGGAGTATAGAAATACATACACAAAAGCAAATTGGATAACTCCTGTTGGAGAAGAGTACAGAGATATATGTACAAAACACTCACTGCAATGTAATTTAAGAGTAAGAACTGGAAAGAACTTAATATGCAACAATGCAGGGTGTTGAAATAAATCACAGAACAATTCTTGGAATGGAAAACTATGAAGCCTTTAGGTAACATGCTTTCAAAAATATTTAATGATATGGGAAAAGGCTCAAAAATAATGTTAGGTAGAAAAATATGTGAGTTTGTGTGAATATATGACTTATTTTGTTCTCTAAGCTATCTCTATTGTGAATATTCTCTACAATGAATATGCATTATCTTTGCAATCACAAACATGACTATAAATAGAAATAATTTTGAAAGATGTTTAGTTGGCATAATACATATTTCTCAGTCCTGAAGTTGAAGCCTTCCTGCTCTGCACATACAACTTACATGACCTTGGACTAGTCATGTCACTTCTCTGGGGCTCAGTTTTCTCAAAAATAAAGAGGAAACAATATGTGAACTCACAGGATGGCAGGCAGATTAGATGATATGATGTCTAGAAAAATATCCAATCCAGTTCTTGGGTAGGGTGGGTACATAGTCTGTACAAAAAAAAAAAAAAAAAAAAAAGCCAAGCCCCAGTACTTTTATAGCAGTCTTCTGTGTGTTCTAAAGTGGAAAGGTGATCTGGTCGGGGGATGGGGCTGGGGCCTAGACCTATGGCCCCAAAACCTCTCTTTATAGATGTCAGCTAGAACAAAGCAGGAGCACATAGCCAAGGGCAAGTGGCATGAGGGCAAAGCCATTACCACCCTGAAGACTGTGCCTGCTGCACAAGGGTGATTTGAAGTATTCACATTTGCACGGCTACATCCCCATGCCCGTGTTCTCCCTGGATGTTTCCCTACTCCTGTCCCTTCTAACCAGTTGACCAGGTTCTTTGTATTAACATTTCTCTGCAGAATTTTTGCAGGTTAGAGAAAAGAATTCAAGGATTCCTCCTTTCCTCCTTTGATTTTAAAGTCTAAACTCACTGAAGAGATTAGGCTGTGGGTTCAGGAAGGGTTGGGCCAGAAGGGCTGGGCCTGAAGGTCAAAAAGGTGAGAGAAGACGTTCCCCCAAACTGGAAGGAGGTCAGGGTTGGGGCTGCAGGTCCTACATTGCTCCGTGGCAGTCCTTGGGGAATGGACAGGCCCCATAAGGGGTGCTGGGCAGAGCACCTGGGCTGCCTAGACCTGAAAGAAGGGTGCCAAACCTGGGAAAGCAGCAACAGAACTATCAGACCTGAAGGGACCTCAGGGGAGGCAAATGCACAAGCTTCTCAGAGAAAATCACAATGGACTCCATAAGTCTCAGGACATTTGTACAACCCTAGGGAAGGGGAAGCCCCAGTAATGACTAGGTTTTAATGTCTCAACACCCTGGGGTCAGGGTCAGATTCAAGTTGATATAAAGTAGAAAAATAAATGCAGCAATTCATGTGCACCTGGCTTCCTAGCCTGAGATTCATTCCCAACACTTGAAATAATGCCCTACAAGTATCAGAAGGAAAGAGTTGGAAACTCTCCAAGACCTATTAGCTCCAGCATCAGTTCTTTTAAAGACCCTGCAACACTTGCAGCTTTCTTCAGCCTTCAAGAAAACCTCCTTTGGGGCCAGACCTGCACTCCAGGGTTACCGTGTGGAAATCTATATCAAGGATAGGAAAGCAGGCTAGGAAACACCAGTGGCTCCAGTTAATTCTGCAGACAGGATAGAGACCTGGAGAAAGGGTTGTGGGTATAGTGGCCCCCGTTCTTCTGTGACAGCCCCAGTAAAGATGAAGTAGGGGTAAAAAATGGTTCTGAAGCCTGGAATGCTAGCCTGAGGTCTTTTCCCATGGAGAAGGGTAAATAAAAGAGTATGACAGTGGTTCCTGTGTAGCATTCAATGAACAGAGCTGAGATGGAGAAAGTACTCAAGTTCTCATGGTAGCAATGCATCCGGGAATCTCTGGACTGATAATGTGATAGCCAGGTCCTGAGCCTCAACAGACTCCAGCACCTACAATCTGATTTATTGGACTCACCACACTCAGCTAAGATGGAGTTGAAGAAGGACAACCACCACACCATGGAGCCTAGAGTGATTACAACTGAAAGTGGGAGGATTGCATCCAGCATCCATGTGGAATCTGAGCCTCCTCTTGACATAGAGGTGCAATGGACACAACCAATCCAATGTCCACATAGAAAAGGTGGCATTGGATTGGGAAAAGTGGACATGGTGGCTGATGGGTATGGGGAAATGCAGGAAGAGATGAGAGGTGGAGGCGTCTTTGGGACAGAGAGCTGCCCTGGATGGTGCTTCAGGGGCAATCACTGGACATTATAAATCCTCACAGGGCCCACTGGATGGAATGGGGGAGAGTATGGGCCATGATGTGGACCATTGACCATGAGGTGCAGAGGTGCCCAAAGATGTACTTACCAAATGCAATGGATGTGTCATGATGATGGGAATGAGTGTTGCTGGGGGGGGGAGAGGTGGGGTGGGGGTGGTGGGGTTGAATGGGACCTCATATATATATATATATATTTAATGTAATATTATTACAAAGTCAATAAAAATAAATAAAACAATAAAAAAATAAAAAACAAAAAAAAATAAAAGCCCATCTGGACCCATGGAAGACCACCTCCTGAAAAGTTCCAGTTTGTAAAGCAGCATCTGGGATGGTGTGAGATTGAAACTTGGGGCCAAGTTCTAGAGTTCTAGGGTAGGCTTAGAACCAGAAAACAATAGGGCAACCAGCATTGGCTAAGCCCTATTATGTGCAGGCATTGCTCATGCTCAGAGGCATCATCTCATTTCACTCTCATGCCAGTCCCCATGTGAAAGAAGAGGACACTGAGGTGGGGTTAATGCCCCAGAGTCACTCAGCTGTGGAGCAGGATTGGAATAAATAATCTGTAAACACAACCGTGATAAGGACTTCAAAATAGAACAGGATGCTGAGAAAGAACAACAAGGGGCCCATCATTATCACAAATGAGGGAAGAGCTCCCTGAGGAAGTGTCATCTGAGACGTGAAGAGTTGGCTAAGTGAAGGATTGAGAAAAAACATTTCAGCAAGAAGGAGCAGCATGTGCAAGGTCCTGAGTCATGAAAGAATCTGGTATGTTTGAGGAACTGAAAAACAGCCAATGTGTCTGGAGTAATTTATAGAGAGGGAAAGGGGTCCAGAGAAGATGCTAGATAATGCAGAACATTGTACATCATGGAGAAGAATTCACATTTCATCCTACATGCCAGGGGTTACCACTGGAGGGTCTCAGTGCCAAATGACATAAGCTGATTTGTCTATAGCCTAGTACAAAGCTTGTCATGTGGAAAAGGATTGGTAAAGGTTGTGGAACATATGAAAATATGGACTCAAACCAGATTTTCCAAAAAGAGATGGAAACTGATGGCTTTGCAGAAGGAAAAGATTTCAGCCTTTGCCCATGAGAACATACAGTTTTGCCTAATCCAAATTTGCTTTCATGCCTCCCTGCCTAAGAAGCACACAGAGATGCTGAAATCCACAGGCACATCATGACAGAATAATTTCAATGATTGCTATCAAATGCCTCTATTTGGAAAAAGCTCAGAATATCATATTGGCACAATCCAATATTTATGAAATGACACTCTGCCATAATGAGGGGCTGAGAAAATTAAGATTAGAAGCAAGATTTGATTCTTTGGGGAGAGAGAATGGTATGGCAAGGGAAGCAGCAATGTCATTCAACTTCTTGGAAACTTGGTTTTCTGTTCTGTAAAACTGGAAGGATAGTAGCAAATATGAAAAAGATGTGTGATTAACCCAATAGCGATTACATAGACAGTTGATACAATTTATCATCCATTTTTTCACTTAAAATAAAAAACTTGGTAAAGACCATTACCCCATCCATCTACCTATCCATCTGTTCATTTATGCATTTACCCAACAAAATTTTATTTAGTACCTGTATGTACCATGCACTGCAGAAAGAACTGAAGCTAAAGCTAGGAACAGGAATTCTATGGTTCCTATTCATATGGACCTTCTCATCTAAGAGTTAAACAAACACTGAACAAATAACATCAGCTATGATGCATGTTACAAAGGAGAAGTACAGGGTGCAATGGGAACATGACAAAGAAAGCTCACCCAGACTGGGGGATTTAGGGAGGGTAGTCTAAGGAAGTGATGTTTGAGCTAAGATGTTAAGTAGAAGTACATGTAAGTCAGGAGAAGGGGGTGGAGGAAGAGGTTTATAGAGAGTGAGTCTCTGAGGCAACAAAGAGTCTAGAACTTTCTGGGAACTGGAAAGAGGCCAGTGTGAAATGAACCTAGTGGGGAGTGAAACACAGTAATGCTAAAGGTCAGGACCAATAGGGCACGGTAGAGTGTGGAGGCCATGGTATGGCTTGCAGGCCTTGGTGGGGTATGGAGGCCATGGTAAGGCTTGGAGGCCATGGTAGGGCTTGGAGGGCCATGGCAGGATATGGAGGTCATGGTAGGGCATGAAGGCCATGGTAGGGCTTGGAGGTCATGGTAGGGCTTGGAGGCCAGGGTAAGGCTTGGAGGCCATGGTAGGATGTGGAGGCAATGGTAAGGCATGGAGGTCATGGTAGGGCTTGGAGGGCCATGGTAGGATATGGAGATTATGGTAGGGCATGAAGGCCATGGTAGGGCTTGGAGGTCATGGTAGGGCTTGGAGGCCAGGGTAAGGCTTGGAGGCCAGGGTAAGGCTTGGAGGCCAGGGTAAGGCTTGGAGGCCATGGTAGGACTTGGAGGCCATGGTAGGGCTTGGAGGCCATGATAGGGTATGGAGGCCATGCAAGGGCTTTAGTCTTCTTTCTCAGAGCAAAGGGAGGCCTCAAAAGGATTCCAAGCAGAAGCTGGATAAGGCAAAGGTAGGACAGGTAATGTGAACAGGTCTTTATTTAAAACAATCCCTTTGGCTTCTGTGTGAACCCTGGATTAAGGGAGTGAGAAGAGGATGCCAAGAAGTCTGTTAGAAGGTTTTCTAGTTGTCCAGGAGAGAGCTAAGAGTAGTCTAGACTAGGGCAGGGGTAGAGGTAGAGAGAAATGGGTAGACCCAGGATGTACTCAGGAGGCAAAATGACAAAACTAAGTGATTGAATGGAAGAAAGTGTAAAGAAAGAAAAGAGAGAAGTATGTTCCCTGCATTTTTGAATCAGTAATAGACTAAAGGGGCTGTCCTGAGACAAGGAACAGTGTAGTGAGTTGATTAGAAGGAGAAAGTGGGTAAATTAAGTGTTCAACTCCAAAGATGAGTTTGGAGAGGACTACAGGGCTTCAGATTGGCTAAAGATAATCAGAAAAAAGCATACATGTGCATCTACACACATACACAAGCACACACAAACACACAAACTATAAGTTCCAAATTTATTTTGTCAATATCAAAGATGGTCATGCTGAACAGAAGCAAATGTGGTAAGTTTCAGCACAGATGCCCTTGACGCATGTGATGTCTGACCCCATCATGTACACCAAGACACTTTTGACAGTAAATTTAGCAGTATTAAAAAATACGATGAGGCAACAGGCATACAGTTTGTCCCATAGTCATTTTGCTAATGGGGGACATGGAGATGGTGACTCTACCCATGCAAGGTAAGATCTACCATATTAGAAAAGGTAAATTTTGTAGCATTGCACTAGTTTTTATACCTAGGGATTGTATCAACACTAAGGGGGAATGCATACAAACAATGTAGCCCCTTAATAGGGACGATTTATAACCATCCAGCAACTTTCTGTTTTGGAACCAAACTCAAAGTCAATGAGGCCACACCTAGATATCTCTGAGCATTTCCTCTGACTCAGCCTTTATGTATCTTTGTGACATCTTTGTGGCATCTTGGAAAACCCCTTTCCCTGGAAACAGCCAAGAAGTGGCAGCCATGCTGTAGGTTGTGTAGGTTTAGAATTCATAAAAGATGTCTGGGCTAAAGACATAAACGTGGGAGTCACCAGCTACAGATGGAAAATGAAACCATGGGAACGTTGAGGCCATTCATTAAAAGATTATAGAACGAGCCTGAAAAACTCCAATATTTAATGGCCAGAGTGCAAAAGAGGCTGAGAAAGAGTACAAGAAGGGGGTGGTGGAAAGTCAAGACTGTGTAGGTGAGAAGGAGCACTTGGTTAGGGTGAATTGCAGAGAAAGGCTTCCCCTCTCCAACAGCAATTGTCTTTATAACTGTGCCAGGGATCCTATCAATCCAGGTAGGTGATCATAATTTTCATAGAGGTGAATCAGTTTCTGGCTTACCTTACCAGGTAAACCTCCTCAAGATGCATCTCATCTAGGCATACCTCACCCTAAATGTGTTCTCCTGAATATATCTCTTCCAGGTATACGTGGAATATACCAGTTATGACTATAATAACCCTGCCTCAGGTATCCACCAAAGGTGTACATGTAGGCCTTAGCCTCATTGGTTAAATAAGCTTGGCATTCAGGATGTCAGGAAATTAACATTTTAATTTATATTCTGAATATGGACATTTCTCTATTACGTACAAGCTGTGGCAGTGTGACTTGAAGAAAAGAAGTGGCCTCAAATTCTTCAGAAGCTCTTTTTTTCCTCTAAAAATCCTTTATCAGGCTTCCAAAAACATAAATGCCAGTGATACCTTACTTATAGATAAAGCTTATAATCCCAAAGCTAAAAGAAATCGTAAAGGTCCCTAAATTCAGGTGGCATGTGACTCACACAGGATCCCTATGAATTCACCCAGCTATGGTTCAAATACCTCTGATGATGGGGAGCTCATTACCCTCAAAGCTATCCAGTGCCTTCTCAGATAGTTCAAATGGTAAGAAAGTTCTTCCCCATGAGTCATAATGAAAGCCAGCCATCTCCATTGAAGCCCCAAACGCAAAGGGTCACATACCTGTAGGTACTGCTGGGTCCAGCATTGGTTTTTCCCATGTGTTAATCTGCTCCCAGGTAAATCCATTGGTTCCCAGGGCCACGCTATAACCACAGTTGCTATAGTGCTCATCAAAGGAACAGCCACCTGCAGAAAAAAGAGATTTGGGTAAATACATCCCTGTGCTTGAGGCTAGGTTCGTTACCCCTGTCTCAATGGCTCTTCATTTACAGCTTTGAATTTCAAACTCTAGCAAAGATTTTTTTAAAAGGCAAGTAAATTGGATTTTGATATTTGCTTTGGTGCTCTCAGGAAAGGCATTGGTATCTGTAAGCCCCCCTATTTTAAAAAGTTAATAAGGCTAGTTACATTGATTTCAATCTTCCTCCCTATGAAAGCAAACAGCAACATCTCATTCTAAGTAGGAAAAATGAATGCCAGGGCATGCCTCTGTAATTGCTTCCGGCAACATGGAGAAATGCTGTAAGGTAGCGGAAAAAGCACTAGATTCAAGGTCTAGCAAAACTAAACTCCAGACTCAACTTTGAAAAACTGTGGGAGCTGGGGCTAGAGGCTTAACTCCTCTAGGTCTCCATTTCTTCACCTGTAATATGAAAGGAAATATCTACTTATAGAAATATTATAAGGATTAAATGGAATAACATATGAAATGTAACTGGCACAGAATAAATACTCAATGTCCACCTCCTTCCCTCTAAAAGCAGTCTGAAAAACAATTTTCCATGCAGTAAAAATCAAGTGTGTGGAGCAATCAGAGCTTCTGATCAAACAAGATGGTAGTATAAGATGTACCATCCCCAAACAGAATATTTGAACAATTAGCAAAAACTGGCAGAGCTATCTTCCTCACAAATTGGAAAACATTTAAAAAGTTACAGTAACTGAGCAAGTGCAGAATCAAGAAAATGCAGCTTTAAAAATAGAAAGACAAGAACATGACACACTTGCTGGCCCCTTCCCCAACCACTTCCTGGCATGGTATGGAGAAAGTCTTTGCTCCCATTGTGGGTCTTTGCCCCTGTTCCAGAGGGAGCAGAATAAACCTACGCGTGTGCAAGAATGCTTGCATGTTTGTGCAGATCTATGAGGTAGCAGCTTAAAAGACTGAACTAGGACATTCATCTCTAGCTCACTGTGTTGGTTTGAAGCTATAAATACCCCCAGAAAAGCATGTTCTTATGGTTGGTCAATTCTTGTAGGTATAAACTCATTGTAAATAGAACCTTATGATGAAGCCACTTCAATTGAGATATGACCCAACTCATTCAGAATGGTTCTTAATCCAATTACCGGAGTCCTTTATAAGTGGACGCAAGACAAGGAGAGAAAGCCAAAGAAGCAAAAAACTGAAAACAACAAAACCTGGAAGAGAAGGGAGAAACCAGCAGATGGCCTCCACATACCTTGTCATATGGCAGAGGAGCCAGGGTTCACTGGCAGCTAGTCTTTGGGAAGAAAGCATTACCTTGATGATGGCTTGACATGGACATTTTCTTGGCCTCAAAACTGTAAGCTAAAAGAGACCCATGGGAGTTATGGTCATGGCCGATGGGGTTAACTACCAGGGCAGATGGCCCCTCTTTGGAAATGGTGTTTATGTGTGATGAATCTGGACTCAGATGGGATCTCCCTTCATAAGACTTTCATGCGAATGTGCTGGAGGTGCAGTTAATGTTGGGGTTTAAGATATATTTAGGGGATTTGAATCTCTGGACTGACAATGTGATAGCCAGATCCTGAGCCTCAACAGACTCCAGCACCTACAATCTGATTTATTGGACTTACCACACTCAGCTAAGATGGAGGTGAAGAAGGACAACCACCACACCATGGAGCCTAGAGTGATTACAACTGAAAATGGGAGGATTGCATCCAGCATCCAGGTGGAATCTGAGCCTCCTCTTGACATAAAGGTGCAATGGACACAACCAATCCAGTGTCCACATAGAAGAGGTGGCATTGGATTGGGAAAAGTGGACATAATGGACAAAGGGTATGGGGAAAGGCAGGAAGAGATGAGAGGTGGAGGCATCTTCGGGACATGGAGCTGCCCTGGATGGTGCTTCAGAGGTAATCACCGGACATTGTAAATCCTCACAGGGCCTACATGATGGAATAGAGGAGAGTATGGGCCATGATGTGAACCAATGTATATGAGGTGCAGAGGTGCCCAAAGATGTACTTACCAAATCCAATGGATGTGTCATGATGATGGGAACGAGTGTTGTTGGGGGGGGGGGAGGGGGGGGGTGGGGGGGTGGGGTTGAATGGGACCTCACATATATATTTTTAATGTAATATTATTACAAATTCAATAAAAAATAAAAAAATTAAAAAAAAAAAAAAAAAAAAAAAAAAAAAAAAAACTGTAAGCTAATAAATTCCCATTGTTAGAAGCCAACCCATTTCATGGCATTTGCTTTAAGCAAACTAGGAAATGAAAACACTCACTCTCTCAGAACTTGCCCTGCAGATAATGGCAGCTTGCAGAAAACTAAAGCAGTGAAAGAAAGAATTAAGTCAAAGTGGCCCACAGCAAATGATTATAGGCTGCAAATACATAATAGAGCACTGAGGTGGGTATGGGATAATCTATTTCAAAGGGAGTAAAGGAAAAATACATATTCCTGAAAATGGGAAGGATTCCTAAAGCCACTAGTGAACACAAGCCCAGAACAACATGCAGGCAGAAAAGACAGAAGAACTTGCATTCATTTTCAACTCGAGCTGATCTTCCTAATAGAATGGCTAAACCCTGAAGGAAAACATCTGACAATGCAGAGTCAACTTTCAAGGAATGTGAAAGGTGCTTTTTTCTTTTCTTTTCTTTGCATTGTTTATTTTTATTACCTCCTGGAATTTGAGAAAATCTCCATCATAACACTAACTGGATACAACCTTAAGGAATAGACTAAATCCCAGAATTATCCATTAAAATATAAAGTAAACAGTGTACAATAAAAAATTACAACAAAAAGCAAAAGGAAACAATGGCCCATCCAAAAGAACAAAATAAAACTTCAGAAACTGTCAATGAAGAAAACTAGACTTTGGTCACATCAGGCAAAGACTTTTAAAAAATGATCTTCAAGATCCAGCAAGGTGGTGGCAGAGTAGGCACTCCTAGAGTCAGCTCCTGCTACAGGAAACTTAGTAAACACCCAGAGCTATCTGGAGCTAGCTAAAGCACATGTTTGGGGACTCCAGAAGACAAGAAGAGTATCCTGCAACATCCTTGAAGGAATGGAAAGAGGAAACTACCCATCTGCAGAGAAGATTCATAAGTAGAGCACTCCATGCCAGGGAGGCTGGTGCCCATCCTTCACTGTAGGTACAAACCACCTCAGGAGATGTTCCACAGCTGAAATTGAGAGCTCCACTTACCAAAAATGGGGAAGGAAGAGACCTTTGGGCACCAACTTCAGTTACTGATGAATAAATTCAGATAGCTAAAGTATAACCCTAAGATCAGCTAAAGTTTGAATTTGTCCAAGTTGGAAAGAGGCCAGCAGCTGTCATTTTGATACGACCCTCAGCATGAAGGGAAGCCCAGATGACCAAAAATCACAGTGATGGTAGGAATTCGTTTCTTTCACCCAGATCAGCCTGCAGTCCTAGCCTAGGCTTTAGCCCCACCTCTAACAAGGAGAAGACTGGCAGGCCTTGCACCAGCCTATCCAGGTAACTGCAGGTACATGTGGCTGGCACAGACTGAATAATCAGATATCTACCAGGGCAACTGCGGTCATCTTGGACCCGTGCTGCATACATTGCTGCCCCAGGCAGAGAAGAAAAGGGCATGAAACTTCATCAGTCTCTCTAAGCAACTACAGTCTAGGCCTGCAACGATTTGGATTATTCCATACACCTGTGATTCTGTCACTACCCCTGGCAAAGGAGAAAGTTGGGAGAAGCTTCATTGGTCCCTGGGGCAATGAAGGCAGCTTCAACCTCCACAGCTTATAGCACCAACTATATCCTTGGCTCTTACTGCACAACCAGAAAGGGAGAATGGGCAGGATGCCCTAAACTAGAGAGAACAGCACCCAAAATAATTAAATACTCTAGTAAGCCTGAAGCCAAGACACCAACAAAAAATTACAATCCACACCAAGAAACAGGAAGATATGGCCTAGTTAAAGGAACAAGATAAGCCTCAAGATGACATAAAGGAGTTGTGACAACTTATCATAGATGTTCAAACAAATCTCCCTAATAAATTCAATGAGATGGCTAAAGAGATTAAGGATTCTAAGAAGACACTGGATGAGCACAAAGAAGAATTTGAAAGCATACATAGAAAAATAGCAGATATTATGGAATGAAAAGCACAATAAACAAAATTTAAAAAACATTGGAATTATGTAATAGCAGATTTGAGGAGGCAGAAGAAAGGATTGGTGAGCTTGAAGAAATGGCCTCTGAAAGTGAACATACAAAAGAATAGATGAAGAAAATAATGAAATAAATTGAACAAGGTCTCAGGGAACGAAATGACAGCAAAAGATGTGCAAACATATGTGTCATGGGTGTGCCAGAAGGAGAAAAGAAGAGAAAAGGGGCAGAAGGAATATTTGAAGAAATAATGATAGAAAATTTCTCAACCCTATTGAAGGACATAGATATGCACATCCAAGGTGCATAACATACTCCCATCTGAAAAAATCCAAATAGATCAACTCCAAGACACATACTCATCAGAATGTCAAATGGCAAAGACAAAGAGAGAATTCCGAGAATAGCAAGAGAAAAGCTATGCATAACATATAAGGGATGCCCAATAAGAGTAAGTGCTGACTTCTCACCAGAAACCATGGTATGATATATTTAAGCTACTACAAGAGAAAAATTTTCAGCCAAGAATCTTATATCCAGCAAGATTGCCTTTCAAAAATGAGGGCAAGTTTAGAATATTCACAGGTAAACAGAAACTGAGAGAATTTCTAACCAAGTGACCTGATTTTTAAGAAATGCTAAAGGGTGTGCTAGAGCCTGAAAAGAAAAGACAAGAGAGAGAGGCCTGGAAGAGAATCTAGAAATGAAGATTATATCAGTAAAAGTAACAAAGTGTAAAAAGAGTGGTGAAAATAAAATATGACAGATAAAACTCAAATAGTCAGGAATAAACTTAACCAACTATGTTAAGTACTTATATTCAGAAAACTGCAACTCAATGTTAAAAGAAATCAGTAAGCCCTAAATAACTGGAAGAACATTCCATGCTCATGGATTGGAAGACTAAATATCATGAAGATGTCAATTCTACTCAAATTGATATACAGATGCAATGCAATCCCAATAAAAATTCCACCAGCATTTTTTAAGTAAGTTAAAAACATGATTATCAAATTTATTTGGAAGGGTAAGAAGTCCCGAATAGCCAGAAACATCTTAAAAAGGAAAAGCGAACTCTCATCTCCAGACTTTAAATCATATTACCTAGCTATGCTGTTAAAAACAGCAGGGTACTGACATAAAGACAGACACAGAGACCAATGGAACCAAATTGATGGTTCAGAAACAGATCCTCACATGTATGGTCAAGTAATGTTTGACTAGCCTGTCAAACCCACACAGCTTGGGCAGAATGATCCATTCAACAAATCGTGCTGAAAGAACTGAATATCATAGCCAAAAGAAGGAAAGAGGACCTCTATCTCATATCTTATCCAAAAATTAACTCAAAATGGATCAAAACTCTAAAAATAAAAGCAAGAACCATAAAGCTTCTAGATGAAATTGTAGGAAAATATCTTTAAGACCTGGTGGTCAGTCATGGATTCTTAAAAAACATAAGAGGAGGACTGAGATGGACTACTGATGTATAATGTATGTAGGAGTTTTAATTAGCTTTACTGTAAAAGAGTGGAAATGTATAGAGTGGATGGTAATACATAGTGAGTAACAGCTGGTTTATAAAATGGTATGTGGCTGAAAATGGTAGTTTAGGTATATAAATGCCATTTGACAGAAAGCTAGAGAATAATCTAGGAACTGAATAGCACAGTAAACCAAGCAGTGGATAAGAACTGTGGTGATGGTACAGATGCAAGAGTGTCCTCTGTTAGCTAGAGCAAATGTCCATCACTATTACAGGGTGGTGGAAAAATGAAGAAGCATGGGAAAAATCCAACTGGAGTGACCGATGGACTGTGGTTAGCAGTAATAATATAATATTCTTGCATCTATGCCAAAGATGTACTGTGTTCATAATGGGGCAGCATGAAAAATGTGTGCCAAATGTACACTATGGATGTGGTACCAAACAGATAATATTATCTTATCTGTAAAAAATATTCCACCACAGTGTGGTGTGCTGATAGTAGGGTGCTGTTTGGGAATTCTGTACATGTACATGATTGTTTTATAAGTTTACAAGTTCTGTCACAAAAATACATTTAAAAAATAATAATAGGGTGGGTTGGGTAAAAATACACCAAACGTAAGAAAAGGAATATAATTAGTAGTACAATTTTGACAATCCTCTTTCATAATTTTTAACAGATGTCTTATGACAATGCAGGGTGTTGGTGGAAGGTTGATGTATGGGGCCCCTGTATGATGTTGTGCATAATGTAAATGTGTACGTTCATTTATAGATGAAATAAACATATTAATAATAGGGTGGGTTGGGGGAAAATACTTTGGTTACTAGTAATATTTTGACAATGCTCTTTAATCATTAGTTAAAATTGTTTAACAACAATACAAGGTATTGGTGGTAGGGTGAGGTATGAAAGTCCTGTATGATGTTATATATTTGTTTCATAAGTTCACAACTATTACTATACACTTATCATTTTTGTATGTTTTATGTATGAGTGACATACTTCAAAAAATTTTTTAAAATGTTTTTCAATATATTGAAGGAGATGAAATAAATCATGGGGGAAAAACTAAAGGATATCAGGAAAATGAGGAATGAACAATGTGAAAATCTCAAGAAAGAGAAGAAAATTTTTAAAAGGAACCAATCAGAAATACTGGAATTAAAGACTACAATAGGGAAGTGGAGTTGGCCCAGTGGATAGGGCATCCATCTACCACATGGGAGGTCCACGGTTCAAACCCTGGGCCTCCTTGACCCGTGTGGAGCTGGCCCATGTGCAGTGCTGATGCATGCAAGGAGTGCCATGCCACGCAGGGGTGTCCCCCACGTAAGGGAGCCCCACACGCAAGGACTGTGCCCCATAAGGAGAGCTGCCCAGCACAAAAGAAATTTCAGCCTGACCAGGAATGGCACTGCATACATGAAGAACTGATACAGCAAGATGATGCAACAAAAAGAGACACAGATTCCCATGCCACTGACAATAGCAGAAGCGGACAAAAAGAAGAACACACAGCAAATGTATACAGAGAACAGATAACTGGGATGGGGGGGAGGGGAGAAAAATATATAAAAAATAAATCTTTAAAAAAATTAAAAATAAAAAATAAAGACTACAATAACAAATCAAAAATTCTTGGCGGGTTTCAACAGCAGATTGAAACTAGCAGGAAAAAGAAGAGTGAACTTGAAGACAAAATGCTTGAAATGATTCAGACTGAGGATCAGGAAGAAAAATAAAAGAAATAAAAGTGAACTGAGCATAACAGACCTGTGAGACACCATCAAGCATAACAATATATGCATTATGGAAGTCCAAGAAGGAGAAGAAAGAGACAAAGGGGCAAAAAGAATATTCAAAAAAAAAATAGCAGAAAACTTCCCAAATTTAATCAAAGACATGCATATACACATTCAAGAGCCCCAAGGATACCCAACAAGATAAACTCAAAGAGAACCACATACAGAACATAATAATCAAAATGTCAAATGCCAAGGACAAGAAGAAAGTTCTCAAAGCTGCAAGAGAAAAGCAACATGCTATACAAGGAAGGCCTAATAAGATTAAGTGCAGATTTCCCATCAGAAATCATGGAGGCCAAAAGAAAGTGGGGGCAAATAAGACAATCCCAGACAAACAAAAGCTGAGGGAGTTCGTCACCACTAGACCTGCCCTACAAGCAATGCTAAAGGGAGTTCTTCAGACTGAAATGAAAGGACACTAGAAAGTAGAACAAAGCAGCATAAGAAATAATCATCTCCAGTAAAGGTAATCATAGGGGTAATTATAAATAACACTACCATTGTACTATACTTTTTGGGTGTGTAACACAACTGCTCACAGGTTCTAAAATACATATGCATGTAAAGTAATGATAAATCTATGGCTTTGGGCATACAAATATAAAGAAATCACCTGTAGTGAGTACAACAAAAAGATGTGGGCAGAGGGGCATAGGAACAGTATATATGTATGTATTGAAATCAAGTTGGTATCAAATCAAACATGATTGTTATAGATTTAGAATGTTAAATTTAATCCCTGTGGTAATGACAAAGAAAATATGTGAAATTATATACAGAAGGAAATGAAAAGGGTACCTGGAAAAAATCAAATAAATATGAAAGAAGGCATTAAAGAAAGAAATGTGAGGGGAAAAGGTATGAGACTTGCAAATAGCAAAATGGCAGAAGAAAGGTTTGCATTATCACTAATTACTTTAAATGTAAATAGATTAAATGATCCAGTCAAAAGGAAGAGACTGGCTGAATGGATAAAACAGCATGACCTATGTGTTTACAGGAGACTTAACATAAAATTTAAAGACACAGGTAGGTTGAAAATGAAAAGACAGGAAAAAATATAGCAAGCAAATAGTAACCAAAATAGAGGGAGGTTGGCTCTACTAATGTCAGATAAAATTATTTTAAGTCAAAAACTTATGAAGGATAAAGAAGGTCACCATATACCAATAAAGGGGACAATTGGAAAAGAAGAAATAACAATTATAAATAGGTATGCATCTAAAGGTAGAACCCCAAATACATGAAGTAAAAATCAACAGACTTGAAGGGAAAGAGACAGTTCCACAATAATAGTTGCAGACTTCAATACATCACTTTCAATAATAGAACATCAGGAAAGAAGATCAATAAGGAATAGAAGAGGGAAATGGATGTGGCTCAGGTGACTGAGCTCCCTACACATGGGAGGTCCAGGTTTGTTTCCAGGTACCTACTAGAGAAGATGAGCAAGACAGCGAGCTGACACAACAGGCTCATGTGGCAAGCTCATGCAATAAGATGACACAACCAAGAGATATAGAAAGGAAACACAATGAGAAACACAACAAAGCAGGAAGCAGAGGTGGCTCAGGGGATTAGACATCTCCCTCCTACATGGGAGGTCCCGTGTTTAGTTCCCAGTGCCTCCTAAAAAAGAGAAGGCCAGCAGTCAACAAACAGATGCAGAGAATGCAAACAACAAGGGAGTGGGAAGAAATAAATAAAGAAAATAAATCTTTCTTTAAAAAAAGGAATAGAAGACTTGCCAAGTCTAAGTCAAGCAAACCTAAGAGATATACACAGAACACTTAACAGAAGCAGAATGTACTTTCTTCCTAGTATGCACCAGGATCATTCTCCAGAACAGAATATATGTTAGGTAACAAAATAAGTCTCATAATTTTAAAATATTTAAATCATACAATGGATCTTCCCCCTACTACAATGGAAAGAAGCCAGAAATCATTAACAGTGGGAGAACTGGAAAAATTAACAAATATGAGGAAATTAAACCATACAGTCTTCTTTTTGCAAAGAAGAAGTCACAAGGGAAATCAGGAAATATTGTGAGATGAATGAAAATGAACAGCATACCAAAACTTAGCAAAGACAGCACTGAGTGAAATTAAATATCTTTAAATGTTTACATTTAAAAAAAAGAACAAAGATTTCAAACCAGAGACCTCACCTCAAACCTAGAGGATCTAGAAAAATAAGAGCAACCTAAACTCAAAGGAAGCAGAAGACGGGCTATAACAAATATTAGAGGAGAGATAAATGAAACAGAGAATTTTAAAAAATAGAATCAATGAAACGAAAAAGTGGTTCTTTGAGAAGGCCAATAATATAGATAAACCTTTAGCTAAATGGATACAGAAAAAAAGAAAGACGATGCAAATAACCAAAATCAGAAATGTGAGGGATATTACTACCAACCCCATAGAAATAAAAAGGATTATATAAGGATACTAGGAACAAGTGCAGGCCAATTAATTAGATAATCTAGATTAAATGGACAAGTTCCTAGAAACAACAAACTACCTACAACAACTCAAGAATAAATAGATCTCACCTGTCCAATAACTAGTAAAGAGATTGAAGCAGTAAACAAAAACCTTCCAACAAAGCAAAGCTAAGGACCAGATGGCTTCACTTGTAAATTTTACCAAACATTCCAAGAATTAATACCAATCATGCTCAAACTTTTCCAGAAGTTTGAAGAGGAGGGAACATGTGCTAACTCATTCTTTGAGGCCAACATTACCCTCTTACCAAAGCCAGATAAAGATAACACAAGAAAAGAAAGTCACAGAACAATATTCCTTACAGACATAGATACAAAAATCCTCAAAAGATACTATCAGGGAAGCAGATTTGGCCCAACGGATAGGGCATCCACCAACCACAAGGGAAGTCCAAGGTTCAAACCCAGGGCCTCCTGACCCATGTGATGAGCTGGCCCGTGCGCAGTGCTGATGAACTCAAGGAGGGCCATGCCATACAGGGGTGTCCCCTGCGTAGGGAAGCCCCACACGCAAGGAGTGCGCCCCATAAGGAGAGCTTCCCAGTGTGAAAAAAGTGCAGCCTGCCCAGGAATGGAGCTGCACACATGGAAAGCTGACGCATCAAGATAACGCAACAACAACAAAAAATGAGATGCAGATTCCAGGTACTGCTGACAAGAATACAAGCAGACACAGAAGACCACACAGCAAATGCACACAGAGAGCAGACAACTGGGGGGGAGTGGGTGGCGCGGGGAAGGGGAGAGAAATTTTTAAAAAAAAAGATACTATCAAACCTAATCCAATAGCACATTAAAAAAATTATACACCATGATCAAATGGGATTTATTCTAGACATGCAAGGTTGTTCCTACACGAGAAAATCAATTAATGTAATGCACCAACATGACAGAACAAAAGAAGGTAAAAACAAAAGACATGATAATTTCAATTTGAGGCAGTAAAGGCATTTTACAAAATACAGCATTCCTTCTTCATAAAATCACTTGGAAAATTAGGAATAGAAGGAAACTTCCTAAGCATGATAAAGGTCATATATGAAAAACCCACAGCAAACATCAAACTTAATAGTGAAAGACTGAAATCTTACCCTCTATATCAGGAACAAGACAAGGACACTGTCACAAATGTTATTCAACATTCTACCCATAAAAATTAGGCAAGAAAAAGAAATAAAAGGCACCCAAATTAGAAAGGTATAAGTAAAACTTACCTATCCATTTATAGTAGCAACTAAAACAATTAAATATGGGAATAAATTTATCCAAGAATGTAAAGGACTTATCCATAGAAAGTTATAAATCATTAAAAGAAATCAAAGAAGACCTACATAAATGGAAGGACATTCTATACTCATGGATTAGAAGACCAGATACTGTTAAGAGGTCAATTCTACCCAAAGTTATTTATAGATTCAATGAAATCCCAATCAAAATCCCAACAGCTTTCTTGGCAGAAATGGAAAATCCAATGACTAGATTTATATGGAAAGGTAAGGGGCTCTGAATAGCAAAAGCCATCTTGAAAAAGAACGAAGTTGGAGGACTCACACTTCCCAATTTTAAATTTATTACAAAGCCACAGTAATCAAAACTGTGTGGTACTGGCCCAAGGACAAATATATAGACCAAAAGAATCAAATTGAGAGTTCAGAAATAAATCTGCACCTCTATGGCCAATCGATTTTTGACAAGGGTACCAAGTCTACTCATATGGGAAAGAATTGTCTCTTCAACAAATGGTGCTGGGACGACCAGATATCCATGTACAAAAGAATAAAGGAGAACTCCTACCTGACACCACATACAAAAATTAATTCAAAATGACTCAAAGACCTAAATGTAAAAACAAAAACTATAAAATTCCTAGAAGAAAACATACAGAAGTATCTGCAGAAACTTGAATTAGACATGGTTTCTTAGACTTTACACCAAAAGCATAAGCAATGAAAGAAAAACTGGACAGATGGGACTTGATCAAAACTAAAAACTTTTGTGCATCCCAGAACTTCATCATGAAAGTAAAAAGACATAATACAGAATGGCAGAAAATATTTGGAAACCACATATCTGATAAGAGTTTAATATCCAGAATATATAAAGAAATCCTACAACTCAATAATATTAAGACAAACAACTCAATTTTAAAGTGAGCAAAAGACTTGAAGAGACATTTCTCCAAAGAAAATACAAATGGCCAGAAAGCACATGAAAAGATGCTCAACCTCGTTAGACATCAGGGAAATGCAAAGAAAAACCACAATGAGATACCATTTCATACCCACTAGTAGAGCTACTATTACAAAACTACTATTATAAAACTACAAGCGCTTGGTAGAATGTGAAGAAATAAGAACATTGTTCATTGTTGGCAGGAATGTAAAATAGAGCAGCCACTGTGGACGAGAGTTTGGTAGTTCCTTGGAAGTACAGAATTACCATATAATCTGGCAATCCCACCTCTAGGTATATATACCCAAAAGAATTGAAATCAGGGACTCAAACAGACATTTTCACACCTATGTTCATAGCAGTATTATCACAATTGCCAAGAGATGGAAACAACCCAAATGTTCATTAATAGATAAATGGTAGGAAAATCATGGTATATACATACAATGGGATATTATTCAGCTCTAAAAGGAACAAAGTTTTGATACATTCAACAACATGGATAACTCTTTAAGAAATCAAGCTGAGTGAAACAAGTCAGGCACGAAAACACAAATCTTGCATAATCTCACTGTTTTGAAACAATTAGAATAAGCAAACTCATAGAATCAGAAACTAAAATATAGGTTACCAGGGGCTGGGGTTGGGGTAGTTAAGGCTTAATTGGTACAGAGTATCTGTTTGGGGTGCTGGATAAGTTTTGGTAGTGGCTGGTGGTGATGGTAGCACAGCATTGTGAATGTGACTAGCACCACTGACTGGTGTATTTGAACGTGGCTGAAGGGCAAATCTGGAGTTGTGTACATATTACTAAAATGAAAATTTTTTTAAAAACCATATGACTATACAACACAAACAGTGAACTCTAATATAAGCTATGAACTGTGGTTAATGGCATAACTTGAGTGGTGGTGTTTCATCACTTGAAACAGGGGTGCCCATGGTGCAAAATGTGGGTGGTGGGGAGGACTCTGTTTGGAGGGGGTCAGTTATATGTGAGGTCTGTATTTTTGGCATTAATTTTCTATAAACCTAGAACATTTATAATTTCAAAAAGAATCAAGTTTGTGAAGAATATTTAGACACTTGTATACCTCGAGCATAATAAAGTCAGTATCAGTGTTTAAAGCTTCTCCCTTCAATAATTTAAAGTTCAAGCCAGCCATCGTTGTACAGGTTTCATCAATTCAGTTTTGACAAGAGATCTTTTGTGTGCATGCTACTGAGCTCTAAGCCCCCTCAAAGGGACCACAGTCCTTTCAGAGAGACCAGAGAGACTCGGTGAAAGAGCTATGAGGTATAGAATCAGCACTCCAACTAGAAAATGGAGGTGTCTGTCCAGAGAAGCGGAGCCCACTGTATCCCAGAGGAGTGGGGAAAAGAAGGGCAGAACTGAACAGGACTTTGAATGATGGGAGCAGCTTCCTGGGATGAGAGCAGGAGGAAGGGTGTTCCAGGATGAACTGTCCCAAAACACAAAGGCAGGGAGGCAGCTCTGAGCTCTCTAGAAGCCTGATGGGTTGCCCACACTCCAGTCTCAATCCCCAGTCTGTCTTTTCCACTGTCCCTTTCTTGTCTCCCTGATGTTCAGATCTCATCCTATCACCACGCCCCTCCTTTAAGCACCCGTTGTTTTCCCCGTCATCCATTGAGCCATGTCCAAGCCTAGCCTGGCATACAGGAACCATGCCACACTAGCCCCTGCCTGTATCTGTGTCTCCTATAACAGAGCGCTACTGTCTCCATCAGCTGCAAGGCACAAAACTTCTCTGTGTACCCAAGAGCTGGGATTTTCTCTGGTAGGAGTGGTGGGAGTCCTGTCAATGGATTTGATACAGAATGTGGTCAAGATACCACCGAAGAAAGCCTGCTTGTCAAAGCTGTCTCTACTTTCCTTTCTTGCTGTGTATGGAAAACCAGAAGAGTTCCTCCAGAAATCAGATTTCTGTAAAACTTCTCTGACCAGAATAGTAGACTGAATGTCCCTGACATGAAAACAAAACACAATCCTTTAAAATAAAAACAGTAGCAGCAGCAGTTCCAGTTGACTCTAACAGGGCCAATCTCCTTCCCCACTGCCTCGCTGGAGTTGGAATCCAACCATGGAAGACAAATGAATCAGGTCAGTGTCACCAACAACTGATCCTGATGTGCTGGAATTGATAAGCAAGGGGGGCCTGCAGCATCTAAAGTGCTCTTGGGAAGAGCTGACTGAGAATTCTAAACTGTGATCAGCCTCTGGGGCTAGGAAGAAAATGCAAGAAGGAAAGTGGAGCCAAGGCAATATTGCAAACTGCTTTGTTTCTTTTCTCATCACAGAAATACACTGTTTCCAGCCCACTTTCCATCTAGGGAGGACCATGTGACAAATCCTGGACAATGTGGGACAAATTAATAGCCACCATTTGCAAGACTAGCCCAGAAAATTAACTCCTTAACAGTCAAACCTTCTCACCTTTCCCACTATGACAATCTCCAAAGCTGTATTTGTGAAGAATCAAAGGAAGAAAGAAGTCTAGGTCCCAGAGACACTCATTGGGGGAGAACCACTCAGTCACCTCACCGAGATGATCGACATTCAACTTTTCAGGAGTAATATTTATTTAAATTCTTACTGTCTTATGCCACTGAGATCTTTTTAGTTTGTTACCATAGCAGAACCTTGCACATCCTGACTAATGTATGTGTGCTCAATCAAGCACTTACCCACATGCCAGGGATCATGTTAATTGCATATGCAATCTCATTTGCTTTCCCTTCACCTCAAAACTTTGTGAGGTAGACTTTATCCCTACTTTAAATACAGGGAATTGATGCGCTGATGGGCTAAGTGTTGTAGCCAAGATTAAATCTATGAGGCCTAACTATTGAGTTCATGCTCTTTCTATTAGACCAGAGAAAGAATGTATTCCCCAAACCAAGGACAAAGCTTTTCACTCACTGTATGGTAATGAGAGGGGCCCAGGCAGTTAAAAGGCTTCCAAGGTAGTTGGGTCTTCTTCTCATTGGAATCCATTCCATTGCTTATTCTAAAATCATTTAATAAAGGTCATCTTTTCATGGGCTCTGTGCAGGGGCACAGAATCAACAGACCCCCTACCCTCACAGAGTTTGTAGAGTAGAGGGAAAGACAACCATACAAACATACATTTAAGATGCACTGCAAAAAAAAGCAAACAAAAAATACTTTCAATGAGATGTATGGAAGCTCAAAGAAGGAATCCTTAATTAATTTTAGTCATTGTTTTCATGAAATTAATTCTTTATACAAGATTTAGGAGGGCTCACAGCTATAGCCCCGTGGATCCAAGCTTATACATCGCAGGCAAGGTCAGGTTAACAATGGGTCTCTAATCTACTGGATCAGTTGCCCACCCCTACCTCCCTGCCCCTGCCCAAAGGCAGGTTGCCTGCTCATCTACTACCAGATAGTATAGACAGGCCCCAGCCCTCTGAGCTTTAGGGAGTCCACGTTCTCTTCACAGCCACTCCCTGGAGCACCTTGCTGTCTTCACCTGCCCATCTCTGGTGGTCAGTTTGCAGCCAGTGGAAAAAAAAAATGCCTTTCCCTTCTAACAGTCTCTGCTTTCCGACTGGGGTCCCACAGCAGCAGACCTAGGGGTCATCTTGACCCAGTTTTTATTTTCAGACAACAACTCTTTCTTTTCCCCAAGAAAACAGCCTCACACTGTATCTGGATTCATTATTTCTTCAGGACAGTGAGGCCCGGCTGTCAGTTCTAACCCACTCTGCCATAATTTGTCATCCCTTTTGGGGACCTCAGTGCTCTTCCCAATGGAAGAGTTTCTAGAAACAGGCCCCATCCTGCACTTTATCATAAATACATGTCTGAACCAGCATGGTAGATGTGGCTCGTGATTTTTGCATGGGGCTCTTGGGCTCCTTTCCAGCAAAGCAGGAAATACAGCCAAGCAGTCATAAAAGAACCCTGCGCTTTGGGTAGACAGTCCACATTCTAGGGATGCTGTCTAACTGGTCATCACTCTACCCATTAGCAACTCTGGTCCAGCCACAGCCACCTGTTGAATGCAGAAACAGGAAAAACAGCATGATGGCAAAAATCAAATTGAGGAAAGGAAATGAAAGAAAAACAGGGAGGTACAAACCTCTGTTTCAATTTCCTACAGGTCCAGCTGCTAAAAGGAGGTAACATATTTGTCTCAGAGCTTCCTACAACAAATAAGAGGAAAACCCAGCCAAGTCCTGGAAACTCTGTGTTCATACAATAAGAACGAAATTGCTCAGGAAAATTGCAACCATTCTAGGTGCTTATATCAGATAAGAACGTCTCCACAGGGATACTTGCAAAAGAAACCCTATATCCCATAATGAACAGTATCTGAGACAATGTCCACACAATTTCACAAGACTATTTCTCATAATCATTCTCAATATAAGTTGATAGTATCACCCACACATACAATACAGGGAGGGCAACTCACTGGGGCCCAGTAAGATGCAGTCAAGATATCAGGATGCCTCTTGACATAGCTTGACCCAGAGATAATTTTTAAGAGCCATATGGGAGAGAAGATACATTTAACAAGTATTTTCTATGCAAATCCTTTCTGAACTTTCTTTCTCTTAACCAACATATTGAAAAATACAATGGCTTTGAGGTCAAGATTGTATACCTTGACAGCAATTCTACAACTTCTCTAGCTCACGTCCCTTCCCATTTCAGAGTGTTCATTTTCTGGTGTGCCAAGGAAGGGGCTGAACAAGATTACCATGATAGGGTGACTTGTGCCTCCCCAAAGTATGTACAGAACCCTAAACCCCAGTTCCATAAATGTGATTGAAGAGGTGAATAATTAAGATGAGGACAAGCCAGATTAGGATAGAGGGTAGGCCCTGGTCCAATATGACCAACATCCTTATACATACACAGACACTAGAGAGATGGCCATTTGAAAACAGAGACAGAGATGGAGTGATGGAACTACAAGCCAAGGAACTAACGATTGCTGGAAAACACCAGAAGCTGGAAAACACCAGAAGCTGGAAGAGGCAAGGAAGGAGCCTCTGTAGAGGTTTCAGAGGGAGTACAGTCTTGCCAAAACTTTGATTTTGGACTTCTGACCTCCAGAACTGTACTGTGAGACAATAACTTTCTGTAATATTAAGCCACCTAGTTTGTGATACTTTGTTACAGTATCCCAAGAAAATTAAGACAATTACCAAGGACACTTCCAGTTGTAGTCAGGATTCCAGAGACTCAGAAAGAACTGGAAATTCTCAGAAGCTACATTGCCAGCCCAAGCCAAGCTACAGTGCCATGCCACTGACAGCCAAGGATGCCAAGGGATGACAAAGAAGGAAAGACCAGTTTCTCCTGGACCCATAGCATGAAATAGTCAAACCAGTATCCTGAATCTCATCTCAGTTCCTCCTGCCCCTTTGAAAATCACACATCTATCTGTCTTGGTGTAATTCCTAGAGGCCATAACACCTGATAGACAAGGCTCAAGGCCATTGCTACAGGTATCTGTGGCAGGCTACTTGGGGAATACTCAAGATTGGAAAGTTTCTGAAAATATACTCTTTGAGATGTGCATTTCATTCAGGTTTGAAGAGTCAGTGGCCCCATCTCACTGATGTCAACCTCACTGCCATCAATTCTTAGTGGGACAAAAAAAATCAGCATAACTCTACTCCTCCCCTCACCCTCTCAACTCCACCCCTTCCCCCACCCCCAGGAATTGGGCTCAGCCTCCAGAGCACAGGTCCTGGTTTGGTGAAGACCCACATAATTGGAGAGGGACAGGACAGAAAACCACAAGCCAAAGACCCAGCACTTCCTCCCTGCTCCGGAACAAAGGAGCAATTTCCCTGGGCAGGTTGAGGCCCAAATGTGGCAAAGGCCCCAGATGCTTTGATTTGAGTCAAACATAAAAAGTCAACAGAAGAAATGGGAAACTGTAGCCAGGAAATTGGATTTTGAAAATCCATTTGGGTTTGGTAATGTATAGCATATCAGCATCTGTAAGGGAAGTAAAAATAGTGCAGGATACATACTTTAGGATACATTAAAGCATAAATAAAGTTTATAGTGCCAATCAGAATTTTTTTAAAACATGAGCTCTTCTTTTGAAAATGAAAGGGGAATAGAATTCAATAAAAATATGAATGTGTCTGCCTCTGCATTTCTCAGATATGACCTGGTATATTCTTGAAGAGAATTAATTTTAGAAGAACTCAAGATATGTTGAGTTTCTGCTATGTGCCAGGCACAGTACTTGAGGAATGTAAATAGGTATTTATATATGTTTGTATAAGAATGTAGGTACCAGGGAAGCAGTTGTGGCTCAAGCAATTGGGCTCACACCTACCACATAGGAGGTCCTAGGTTTGATTCCTGGTACCTCCTGAAGAAGACAAGCAAGACAGCAAGCTGGCACAACCAGCTGGTACAGCAAAGTGATGCAACAAGTTGATGCAACAAGGAATCACAAAGAGGAAACATAATGAGAGAGACAACAAAAGTGGGAAGTGGAGGGGTTCAAACAATTGAGTGCCACTCTCCCACATGGGAGATCCCAGGTTCAGTTCCTGGTGCCTCCTAAAGATAAGCAGAAACAGAGCTCACAAAGAGCAGACAGTGAGTGCAAACAATGAGGGGGAGGTACCAATAAGTAAATAAAATAAATCCATTTTTTTTAAAAAAAGAATGTAGGTACCACCACCTAAGACAGGGAGGGAACCAAAGGATCAGCAAACTTTTTTTTGTAAAGGAACAGACACTGAGTATTCTAAATTTTGCAGGCAAAAGGGTCTTTATCACAAATACTCAAATCTGCCATTATAGCACTAAAGCAGTATAGACAACACATTAAAAATGGGTATGGCTTTGTTTCAATAAAATTTTATTTACAAAAACAGGAGGCAAGCCAGATTGGACCTAGGAGCTCGTTTGCCAATCCCTGCTCTATCAGAGAAGCATTGCTCTTTCTGCTTTTCAAAAGGAAATTTGTCATCAGAGCTACTAAGGGATTTGTCCAGCTAGGAGTCTTGGGGGAAAGGAGTGTTATTACATATGGCAATAACAACAGCAATGCTCTCTTTTATTGACAACTGAACATCTGCCAGGCTTTACCTATATCATCTTTAACCCTCACCACCAGCCCTGCCCTTTTTTTTTTAAGGTTTTATTTTTTTAATTTATTTCTCTCCCTTCCCCCCCCCCCGCCCCGTTGTCTGCTCTCTGTGTCCATTCGCTGTGTGTTCTTCTGTGACTGCTTCTATCCTTATCAGTGGCACCAGGAATCTGTGTTTCTTTTTGTCGCATCATCTTGTTATGTCAGCTCTACGTGTGTGCGGTGCCATTTTTGGGCAGGCTGCACTTTCTTTCGCACTGGGCGGCATTCCCTATGGGGCGCACTCCCCGCGCGTGGGAGTCCCCTATGCGGGGGACACCCCTACATGGCATGGCACTCCTTGCACACATCAGCACTGCGCATGGGTCGGCTCTGCGTGGGTCAAGGAGGCCCGAGGTTTGAACCGCGGACCTCCCATGTGGTAGGCAGATGTCCTATCCATTGGGCCAAGTCTGCTTTCCAACTACCAGCCCTGCCCTTCTGATTGTGCCCATTTTACAGAGGCCATATCACAGGCTCAGAGAAGTTAGCCACCCACAGGCAGCAACAGAGCCAAGCATTAACCACAGGCTGTGCAGGTCCTTCCACTCCTCCAGCCCTGCCCATCTTCAGGACACTCACAGAATCTGAGTCTCGTTCTGCTGCTTCTAGAATAAAAAGCTGTGCCTGTAATATCTAGTGGTGTAACTAAATGAAGACAGAAAACTGGGAGAAAGGAAAAGAAAGAAAGAAGGAAGGAAGGGAGGAAGGGAAAGGGAGGGGAAGGAAGGAGAGGGAAAGGGAAGGAAGGGGCGGAAAGAAGAAGAGGGAAGGGAAAAGGAGGGAGGAAAGAAGCAGAGGGAAGGGCAGGGGAGGGAAAGGAAGAGGGAGAGGGAGAAGAAGAGGGAGGCAGACAGAAAGAAAGGGAAAGTAGCGATTTGCCTTCAGCTGTTCTACACGGTCAGGACCACTTTTCATAATTTTGACAAACAAGACAAAAAATCAACTGTGGGGATGCACACAACATCCCCTACCCTGGCACGTGTAGTTGGAAGGGAAATCCTTAGTAGCCCACCCAGTAGCCATTCTCATGGTGCTCTGAGGGTCAGGACTAAGACCACAAGTCTGGACGCCCCAAGCTCCATGTCCCATAGCTCCATGAGAGCAGGGACGGGCCTGGCTGGTCCTTCACTCAGAGCCTCGCCTGTGGTGTGTGCTCCCCTTTATTGCTCATAAGTGACCGAAATGTTTAAAAATGGACTCCACTCACAAGGAGGAGCAAGGCTGGGGCCACCAGCGGGGCTCGTTTCCTTCTTCTTGTCCATCTGCCTTGGGCCCTGCAGCAGGACAGGAATACGGGCCAGGGGCCATTGAGCCTGATCCTGCAAAGGCCCAGCCATGGGTGGAGAGAAGCGAAGTCAACAGATGAAGCGGAAGAGACCATGAGGGTCCCGGGAAAGGGAGCAGAGTGTGGCATGGCTGTGGACAGGCCAAGGAGTCGTTCATTAGGAAAGAGATGAGAGGATCAGGTCCAGAAAGAGAGGGGAAGTTGCTCAGAATTAGCCTGTGAACAGACACTGAGCGGGGGCAGGCAGGTGAGACACCAAGGTCTTAACAGAGCCCAGCAACAGGGCCAGGGCATCGTGGTCCAGCGACGGCAAATGCTCGTGCATGTCTCCGACGTGCCAGGCACTGTCTGAAGTGTTTTGCCCATATAGCTCATTGAATTACAATAACCACCCTATATGAGGTAAATACTCTTATTCACTTACGGGCTATATAAAAACCAGTGGAGGCCCCGATTTGGCAGGCTGGCTATAGTTTGCTGACCTCTGCTTTAACTCAATAAAAATTTCCACTTAAAACATAGTTACTGAACAGTGCAGTGTTTCACCACTGGAGTGCCAATGTCATGTGCTTTAGACCCTACGTGCCACACTTCCCACTTATAGAACATTTCTTCCATTGTCTTCTGAGGCTACACTCCTGACACTTAGGATTAGAGACTGAGAGAAGAAGAATAATTCCCTAGAATGGAGCAAGCACTTCACCTACATGATAGCATTTGTTCCTAGCGGGTTTGGCATGGAACTCCCATTCTGCAGATGAGGACACCAAGGCTAGAGCACTTGACATACTCAGCATCATATATTTTATCAGGGGCAGAGTCAAAACTCAAAGCAAGGACTTCCTTGGCCAGAATGTCTGAGAACCAGGGCAATATCCATGGTAGAACCAGCTACAAAATTTGTGAAAAATTAAAATATGGGGCCTTGTTTAAAAATTAAAAATTTCAAGATGACTACAGCAAAGCATTAAACCAAGCCTGAGCCCTTTCTAAGTGCTGGGTCCTATGCGACTCCACAGCTCACACAGATGAAGGCAGCCCTTTTCTGTGGACAAGCACATTTCTAAAGATAGAGTACCCCAACCCCCAAGTCATCGAGATTCCACCCTCGTGCCGACAAATGCTTTGAAGGCAGGGCAATAGCTAAGTGGGGCTTATTAATCGTGAGCAGCCTATCCCGGGAAGCCCAGTCTTGCCCCCGGATTGAATGTAAACCAGGCTTGCATAAATTGAATTCCTTTTTTGAATATCTAATTGAATTTGCAGAAGTATGTGCCAGGGGGGTGTTTAAATAAGTGCACAAATATGATAAGAAGGCCTTCACACCATTATATCTAATTCAGTAAGCAAAAATAATGGCAGGGCACGTTCCAATTAGTGTTTGATTTATTTGCTTTAACAAATCCAATTAGTAGAATGTTTTATAAAGTCATCCAATGTCAAACACTCATGGACTCAACAGATAGAAACAATACTCCTAATAGGGGAAAAAAAATGTTTTAAAGCTCTTTGAACAGCAAATTTATTATAAATAAGACACTGTCTCTCAGATGGCTTGGGCATTCCCCAAGGACCAGGGAAACAGTGTCTGATCTGCTCATTTGGCGTTCCCTCTCAGAGACTCCATGAGGCTCGTTGGGTTAATTTAGCCCATAATATTAAAGCCAGGAATGAAAACAATAAAGGTGGAAGTCAGGGAAGGAGCTTCAAGGGAGAATAATGAGCTCACTGCCAGGTGTCTTCCAGACCAGAGACGTGTTTGGACTTCCGAGGTGGCACAGTTGAACGGACCTGTCCTCTGTCCTGAGCCACTGCTCTCTTGCCCCTTCAGGGCCCCAGTTTTCCCATCTGAAAACTAAAGTGTTCAACGAGATTAGCAGCCCTCAGGCACATCCATCTTGGGGTTGGACAGTGTTCTTTACCCAGTGAGGTAGCATAAGGTTAAAAGGATGAACTCTTGAGCCAATATCTAAGCTTTGCTGTTACGATTTTTCTTTACTGTGTGAAATTGGGCAAGCTGTTTAGTCTCAAAGTGCCTCAGTTTCCCCATATGTTGAACTATGCCTTATAAGGATTAACATCATTTAATATTTGTTAAGACTTGGAACAGTGCCTGGCTCATCATAGGTGCCAAATACGGGTTTATAACATAAATACTTAATTCCAATGCATGAATTAGAAATGGAAAAGATAGCTATGTTAAAGGTGTATAGTTTACATCATCTCATAAAGCAAAACATCTTAGAAAAATTGCATCTGAGTTTTTCCATCATTTCCTGTATGGATCAGCAACATCTATCATGATATTTTGTTGATCTGCACTGGAAATCCCAGCTCCACCACTTAGAGCTGTGTGAACATGGCTAAGTCACACAACCTCTAGGGCCAGAGTTTGCTCACATGTAACAGAAGGCAGGAAAGTTAAACCATCTCCAAGAGGACTTCAACCTCCCACCTCTTATGAGACCATTACTATTTTCTCTTCCATGGTACCTAGCTACGTTTCCTGGGACACAAAAAGTGCCAGCTTCTCTGCTTGATCTGCCATGGGCCTTTGTCTGGTACATTTGTACATCATACAACAGGAAGACAGAAAAGGACGTGACAAGCAGATTCCCATCTTCTTACATGGCTCAGGCTTTCCAGGCACCGGGCTGCAAAGCAGATCTGAAATTGCATGGAGATGAGCAGGCTCTCTGCCCCAGGCACCATCTCAAGAGACATTGACGCATGGTGACAAGGAGGTAAGAGCCACGAAGGAGCCCACATGTGGGGAGACTCCCAGACTCAACTTGCCAAGGAGAGGAGTGGGGAACCGGAGAGAGCAAGGTCACCTTAAGTTGAATCAAGTGAAGACAGCTCAATGTAGAGACCAGCTGGGGTGTCTGACCAGACTGGAACATGGCCCCACCCAGCCCAACGAGTCTTATGTCCCAAAGTCAGCTCAAAAGCAGATGCAGGATTACTGCTGCTCTCCCAAGTTTAAAGAGGGAAGGGATCATCTGACCCAGGTGCTAATTTTAAACATGGGGAAACAGGCATACAAAGGCAAGGTCAGGAAGCAAGGGGGTACAGAACTGGGACCAAACCCAGCTTTCCCAGCCCCAGGTTAGTGCTATGCCCATTCAAATGCCAAAATAGCATCTTTCATCTTTTCTCACACAACTTTGATCTTTTTTTTGAAGGAGTAGTGAAAGAAAGAGATGGCTACAGGTCATACCCAATCTCAGAGAAACTTTAGCTCACTGAGGAAAGGATGAGCAAAATTTTCCTCTATCCAGGACAGGCTTAAACTGGTTTCTGGCAGGAGTTGTGTCAGTGTCTAATGCTTGATGGCCTCAGGGTCTTTGCACTGGCTGTTTCCCTTCTGGAATGCTCTTGTCTTGGTATGCCACACATCCATCTATACTCCCCTCGACCACACAAACCAAATGCCACCTTCTCAGAGAAGACCCCCTGCCCATGCCCAGGTATTCTCTCATATCACCATGCTGATGTCCGCGCCCCTTAAATCAGAGGAAACACAGCAGGTACTGCCTTCACTGTGTCATCACTTGGGAGTCCAATGCTGGTAATTTCTAGAGACTTCCAATAAAACATGGGTGCCTGACTTGTCCATAATATTAATAGCCAAGACCCATCACCTCTCTCTCCCATACTTCACATCATTATCTCCAAATCCTCCCAGCTTTGATTGTCTAATATCCTGGCTCAGTTTACCATGTCTCCCATCAAGCTTCATTCCTAAGGCACCAAAACTAGTAATGTCATCCAGAGCGCTCATCACATAGAAGACAGGAGATGGACTCTTCATGATTGACTCTCCTCAGTATCTTCATCCATAAGATGGGGAAAATAATAGTACATTCCTCATGAGTTTTGAGGGGGTTTAATAATATATAAAGCAGTTAACATAGTACCTGGCACATAGTAAGCTCTCATTAAATAGTAGCAATTATTCCCATCATAGACTATCATGTAAATGCATGCACATAAAACACACTTTATCTAAATGTTTATCTAAACATTTTCAAAACAGCAATTAAACACTCGTGTATGTTCATCTGAAAAATACATTTCTATCCTTTATAAATATTAGATAATCAATAAAATAAGCTGAATACCCACAATTCCCTAATTGCTTACAATGGAACCTCCTGGCATGTGCCCCAGGGTCTTATTTAGGGACCTAGTTCAAATCCTCTTCTCTGGCTGGCCAAATTTGCTAAAATATGTTGATTTGACTATAGTGGTTGACACAGTTCTGAATAAGAAACACCAATCTGAGACCCACAGGATCCCATAGGCTATGCCATGCTTCCTCTTGATAGTGCACCAACCCCACCCACCTCCCACTGAAAGATGATAAATACAGAAACCAATGCCTTCACTAATCCTTTAACATGGGGTCACCAAACTATGACCTGTGGACTAAATCCAGCCTGCTTCTTGTTTTTGTAAATACCCTGTCTGTGGCTGCTTTAGACCTACAACAGCAGAGTCATGTAGTTGTGACAGAAACCTATGGCCTACAAAGATTAAATATTTACTATCTGACTTTATGAAAAAAGTTTGCTCACCCCTGCTTTAAAAGGCCTTAGAGCATTTTAGTAACTATCACCCAAGGCATGAGAGGAAGCACCAGGGCTAATGATGGCGGCTTATTTTTGTTAGTCCCAAAAGTTGGAGAACTATGGGAACAGCTGGCTTTCTAAGAACCTCTCCTTTGGAAAGTGACCTGTGTTTAACATATGATTTTCTTTCTAGTGTTTTTTTTCTGTTTGGGACCAGGAGCTCCATTTGACCTCACTCCAGACCTCAACTTCATTGGTGACCAGCCTAGAGAATTTCAAGAGAGACCACAACCAGGTGAGGTATATGGAGGTATAGGGAGAGGACAATAGTCACCTTTGTGTCTTCCTCAAGGGCACACAGCTTATAAAAGGCAGTGTTAGGATTAGAATCACTGCTTTTCTGACCCCAAAGCATAAACTCTCTCAACTGTATCATGATGTCCCTTGCAGAAAGAAACCGACAAACACTTCCAGTTTGGCAATTCTCACTCTTCCATATTGTCCTCTCTGAATTAATTCAACCCCTGCTTGAATTTCATTCACCAAAACCCTATATGGAGTGTTTATTGCACACCAGGCATTACTCTACACAGCTGTGGCCCCTTCCTTCATGGAGTTCACATTCTAATGAGTGAGAACAACCATAAAACCAGGGGGAGAAACGGTCAAAATTTAGGCATCCACTTTGCCTCTTCGTTAACATAATGCCTTGAACGGGGTAGGCAGGCAAGCATATCAGTAAGCTGGACATGGAAAGGGGTCCTTATTGAGCAGTTATTCTTTGTGAGCACTGTGCCCAACGTGCCATGTAACTCAATCACAACAACCATCCTTCAACCCAGGAATTAATCATTCCTATTTTAAAGATGAAGAAACTGAGACTCAAACAACTTAAGAATCCAGTCCTAGTTCCCCATATTCAAAAATTCTAACTCTCTTTCCTTTATCAAAATTCCATCAATTTTCAGCTCGACAAGGCCATGAAAAAAGAAGCTTGAGAAACATTTAGGACTGATTGAAAGATAATAGTTTATGTATTTAGTTTTTATAAGTCATCATTTGAATATATAAAATAAAGACAAGGGTTCCATATAGTCTATTTAAACTTGATAATCTCATTGTGTGTTATATAAACTGGTAAATGTGTAGGTAAAATATTTATTGAGGCCTGAGTATTATCATAAGTACAGTTGGCTATGAGAAGCCCCCTCAAAACAGTTAAGTTCTGGCAAATGTCCATGGTTACCAAGTGGGTTTCATCTACCATGGCTTGTTAGACATGCATTAAACAGGGAATGAAGGGCTTTTAAGGATATAACATAAAGGAGTCTAAACTCAGTTAAAGCTTAAAATCTTGGCTGCCAGGATTGGGTCAATCCAATAGGAATAGTGGATTCAGTGGGATTTGAGGCCTGAGGGATGGTAATGGCACCGTGGGAAACTGCAATTGAAGCTGTGCTAGTATGTCATCCTGTTAAATCATTAAGCCTGTTCACTTTTTCTCTCAAATGTTGACACTTTGGCTTCCTGAAGAGGTAAATCTCACCATGACCGAGGCACACAAAAATGGGAAATGAGCACTCTCGCAGTAATTAAGGAAGTGGCCTTTGATGAACATTTCAAAAAGAGATAGATGGGCAGTTACTAAGGTTCCTAAACAAACAGCACCTCAGCTGCCTCATCCCCACCTCCTCAACGCCTGGGAGTTCAAGTTCAGGACACATAACCACATTTCTCTTCTCAGCAACCTCCAGCCCCATGCACTATCTTTTATTTTAATCTGCAAAGGCCCAATGCATATGATCCTAAGAATGTAGCCTCTGCCAACACGACTCTGCCTCAGGCTAAAACTCTTTGGAACAGAAATGAACTTCTAACAAAGCCACCACTTGCTAAATCAGATAATAACTCAGGCCCCGATAGGACACAAGAGGCAGGTGGTCTTGAAGATTGAGGATTTGCCTGGGAGAAAGGAGACCTGCATTAAAGACTTGGCTCTGCCACCAGCTGGCTGCATGACCTTGGCCAAGTCATATTCAGTTTAAAACGGATCTGGCTGGAGGCTCCCACTGTCTCTCAGGGCCTTGCTACAGTGCCTGCCAGAGCATGGAAAAAGGTGAAAACTTCCAAAAGAATTGAAAATAAGGGCTCACTGTAAAACTATCACCAGCATCTGGAAGAAACTGAAATAGATTTAAAAATGCAAATGGCAGACTTCCCTGGTTACAATACGAAAAAAAAAAAAAATCAAAACCTCACCTGCCTGGAATTAAGTAGGTAGACCATGTGCTCCTTCAATCTTGTCTGTTTCCAAGTTTGGAAATGCATAGTGCCTCACGGGTAGAAAACTGTGCTGCTGGCACCCCAACGAACAAACCTGGTGTAGGCACCAGAGTCTCTCTCTTCCTCCCCATCTCCTACCTCCATCCAGAAAATATAATATTCAGGGGGAAAAACTATGAGTAAATGAAAAAGATGAATACTGCAGAAGAAGCAAAAGAAATTACCTTGAAAAAATAAGGCGAATCTCAGAGACCTCAGGAACCTGGAGAATGTGTTAGAAAACAGGTGTCCTCGATAAGATGCCTAGAGACCCAGACCTTCTGTAAAACAGGAAGAGAGAGCCACAAAGAGAGACTAAGGTAAGGTGAAAAGACAATAGAAGTGGATGGCAGATCTTTGGGTTAATAAAGGATTTCAGAAAAAATTAAAATGCAAAAAGCAGGATCAAACCCTTAATGAGTAAGAAAGACTGCAGCATAAACACAGATTTATCAAATCCTCTGCCCTCAAAACTGACTAAAATAAACAAAAGGAAGCACATGTAGCAAAGAAAACATAAACTTTGAAACTACAATCCTGCTCTTTTCCTCACTGAATTAGAAGAAAATCTGCCAGATACAATACAATGTGGGCCCACCCCAAATGCTGGGAATTTAAAGTAGGCAGCTGCAGGCTGAGTGGGGATGTAAAAATGCAGGACACCTGGCTTGGTGCTCTTTGCCCTCCTTGCATCAGTAGCATGTTATGGCCACATTAGTTTCCTCCACCCCCTAACCCAGTTCTCCCCAGAGGCCTGAGGCCTGCTGTCGTCTGGGAGAACCTCTATAACTGGGCGGTCAAGGGCTTGAAGCCAGAGCAAAAGGAGCGAGAAATGAGAAAATGATTTTTCAGCTGAGGACCAAGGGTAGCCCCACCAAACAAAAGGCCTGCCATCAGCAGGACTGCACGGCTTTCACTCCATGGCTACCTCATCCTGGACCCAGGCAATGGACAAGTTCTCTGCCACCAAGGTTCTGATTGCCAGAAGAGGCCAATCTAAAAGCCTGGGTGGCAGCTGACAGAGGAGAGCAGCCCCCTCCCCACATCTCCCCAGGCTCTGGCCACCAGCAGCTGCAACTCCACTAAGGCTGAGGGAAGCACTTCTCACATCCCAAACAGGCACCACCGGGAAGGCACCACAGGTGGGGCTGAGTGTCTTGGAGATTTGTGCTCACAGCTCAGTCCAGCCCATGACCATGTGGCCTTGGAGAAGCTTCTTAGCCTCTCCCGGTTACAATTCCCTCATCTGTAAGGGAAGAACTGCAATACCCACCTAGGGGCAGGACTGGGTTTTGTGGATTCACAACAATAAATTTTTAACAGCTGACAAGTACCGTAAACAATGGACAAATCAGAAAAAGAACAATTTTTAAAAATTAATTATCTGCTTGACAACATTTTCCCCTTCATTTCTGGTTACGTTCCCTAGGATTGCCTCTTCATGACAATGCTTTCATGATATTGCTTTCTGAAAGGGACTACAAACATCAGTATCTCCTTTAGCTATATGACTGAAGTTTGTTTATTATTATTAAAATGTTTTTTAAGTTTCTTTCACGTTCACAATTATAAATAACATGGTGTCATGTCAACTTTGAGAGCGTTGTTATCAAATCTGGAGAAACTTCTATCATTTCTTTTGTTTACATGCTAAAATAGTTGAGGATAGTATAAATGTTCTTGAGCAATGAGTATTCTTAAATAATCTTAGAATTGATGCTCCTAGAAGTGGTAATTTAACTACTCACACAGGCACACACATGTATCATCTATCCCATTAACCCAAACTAAGTGCAAACCCAACTCAACTTCCCCTTAGCCACATTCCTAAAATGTCCATGGTTACTCCAAAGCCCACCTCCCACCCTTCACCCCCATTCTCACCAAGGAAAGGAAAGTATGATGAAGGAAACCTGGAGGGAAGTCATACAGCAGTCTTAATCAATTTTAATTAAAATTATCTTACTTTTGATAATGTTCTAAGATATGTGACTATATGAACATTTTGCCAGGACCCTGCCCAGGGCCTTAGAAGGGTAACGTAACAGTGAGGTGCCCTGAAGCTTAAACTTCTGTAGTTTCACTGGATACAGGTTTGGTGGGGGAGGGGCAGCGTGGCACAGCCTGGCTCTGGAATTGAACGATATCCTCACATGGGGCCACATTTTTGATGGAGGCATCTGAAGCTAGTCCAGCACTGATGACTACAGACGCACCTGCACAGGTGCATACTCTAATTTAACACCAGACCCCAGGCAGGAGGCAAGGTGGGTCCTGGGGGACAAGATCTGTAACAATCACCAACATTCAGTTACTTTCATATAAACATTTTGGATTTTACCTTGGGAAGAAAAACATTCAATAACCACCAGAAAGCATTGCTCTTGTCCACAGTGCTAGCAAAATACTCTAATGCCTGCATTTGCCCAGTTTGCTCAAACATACTGAGGGCCAATTGGTATTTCAGATTCTTGTGAATTTTCCCATTTCTCTCCTCTTCTTTTCTCCCTTGCTACTCCCTCCACACGTCAATCACACCCTTGCACCTTTCAAGCTGACACCATAAGCTGGTTTCCTTAGCCCCTTCAATCCCCGCAGGTGGTTCAGTTTAAGATATTTTTCACAAGAGGCCCCAGGCCGCACCATGGGACAGACCCCAGACCACAGCCCCCAAGGACCACCTCAGGCTCCTGCGGTGTGCATGGGAGTTTGAAAGTGTTTTTGATTCAAAGCCACTAGAATTACCCTGATCTCTTCCTATGAGCTTTTACACAGATGTCTCACGGCAACTTCCCAACAGCCCAGGGGGGCTCCCCAAGGCAGACCTCAAGAAAGAGTGGTGCTCTCCGCAGCACCACCTGAGCACCAGGCATTAACATCCTCAGTGGCAGAGTTGATGGGGATTTTCATTTTATACTTTATCATCTTCTAAATATTTTTGGAAAATATAGGTTATGTATTAAAAGATGAGGAAACCTCATTGTCTGCTGATGCCCAAGGAGTCTATGGCTTACTCCAGGAGAAAGGAGCCAGGTCACTGAGGGCAGTGCACAATCTGCACAGTGCTTGGAGCCTCCAGAGAACCCCCTTTAACCCACAGAACTTTGGTACCCACAATATGCGGAGAGCTGATGCAGAAAGATGACGCAACAAAAAGAGACACAGAGGAGAAACCATAAGAGATGTAGAGGACCAGGGAGCTGAGGTAGCTCAAGAGAATGCTCGCCTCTCTCCCACTCTGGAAGGTCCCAGGATGGGTTTTCAGAGCCACCCAATGAGAATACAAGCAGACACAGAAAAACACATAGCGAATGGACACAGAAAGCAGATAATGGAAGGAGGGGGGAGAAATAAATAAATAAATCTTTTAAAATATATATATATATATTTTTTTTAGTATCATAACAGACTGCCTCACAAAATAAGGATGCAAAAGCGGTGATTACAGAATATAAAGTCTTCTTTGAAATGACTTACAAAGGAAAAAAAAATTTAGTAGCAGTGCCCTCCAAATTCTAACCTATTTATCTTATATATTTGTGGTTCTTGGTATACATACACATAAGCTCATAGAATTCCTTAGGAGGATTAAAGGAGACAGTGCACCTATAGAAGCTAAAAATGAAAGACTGGTAATTTTAAGAGCTAAATATATATGAACTATTACTGTCATTAGGAGTTGAATGCCTATAAAATGTATGTATAATTTAACAACATATATTAACAAGTCATGACTACTGATAGACATTAGCTAGTAACTATTCTGGTAGCCTTAAGGTCACAAATATTCAAAATGTTACTAGTGGCAATGCATTTGACAACTCAGGGCATTTTTAGTGTAATTAACACCTAAAAGGTATATATGGTATATAAGGACTATCTATATTTGTTTATACATACGTCTAGTATATAAATACATACATAGGTACATGTCAGACCTATCAGTCTGATAAATGTAAAAATAATACATGCTTAGTGCAACTAGTTTGAAAAAGTATAAAAACACAATCTCCTCTAAGCTCACTTCTTTAGGAGTCACCACTGTTCATATAGGGGTCTATGACTTTTGAGGCTTTCTTTCCACTGATAGTTACACCCATTTATTTTCTAAAAAAAATATTGGAACCAGATTGAACATAAAAACTTTGCTTTTAAAATGCATTACTATATCAGGAATATTTTCCTATTTCATTAAACAGTCTTCTAAATCCTAATTTTAATGATGGCCATCCTATATGCCCATAATTTACTGAACCAAATCCCCTTCACTTAGATTCTTTGTTCTTTTCATATTTTACTATTTATAAAACAAGGAGATAAATCTTTGGGCATGTCCACATTTATTTTCCTTAGTATACTTTTTTTAAGTCGAATTTCCAGGGTCAAAAGGGCATGCATAATTTTACACACACACACAGAACCAAATTGCCCTCCAGAGCAGTTGTTCCAATTAACACTGCTATCTGCAATGTCAAGGATTGATCATTTCCCTTACATCCTCACCATTACCAGGTATCATCAGTATTTTTAATATTTTCCAATTAAATTGGTGATGCAGAGGCCCATTGTTTTAAGTTATTTGAACATTAGGTGAGGTTGAATGGTTTTCCTAAGTTCAGTTGGCCATTGGCATGCCTTCACTTGAAAATTGTCTATTCATGTCCTTCACCTATTTTAGGATAAGGCTATCTACCATTCTAACTTGAGAGTCTTCTTAAAGTCATAATGACATTAGCCCATTTTCTATATTTTTGGTTATAAACCTTTCTTTAGTTTCTGTTAACCTCATAATCATTTTTGACATGTGGACATTGTTGACTATAAAGTCAAGTCCAAAAAATCATTTTCCAGGGAAGCAGATTTGGCTCAACTGATAGAGTGTCCACCTACCACATGGGAGGTCCAGGGTTCAAACCCAGAGCCTCCAGACCCATGTGGTGAGCCAGCCCACGTGCAGTACTAATGCACACAAGGAGTGCCATGCCATACAGGGGTGTCCCCCACATAGGGGACCCCCACATGCAAGGAGTGCACCCCATAAGGAGAGCTGTCCCATGCAAAAAAAAAAAAATTGCAGCCTGCCCAAGAGTGGCACTGCACACACAGAGAGCTGATGCAGTAAGATGACGCAACAAAGAGACACAGATTCCTGATGCCGCTGACGATATAAGCAGACACAGAAGAACACACAGGGAATGGACACAGAGAGCAGACAACTGGGGAGGGTGGGGAAGAGGAGAGAAATTTTTTAAAAAATAATAATTTTCTACTCTGGCAGAATTGCCTAAAGGGAATATTTGTTTTGTACTGTGGAAGAAATACAGTTATCTTCTCCTGGTTCTCTTGTTAAATTATGAGTGCATTTAAATCTTTAATTCATCTAGAAATAATTGTAATATATGATCTGGCATATGAATCAAATGCTCTATCACTTTTTAAAGAACTTTCATTATTGTTCCAGCACTATCCATTGAATAATCATCTACTTCCTAATGATTACCATCTATGAAATGTTTACATATCCATGGTCTATTTCTGAGCTTTCTATTCTGTTCCATTAATCTATGTGTCTATCAGTACCAAAGTACTGTTGCTATCATTATGGATCTGAGCACGGTATAATTAGCAGTAGCACTGGGGATCAGCTCAGGAACTAGACTGAGTTTAAATCCCAGTCATACCTCTTACTTGCTGGATGAACCTGGGAAAGTTTTTCAATGTCTCTTCCTTATTTTCTTCATCTATAAAATAGGGATAATAATAATAATATTCCTCATAAAATTTTTCTGAAAGTTAAAATTAATCCATGGATATAAAGTGCTTAGAACAGTGTCTGACACACATGAGCACTCAATAACTGTTAGCCATCATTTATTATACATTTTTAATGTTGAATAATGTGGGTATCAACAATTGTGTCTTAATATTGACTTTAACAGTAATGCTTCCAACTTTTCATAACAAATGACAAAGTTAGTTTTAGATTTATGGAAGTTTTTTGTTTTTGTTATTTTATTTTAGCACGATGACTCATATCTCGATTTCTAGTTTAACAAAATGTAGTGTGTTGGCTTTAAAGGTAGGATGGGTGTTGGATTTTTATCAAAAGCCTTTTGAAACAGTTGAACAAATCAAATTGTTGTTTTACTTTGATTTATTAAAGTGATATATATTAATTAACTTCCTAATGTGGAATTTTCCCTGTATTCATAGGATAAGCTCTATTTTATTGTGGTCTATTACATATCACTGGACTAGAATTGTTAGTAGTTTTTCTTATGATAATTACATCTATCTTCATTTGTGCAACTGACCCATATTCCCTTGACAAACTTTGCAATCAGGATTTTTTTTGCTTTCTTGGGAAAGGAATTTATAGATCAACCCTGGGAGACCCTCTTCAATCTAATCCCATCAGCTCTGTTTCTTTTAGAAATTTCCCCACTATGAGGCAGAAGGATGGCACCTCTTCCAGTTTCCAGCCTGGATAAGTCTTTTAAAAAGTCATGTAAATTCAGTTCAAGGAAAAGAGGGTGATTAGCTGGCTGTGCTCAAATCTATCCTCTTTTCCAGAAGACTGAGCCCATTGTGTATATTTGTGTGAACCGCCCAAAAACTCAACGCCAGTCATGTCTGTAGGTCCCTAGAACCTGGTTCAAAAGCCAACCACATATGCATCCACCCACTAGAATCCTACTCAAGAAAAAAGGGAAGCCATAAGATAGATGAACATCAAATGCTTCATGTTAGTTGAAAGAGGCTAGATTCCAAAGGCTACATAATACATGATACTATTTATATGGCGTTCTGGAAAAGTCAAAATTACAAGGCGAGTGAACAGATAAATATTTGTAAGCAGTTGAGGATGAGAGGAGGGTTTGACTAGAAAGGGGCAGGGTAAAGGTATTTAGGAGGTAAATGGAAAAATTTATAGTTGATTCTCATTATTTACAATAGTTGTGTTCTATAAAGTCACCACAAACACTGTTAATTTAGTAATTACTGAACCATTACTTCTAGAGGAAATAGAGTCCTGAGAGCCTCTGGTCAAATTTTCATCAACTGATCAATACAAACCTTATTTTATATGTGTGTTTCTGTTTAAAGACATCGTATTTAATATATACTGTTGATTCATTAACATTGAACTCAACCAACCATGCTATAACTCACACCTGTACTTACCTAGCACACTTATTTTCTCCATGAGGCATATCACAACCTTCTTGTATGTAAGAACACTAGACAGCACTTCAGCACTACACTTGGCAACCATTTAAAACAGCAAAATGACCCAAAAAAGTACAAACATGTGGAAAATATATCACTAAATATGTCACAAATAGGAAACTTCATTAGAGTGTGAAAGCTGAAACAGGAGCCTTCTTGAACATCACTTCGTTCAATCTCAGAAGGGAACATGCATGTCATACAATTCCTATTTTTCAGTGCTTTGTGCATGTCTGTAAATGACTGCAAAAGTGCTGTGGGGTCTTAACTTTGGAATTACAAATAAATTTTAGTGAGTAGGCAAATTTACACAGAATCTGCAAATAATTAGGATAGACTGCATATTAATAATGTATAAAAGGTAAGTGGATGGGGATATAAGTGAAACCAAATTGGCTATGAGATAATAATTGTTGAAACTGGATGATAAGGGGTCATAGTGTGATTCTGTGTACTTCTTTGGTATGTATATATTTGAAGTTTTACTTAATAAACAGTTCTGAAACACACACACAGAGCACAGAATTTGAATGAGGCAGGGGGCCAGAAAACATGACCTTAGGGAACCCTTTCTGACTCAGATTATCTGAACCCTTGGCCTGCCCTAAATGTTCTACTTCATGAATGTGCTCTCCACTGACTTAATAAACAGAAAGACAAAGAGGAAAAAAGAGAGATCCAATTAAGGAAACAGAGGCAGCCCAAACGTTGGGCCATCTGAGCAAAATGGCTGTGCTAATGTCTTTGTTATCGTCTTGTGGTCACAGCAAAGAGATAAATGCTCCCAGGATTATAGACTTCACCATTTTAGGGCCTCTCTGGGAGTCCATCTGGAATGTACAACGTGCTGCAAAATCTGAGCTTCCATTTGAAAGTCTCTGTTTATGGCATGGCTGAGAGGCGGCCACAGCATGATATGCTCGGCCACACAGAACGTGGGTCATGGCCCTGGCCTGGCTCTAGGTAGCCCCTTCCCCTGACAGTAGACCTCTAAGCTTGAAGACACTGCATGCCACCGTTTGAGCTCCACAAAGTCTCCAGGTCAGAAGGCTGATTGCTCTCCCGAGCAGCCTGCCCAGTGAGGTGGAAAGGCACTCCTTCAGGACGGGTCCCAGGTTCGCGCATGCTTTCCGAACCATGCAGTGCACAGGATGGGGATGTTTTAGCAGTGCAGGCAGCCGCCTTAAGAACACTCCTTGCACCAAGTCTGCAGCCTTACTGCCAGAGACAGATAAATCATTTTGTTTTAAAAGTCATTCCCCTCACCAGGACCTAGCTGTTACCAAAAGAGGTTCTCAGAAAAGTTAAACAGGTAACCAGTGAAATCACACTCCTTCCTGCATTCCAATCAGTCCATAAAAGAAGGGAACTCATGTACATCAGAGTAGGCAAGGCAGAGCCCATTGTTCCCATTGCACTGATAGGTAAGTAGCTTCTAGAAGTCACTAGTGAATAATGGAGCTAAAGTTGGAACCTTGTTGTTGGGTGGGGGGGACAGAGGGTAATTATTTTTCTCCATCCCCGTCATAGAAAAAGGAACTTCCACTGCTCTCAGGACAGGAGGGAGTGTTAACTCCACACTTTTCCTTTCCCGAGGGTGTATGGATTGCTCATCTCATTGGTAACGCTTGCCATTCACTGGTCTAATTTTACAGTGAGTGGGCAGGGTCACAGTGTCTCAGAGGTCCTCTCTGCCTGGGCATCCTTTCTGCCCTTGACAAGTGGTGAGCGGCGAGCCAGGGCTGCCTGATCATGCCCAGAACAAGTGAGGAAGTCAGGACAGAGCTTGCTGTCAACAATGTTGAACTTACCTGAGCCGTGAGAACCTGGAAAATACTGCAGGCTAAGAAATCCCCCCTCTCATCCCTCAGGATTTGGTTAACTGCAAAGAGCTACCCTTCCCCATATGAATAAGATAAGGTCTCATTATTTGAATCATAAATGATTAGCTGAACTGCTTGTCTCAGCTGACCAATCTGAATAAAACACCTGCAAATTTGGTTTGGCCAAACTTTAGTCAGGCTTCTCTCTTCCCCCACAAGTCCCTTCCAAGGATTGGCTGACTCACTCCTGAGCCTCAGAAAATATTGGAACTAGGACCAACTCTTTAAAACCCCTTCCAAGGATTGACTGACTCCCAAGAAAAATATTCCTTCTTTAGTGACCCAATCACACAGTTGGTTCATGACTGCCCACAACAACTTCTTTCTAGCCTTGCTCATTCCTCCCTGTAAGAGAAACACCATTTTTGTCTGCCTTTGAGTGTTTAAGATCTGCAGTCAGAGTATTCTCCCTATTGCAATAGTCCTCTTCCTCCTACTGCAACAGGCAACTTAATAACTCTTCCGTTACTAATGCTTGGACTTTTTTCTCTGACACTGAATTAAGTTCATGAGGAAGTGAACAAAGCCTAACAGTCACTTGATACTTAAGACATATTTTTTTTCACTTGAAACTTAAAGCCAATTTATTACACACTACAATTGGGGGTGGTTAGAGGCTTCCAATAATTAACAAGCTGTAGCTAAGTTTCCCCTGATATGCATTGGGGAAAGTCTAACCCCATCCCCCATAAGCCTAAGTGTCTAAGGCCATTGCACTTCCCCACATGTTAAACAAAGAAACCAGTAGAGATGGGAGTGAAGGGAAATGGAGACCTTCCCTACATGCATATCAGAGGGAGATAAAGAAACCCTTTAACCCCTACAGATCAAAGAAACATCTTCTCCTGCAGCATTCCAAGAAACCATAACTCCCTAACCCACTATTCTCTAGTCACTGTCAGGGAAAATTGTCACCTCTAGGGCTTCCTATTGGTCCCTGTACCTTACCTGAAACTTCAGCCCCCTCCCACCAACTATCATTTCCCTGCCTAGGAAAGTTCTGTATAAAATCAATTCCCCCCCTCTCCAGCAGTGGGCTCAAGTCTGTCTTCAGAACCCCTCTTCTGGGAGAACTTCTCAATAAATTCTTTTTCTGCCTGTGGTCATATCAGTCTCTGTGTCCCAGTGAATGCTGTTTTTCTCCAACAGGGGTTAAAAAGAACTTGAACAGATTTAAAAGATGGATACTTACTTCAGGACTCCTTACATGTATGTGCCATCAATTAAAATTAGAAGCCAAATTGAAATTCCCTAAACACCTCAACTCTGCCTGTCTTCCTCTCTTCTATTTTCTTTCCATGCCTTAACAACAGGAGAGGCCCTCTCGGCCCATACCCCACCTCCCATACAACTCCCTAAACAGTAAGACATTTCAAAAGGCAGAGGACATCAATTTCTCCCATTTCTCAGGGACTGAGACTGATACCAGGAGCCAGAGCAGGCCAATGAAAGCTAACACCTCTCTGCTATGACACAAAACACTTCCAGAGAATTGTTCTCCTCTGTCTGCTATAGAAGCATCCACCACCTCTCCAGCCCCTTGATGGTTGGGGTTCTCCCATAGAAGACCCTCTGATTTGGCCAAGCAGCTTGGAATTTAATTGCACGTCTTAAGATACGTGGCTGGAGCTCTGGGCAGCAGGAGTCCCAGATGTACTCACTGTGCTTCCTCTCCTTGAAGCTTTTCTCTCCTCCTCTTACTGAGGGTGGTTGGAACCTTTGTATTCTGAGATCCCTTTGAGGACCACAACACTGATCCATAGATAGAATACAATGGGACCTGACTACAGAACTATAAATGTCTTCAAAGGCGCGAGAGGAAAGGCTGGTCTATAGGGCCATACCACAGGACACTAGCTGGAAAAGACTGAGACCAATTGGCCAAGCTCTTCACAGCTTTTCACAGGATAGGGGTGATCTGGCAAGATTTCAATTCAAGTCCACAAAACATTCTGTGACACACAGCATCTGCTAAACCCTGGACTAGACGTTTTTGCAATATTGATTCATTAAATCTCCATTACCAAAAAAAAAAAATCATTTTAATTGAAGTTACAGAGACTTAATACTGAAATAGAGTAGGAAAAAAATAAAAAACCTGCTGACAATCAGGAAGAGCTTAGAATCCTCTACCCATTAAATGCAGAATGGCTTTATTGTCCAATCATCTGCATATTGACTTTCTTTTTGTTCATATCGTTAGTCTATTTTAGTGGATCTTAAAGTGCAGTGTGCATAAGAATTACTCAACCAGATATAGTTTATCATGGGTGCCTTAACAGATTTTCCAAGCATATCTTGACAGTGTGCAATTCCCAACTTACCTGTTGACTTTAGAACCCAAACCCAGGGAAGCGGATGTGGCTCCACTGATAGAGCCTCTGCCTACCATATAGGAGGTCCAAAGTCCGAACCCAAGGCCTCCTGGCCTATGTGGTGAGCTGGACCACATGCAGTGCTGCTGCATGCAAAGAGTGTCATGCCACGTAGGGGTGTCACCCATGGAGGGGTGCCCCACGCACAAGGAGTGTGCCCTGCAAGGAGAGCCGCCCCACATAAAAAAAGCACAGGCCACCCAGGTATGGCACCACACACATGGAGAACTGATGCAGCAAGATGACACAACAAAAAAGAAACAGATTCCTGTGCCGCCTGAGGAGAGTGCAAGGAGACACAGAAGAACACATAGTGAATGGATATAAGAGAGCAGACAACAGTGGGGGCGGGGGGGCGGGAAGGGGAGAGACATTTTTAAAAATGAACTGAATCCCAACCTAAGATTCCACCCCATTGGTTATAACCTGTAAAGTAAGCAAGGTCTGACCTTTGTCCCAGCTTCTTTGAGTAACCTCTAAACTCTGGAATTTCCCAAGTGATATGCGGGTCCCTGAGACCATACCTGATAGCTTACACTAGGAGGTGACTCATGGTGCCAGCTGGCCATGCCAGAAAGACCAACCAAGTGATCAGAAGGTCAGGGCTTAAGAGTCATGTGACAAAAGCCTGAGGTTTATGTAATGAAACCTCAATAAAAACTCTAGAAACCAATGTTTGGGTGAGCTTCCCTGATTGGCGATTTTCTTTGAGTGTCTCTCATACATCTTGGGAGTGTGATGCATTCAGACTCCATGGAAAGAGGACAACAGAAGCTTTTCCTGTAAGACCCTCTCAGACCTCACTCTATACATGTCTCTTCTTTTGTCTGGTCCTGAGTTGTCTTTTTTGTTGTAACCCAACTGTTAAGAGCACATATAGCAGTTTCTGAGTGCTAGTACATTATTGAATTTATGAGTTATTCTAGAGAGTTATCAAACCCAAGGGGTTAGCAGGAACCCCTGAATTTATAACCAGTTGTCAGAAGTGAGGGTGGCCCTGGGAACCCCAAACTTGTGGCCTGTGTCTGAAGTGCAGGCAGTCTTGTGGAGGCCCATGCACTGGACCTCTGAAGTTTGGCCTACTTCCAGGTAGCTAGTGTCACTGCTCAACCTATGGCCACTGCACAAGGAAAAGTGTGGTGGGCATTCAGCATTGTGAATACCCTAGGTGATTAAAAACACTTTAAAAGAAGGTGTCTGGCTGTCCCTGTCACACACAATTTTAGGATGTGTTGGGTAAATGAGTTGAGTCAGAAAGAGGGAACAGAAAATAAGTGAATGGATTAACAAATTGTAGTAGGTCATTCCCATGGATTACTACTCAGCAAGAAATAATGCATACAACATGGATGAATCTCAAAAATAGTCTACCAAGTGAAAAAGCCAAATGCAAAAGACTTTACTATTTCTTTTATATAAAATTCTAGAAAAAGTATAACTACAGTGTCAAAAAGCAAAAAAGGTTGTTACCTGGGGCAGAGGTGGGGGAATGATGGAAGAGTAAAGGGGGGGCAGGGAAGGAGCCTCTTCAGCAGGAGGCGATAATTCTTTTTTTTTTATTTTTTTATTTTATTTTATTTTTTAAAAAAATATTACGTTCAAAAAACATGAGGTCCCATTCAACCCCACCGCCCCCACCCCCCACTCCCCCCACAGCAACACTCTCTCCCATCATCATGACACATCCATTGCACCTGGTAAGTACATCTCTGAGCATCACTGCACCCCATAGTCAATGGTCCACATCATAGCCCACACTCTCCCAAGTTCCATCCAGTGGGCCCTGGGGGGATCTACAATGTCCCGTAATTGTCCGTGAAGCACCACCCAGGACAACTCCACATCCCGAAAATGAGGAGGCGATAATTCTAAGCATTGATGTGGTGCTGGTTGCAATGACCAAAATTCTCTCCACACTGTACATTTAAATTTTACAGTGTGGAAATAATGCCCAAACAATTTTTTGAAGAAGTGGGGAAATTTGATGATCAAATGCAAACAAACAAAAAGATTAGAGAATTTTATCCCATACAAAAGACTATTAAGAAATGTGGGTCAGAAGAAAGAACAAAGCAAAATGAGTCTTCTTTTCCAATTTCCTCTGTAAGAGAGGAAGGAGGGAAGAAAAAAAAATTGAAAAACACATTTGAATTTTTTCTTTCAGATCAGAGCACTAATCAGCGCAGAGAACTGGGTAACGAGTAAGAGCAAGAGTGTTTAATTAAACTGAGCAATCATTAAACTGGGTTTAAGAGTGCTTGTGTTTGCAAAACAACAAAATATTTACAGACATTTTCTCCATCCCCTTCATTAGTTTCAGAGTCTGCAGGAAATATGGAGGTTGGAAACAGGTCCTGATTAGACCGCGCAAATTTTAGCTACCAAGGTTATGGTGGCAAAAAGACAACATGGAAAAAATGCTCATGAGGAAATGTTAAGTGACAAAAGCAAGATACAAAAATGAGCCTGTACTAACATTACAAGTGGTTGAAAAAAAATCATAAGCATTGTGGGATGGGGGTAAAGAGTGAGACCAGAAATGAAAATTCATTCTATCAGTAATTGTGTAAGAGATGAGATAGAAAGGTATTCTTTTCATCTTCTCCATTCTCCAAAATTTCTGAAATGTGGTTTTATTACTTTTGCTTCTTTCAAAATAAAAAGCTAACTTAGATGTGTAAAGGTCATACGATGCCCCTATTTCTTTGCCTTCTCCCCACACACACACATCTTAGAACTAGACAGGGAAGCAAATGTGGCTCAAACATTTGGGCACCTGCCTACCACATGGGAGGTCCTGGGTTTGGGTCCCAGTACATCCTAAAAGAAGACAAGCAGATGTCACCTCCCACCACAACAGAGCTAGATACCACCCCCACTGCAACAAGCAGAGACCACAAACCAGCAGACGCCAGAGCCCATGGGGAGCAGATGTGGCTCAGTTGGTTGGGCACTTGCCTCTTACATGGGAGGTCCCGGGTTTGGTTCCCGGTGCCTCCTGGAGACGGTGAGGTAACAATGAACAGAGAGATGAGCAAACGATCTGGGGGAAGGGGTAGATAAATAAAGAAAAATTAAGTAAATTCTTTTTAAAATCTTTTTTAAAAATTAAAAAAAACAAACTAGACAAAGTTGGCAAGAATCCTCCAACAGCTGGGCCCTATCTCTTGCCCTTATATCTGGCACCCATTCCAAGCAGGCACTTCCTGCCACCAATTCAGTGAAACTGCTCTTCTCAGGGTCACCCATGACCTCCATGTTGCTAAATCCAATCAATTTTCAATCCTCATCACACTCAGTCCTGAGACAGTAGATCTCTCCCTCCTTCCTTCTCTTGGATTCTGGACACCATTCTGTCCATTTGTCTTCCCACCTCACTCTTTCTCAGTCTCATGCTGGATTCTCCTCCTCTTCTTGACCTCTAAATGTCAGAGAGGCCAGGGCTCAGTGCTTGCCATTTTTTTCTTTTCTCTTTACTTGGCTCTGAGGAGCTTATACAGGCTCAAGACTTTCAATAGCACTGATTACTCCCAACTTTGCATCTTTGTTCTGGATCTCTCCTCTGAACCCTTAGATTTGTGTATCCAAGTGCCTAATTGACATAGCGACCTGGATTTCAAACAGAATCCCAAGCTGACATGCCTAGAGCTGACATTCCCCATCCTCCTCCAAACCTGCTCTTCCTGGATTGTCCCCTGGTGCCCAACATCCCTTGTGGATTCCTTTAGCCTGGCCACCCCTCTCATTAAATTCTCTTCCTTTAAATCCTGTCGAGGAGAATTGTTTCCTGCAGGGAACCTGACTGGTCAATGAGTATGATGGCCTTGGAGAGGAGGGTCCTCCTCACCTGCCACTCCTCACCCCCAGTCCACAACCCAGCCCAGCTTAGCCAAAGTTCACTCAGACACACCGCAGCATTTTATGACATCATTAGCATATCTTTCCTGCCTGGACCATCCTTACCCTGAGGTCTCCTCACCCTTGGAAATGTAATTCAAGTATCATTCCCTCAGGAAGCTTCCCTGATCACAACTCCCACCCAAAACTAGGGTGGGTGTCCCAACCAGTGCTCCCAAAACCTCACTCATGGCTATTTAGGGAACGGTCCTATATCTGTTCTTTGTAGACAGATGCAGTATAATACTAGAGATAGGGGCCCTTCAACACCAGCTGCCTCCACATCCCACCCCTGTCCCATCACAGTGTCTCCTGGTGCTAAACCATGACTGATAGAAGCCAATTACACCTGCAGCAGGTTCACTCACTATATCTGGAAACTGGCAATACAGAACATAAGAGGTTGCTCCATGACTTTCTGTCTGCAGGTAAAATAAATGAGTGTACCACAGACTGGGCAATATGGAGGGGTGGGTCGTCAGCAAGCCAAAGAATTTAAATCCCATCTAAAGACCTCCCAAAGCCATTTTTAAAGAACACTGTGTACTCAGAAAATACATGTCTTCAGTGAGTTCAGCTCGTGGTCCATGAATTTTCAGTCTCTAAGCCACATGGCACACAAAGGCCTAAATATGCAAGAATTAATAGGGATTAATTCTGAATGAAAGTTTCCTGGTGGACAAAGATGCCTGCACATAACTTCCCAGGTGACAAGGCAAGGCAAACATGCCTGCACATCACCATCTACGTGACAATGCACTTCTCACAAGTATCTTCTCAATACACCCACATAATGGCCCATGAGGCAAGTTCATTACTATCTCTTTTTGCCTTTGAGGAAAGTGAAACCTGGAGAGGGCAGGTGACTTAACAAACATTACACAATGAGTACTTGAAAGAGCTGGAAGCCCTGGCACTGATCCCAGGTACCCAACTTGCATTGTTCAGCGAGAGGAGGCTTCACAAACTGAGGGATGCCCCAGGGTCCCCTGACCCAACCCCTGAGCTGGAAGACTCAAACATCATCAGTGCCCTAACTCTCAAGCCAGAAAGTGCATTCTGGATCCTTGTTGTGGGCACACATGCGAATGCCCATTAACACTTTCACATGCCTTTTACCCCTTCAACTTTTTCCCCCAATTAAAGCCTCTGCTATAAAGCCTTGGAAGATCTCTGGCATTAAAACAGCACGCACCAAGCTAAGGCAAGCAAGCAAGACAACCTTCTATTCTGGTTATGGAAGCAGTATGGTCTGATTAACAGGCTGTGCCACATTTGCCAATGTCAGAGGCTACACCTGTGAGACTTGGGAGAAAATTCTTGATGTCCAAAAGTATTCCTACAAGGAGACATATGGGCAAAAGTAGCCCAAACTTTTCCTGAACCCCATGCAAACATCTCAATTTCTCTGCCGTGATGATTGGAGGATAAGTGAATTAGTTTTGAATTATATCCTCAAGGTGAAGAAAGGTGAGCCCATGCAAAATGGCTTCTCTGTGCAGAGAACATCATGGCTGGCAAATCACCTGAGTCTCACACCAATCCTGAAAGGCAGCTGCTAGTAACCTCACTTTACAGAGAAGGAAATGGGGCTCAGAGAGGTTAGATGAGTTGGCAAGGCTGAGCAGAGACGTGAACACAATTGGCTGGATTAACGTGTTCTTACGACCACACCTGTGGTTCTCAAACTTTAATGATCATGTGACTCTCCTGTGAGCTTGTTAAATGCAGGTGCCTGATCTGCAAGTACTCCATCCAGGATTCTGATTCAACAGGTCTAATATCTAAGAGGGGTTGCCGATTGCATGTGAGTAGCAGGAGCTCTTAATTTCCATAGTCTTTTGGTAGATTCCTGACAGGCGGTATCCCATTAACCCCAAAAACCAGCTCCGTATAAAGTCTTCAATAGCTTCACTCAAGGATTCTTCCCCAGAGCCCCCCAGCAAGGTCTTTTAGATGGCCTATCTCATCTCATGGTTATTCTGGTTAGAAGCAGGCAGAAGTTTGGCCGGCACGTCACCCCACTGACCCCAGGGGCTGCATCAGCAGATCTGAGCAGCCTGTGAGCCTGATCTCCATCAGGCCACGTCCCTCCTCCAAGCCTGAGGGTTCCAGCACGTGGCTTCTGCACCTGCCTGAGGGGCCATTCTGGTCTGTCCTCCCTCCCTGACCAAGCCTGAGCCCTTTTCAGATGTCCACACCTCCCCAGATACCATGGAGGTGCCTCTCCTCACTTCTGGACCCCCTAAACACTGGCCCTAGCAGGTCTCAGGCACCAAAAATACGATCTTGACTCCTCTCCAGTAACCAGCAGGTTCAGGGAGCAAAAAACAAATCTTTTTTCAAAGCAATTCTTACTGCAATTCACTCTACTACACTTGTAGCTTTTAAGGAGCTTGCAGCATCAAACAAGGGATAAAGGAAAACATGTTTCACAGGGGATCGATATCTCCCACTGGAAGAACTTTCCAGAGACCTTGGACCAGGACTTTGGCTTATGTCCCAATGGGGTGACATTCACCAGGTGTGAATTCACAGGGTATGTCAGAAAGCACAAGGGCTCCAGGTTAAATGCAGCCAGGTTAAAAAACCAGCCTCACAACTTACTCCCTGTGTAGTCTGGAGCTGCTTCTTTGTTTTTGTTTTTAATCTCTAACTGTTTATATTTCATTCGTTTTAATTCCCAAAGTGATCATCTATACATGTTATTCTGAGCCTTGCTTTTCTCACTCACAATAGCTCAGAGATCTTTCTATGTCAGTACATATAGACCTGCCTCTACCAGTGTTTTTCATTAATTAGTGGAGTTATATGTTTACAGAAAAATCAAGCAAAAATATATACTTCCTATATACCTGCCTCATTATTAACACCTTGCATTAGAATGGTGCATTTGTTGCAACTGATAAAAAGAATATTATAATCATTGAACTATTAACTATAACCCATGGTTTATATTCACATTCCCTGTATGTGTTATACAGTCTTTTGTACTTTTTTAAAATTTTTTTATTCCAGCAGCATATATACAATCTAAAATTTCCCCCTTTAACCACATACAAATATATAATTCAGTGGTGTTAATTCCATTCACCATGTTATGACACATCCATTACCCAAAACTTTTCCATTACCCCAATAAAAATTCTGCACAATTTAAGGATTAACTCTCCATTCCCTGCTCCCACTTTGGTCCCTGATAACCTGTATTCTAGTTCCTGCCTCTATGAATTTTCTTATTATAATTATTTAGTATTAGAGAGATCATACAATATTTCTTCTTTCATATCTGGCTTATTTCTCTCAAAATGATGTCTTCAAGTCCATCTATATTATTGCATGCATCAGAACTTCATTTCTTTTTACAGCTGAATAATATTCCATTGCATGCATGAACCACATTTTGTTTATGCATTCGTCAGTGGATGGACATGTTGCTTCCATCTTTTGGCAATTGTAAATAGTGTCACTATGAATATAAGTGTACAAATATCTGTTGGAGTTCTTGCCTTCAATTCTTTGGGATATATACTAGAAATGGGGTTGCCAAGTCATACAGTAATTCTATAGTTATCTTTCTGATGAACCACCAAACTGTTTTCCACAGCAGCTGTATCCTCTTACATTCCTTCCAACACTGAATGAGTGTTCTTATTTCTCCACATCCTCTTCATTTTTTTAAATAGTGGCCATCCTAGCGGGTGTGAAATGGTATATCTCATTGTGGCTTTGATTTGCATTTCCCTAATGGCTAATGATTTTGAGGACCTTTTCATGTGCTTTTTGGCCATTTGTGTATCTATTTTGGAGAAATGTCTATTCAAGTCTTTTTTAGCCACTTCTTAACCTCTACATGTCTGTTTCTTCATCCAAAATGCCAAGGAAAACATATAACAAGATTGTTGTAGAGATGGAATTAACTAACGTATGTCAAGCCCCAGCATGGGGGCAGCCAGGCTGACAGTGAACTCCCAGGGATGGATGGCAGCTGCTGTCAACACTGCCACTATTATATTTATGGAACAACCACTCCAGGTGGGGGGTATTTCAAATTTTCCTGCAGGCCACCCCCAAGATTGCTATCCCCATGGAAAGGATGTTTCCCTACTAGAACAAGCACGCTTGTATGTGTCTGTCTGTGTGCACGCACACACACAGTCATTCAAGGTCCCATTAGCCCCAGAGCCTGAAGCAACATGAACCATGATGTGCAGGTAGCATTTATAAAGTTGCTATTAAATGTCTTTGGCCGTCTGCAAAAAGAGAGAAAGGAAGCCTAAAGGGTCAACCATGATTTAACAAACCCTGTTCACCCAGGATCCTCACTTACCCTCAGGAACTAAGGAAAGATCAGGAAGCTCACCATGCTGAGGGTCCCTGCCTTGCAAGTTAAGGGAAGGAATAAAAGGCAAGACTTGCCTGTGGGGACCGGCACAGAGAGGGTAAGAGAAGAAAATGGAGAAGGAGCCAGCCACAGAGGTGTGATGGATGCAGGCCTGCAGTCAGACAGACCAGAGTTCAAAGCTGTGCACCCCACTTACCCTGATGTGTGTCCATATACCCAACTTAGCCTCTGCGGGGCTCTATTTCCTCCTCTGTAAACTGGGTATAGTACTATACTGTGAACTGATCTGTTCCCAATGAGGGAACATTGGGCATTAAATAAAATTCAAATAATGCAAACAAACACTAAGTAAGCACTTATGCTGTGCTCAGGTTTCTGCATTATTTCACTTAAACCTCAAATGCCAGCAATTCTTAACCATTTTTCAGACAGGTTAAGTATCCTGCCCAAAGTCACACAGATAATAAAGGGTCGAGCTGGGATGCAAACCCATGCTGTATGCCTCCAGGTGGCACACTATTAGCATAACACAGTGCCTGGCATATACAGCAGTTGTTCACAGGAACTGGGGCAGGGGGTTAGCGGGTAGGGGGGTGCAGGAGTTGCTTTCGCAAACCCTCCATCTGGATGATGAAAAGGGGAGTGAATCTAGAGACTTGATTAATCTAAACCCAAACTCATTGCACAAAGCTCTGATTCCCTGCCCCAAATTTAAACAGCTGCTCCTTCACTGTAATGGAACTCAAATGTCTGAAGAGCTTCGAATTTTAATTATCAAAGTCCTGATGAAAATCTGAATCAACAGCTGCTCCCAGCAAAGCAGCCCTCAGAGATGCCCAGAGAGGGGCAGAGGGAGGGAAAGGGGGGACACAACCCAGACAGGACACGGATGACTGCAGCTGTCTGGGGAACCCTGACACCTGCAGCCATGAGTTGTGGGGTGGATGAAATGGGCCAGACATCAGGTGAGAGGAGGAGGGGCCTTCTGGGGCACACCTGTCCTCACTCCGCAGACTGTGTCTGGAGTAGGCTCTGCACTGGTGACAACATGGCAGATGACAGCAAGAGCTGTGGGAAGGCCCAGCCATGGTATTTCCTGTTGGCAGGACAGGGGTGCAGGCACAGCTTTCCGGGGGGGCAGGAAGGGGTCATGTGGAAAAGGAAGCAAGTATCAGAGCAATGGCATTCAGTCGACAAAGAGATGGAAATCACAGTGGCTAGGAGGCCTCAAGTGTGGCAGGAACTCTCTACACCAAATATTAGAGACTCTGACCACTCCTACACCCTCTTCTTCCCTGGGCAAAAAATGTCCCCCATCCCTGCACCATTCCAGCACAGAGACTGCCACTTAGTGAAAAACTCTGTCCCCATTTGCCTCAACACAGAAGAAAAAGACACCCCATGCCTAGGAAACCTTATCAGTTATATCTTTTGCTTCATATATCTAACATCTTCCCTATCAGTGCCTTGTTCTAGATAACTCTGAGCTGCAGATACTAGATTAACAAAAAAGGCCAGGAAGACACAATGTACCTTTGTTCTCTTTTGGATTTTGTCCACCAATTTGTTAAGATGACAGTGAAACAGATACTGCTGGTGGACATGTAAGTTCCTACATTTCCAGGGGGAATCTGCACATTTTTTAACATCCTTATAGCTCGATACAGTAATTTTCTCCTAGAAAGATAGTTTAGGACTTACATATGAGAATGTTTGGTAAAGTGTTATTGACAAGATCGAAAAGGCATTCAAAAGTGTTCAAAAGGCGGAGACAGTTAAATAAGTTGTGATATATTCATGTCATTGATGCGTATGCAGTTATCAACAATTCAGAGTTCCAAACAACCAAAAACATGGGGACACATTTATGATAAAAAGTTAAGAAATAAAGTAGAACATAAAATATAGTCACATATGTAATTATTCCAATTGCATTTAAAAGATACAAATGTATAAATACAAATAGAAAACAGATGGCAGGAAGGAAGTACACCAAATACACATTAATCACCTCTTTTCTAATATATGGATTTCATTTTTTTCTGTGCGTGTTTACAATTTTTTTCTGAATTTTCTACAGAAAACATGCTTTACATAAAAACTCATTTTTAAAAAGTAAATAAGAATAAGTTTAAAACCTAATAAAGAAGGACACAGAAGTCAGAGTGGAAGAGATGATGCTTAGATTTGATAGGGACCAGAATCTATGTTGAGCAAACCTTTCCCTCCTCTAGCAGCCCTTTGAGGCAAAATGATAGGGACCATTTTTCCCCTTAAATTAATTCTACACAATAATATTTGGTCTTATGTTTATAGGAATATAAGTGTCCTCAGCTCCTGCAAGCATGCGTCAAAGAAAGCACCTCAAAAACTCATTTCTGAATGAACCCTCAAGTATTAGCAGTTGCCATGGCAATGTATTAGCACACAAATTGTTAAGTACTTGAATTTCTGCCTCCAATATTGATTACTTAATGGCTATCGGAATAGTCTGTGCGACTCATCACTGTGAGTTCTGTGTCACTATCTCAGTAAAGCAGCTGAAAATGGTCCTCAACATGCTCTATGCTGCTGCCATTGCATGCCTAGTGCCCATTCAAGAAAAAAAGCAATTTGGTTTACATTTTAGCCTATAGACTTTTATACATTTTTGGTGTAACTTAACATGTCCTATATTCCTTAATTGCATGGTATTGTAGAGCACTTCCATTGCCTCCCAGTTGCCCTGCTTCCATCTATTCAATACCTCTTTCCCCCTCCCCTCAGGGCCCACAGTGACAATCTTCATTAATTGAAGGATCATATTCAGAGATACTTGCAACAATGTTGAGGATTTGACATACTCGACTGCCCTAACCCACTGAGAGCCACCAATTCTCTCAAGAGATACAATTCCCTCTATTTGAGAACATCAGTTCTCCCCAGGATGTGGGTATACCTTCACTCTCATTGTATGGGCCTCCACCCAATGATATAACCCACTACGACAAAATGGGCACTCACACACTCCCTAGAAGCCTGCCCTGTGTCAGATGCTCCCCCTTAAGCATCTTAAACAGGTAACCGTCCTTATTATATTTTCTGAAGAGTTTTCTCAACATTATAGTTTCTACCAACATACCTGACAATCTCCTATGTTTAAATGTTACCCCCACCCTCCCCCCAATTTCTTGGGCCATCTGACCCATCCTCCTATCCCTAGCCCTCCTCAAACCCAGATAACTAAAAATTTATAAAATTATACAGTCTAAAATATAAACTATAATGTAAACCCAAATGGAACCATGTTTGAAAGTTACTGTTTCAATATCTGTACATCAGCTGCAGCAAATATAATATGAACATGTAAAAAGATCATTGCTGGAGAAGGGGCAAAGTGTTTGATGTTGGACATGTGGGAGTACCGTATACTGTGATCTAAAACTTTTGTGAAGACAAACTTAATAATTAGAAAAAAAGAAAAAGGAAGAATGTAGACACTGAGGAAGCAATAGAAGAAACTGCCTTGCCACTGTAGATACAGGGCAATACCTATTGCAATGATGAAAGGCAAAACATCAGAAACAAAGCTTTTTCATCTTTCCATTTTTTGATACCCCACTTTATTTTTACTTTATTTAATTTTTCTAAATTAGTATGTATTCTATATCTAACCTTTAAATTCATCACTGTATTCCATTTTACTATTAATGGAACCTGGCAATATATTAGGCTTCATTTTTGAAGAAGCTTTGGACCACAGAGAGGTTCAACTATGACAGGGGAGAAACACTGGTGTAGGGCGTTATTGATGGGGGCACATGGTTGGGAGGGAGTTCTCCAGGGCACATATACAGGGTACATAAAAATGTTTGGATATTTTCATAGTGTTTACAAAAAAACGACAACTGAAGGAGTGCTGAGTTCCTACCCAGGGGAGCTCTATCACATTCCCCAATGGAACAGCAACAATCCCCCAAGTGCAATGGCAAAGACCAATAAAGAAAGATGGTCCAGTAATGAGCCCTTGATACTGATGACTACGCTTATGAGCCTGTGTGCCTGAAATATGAACTAGGCCTAGAGCTGCAGGGTGCATAAGAGTTACCTTCTGAGAGCCCCCATGTTGCTCAAATGTGGCCACTCTCTAAGCCAAACTCAGCATGTAAATGCATTACCTTCCCCCCAGCTTGAGACATGACTCCCGGGGATGAGCCTCCCTGGTGCTGAGGGATTACTACCAAGCACCAGCTGATGATGTAACTAGAAAAAGACCTTGAATAAAAGAGTCAACTCAGACCAGCAGAATATCTCAGCCTACATGTAATATAAGGTGCTAAAAACTGCTATTTGACTTTGAACAAAAGGGGGAAATGGAAAGGACAAATGACTTTATTTGGCTATGAGTCTCCAAAAAAGAGCCGGGTGGTCATCAGAGGGGTCACATTTACACACACCTCTGCAGGGTCCCAGAGACAGCCAAAGGAGATACAAGCCCACGTACTGGTTCTCCTGAGAGCTACAGAGACCCACAGGATCTATGGTCATGGCAGATGGCTCTGGAGTTCAGTGCCATGTCAGTTGGCCCTACTTTGGAGTTTGTTTTCCTGAGTGTTTTGGAGATGTGACCTTTCTACACATGTCTCTTCTGTTACTTTTACTGTGGTTGGCACGGGTGTTGGTGTATACTCAGGAGACCTGAATCTCTGGACTGTCCATGTGACAGCCAGACCCTGAGCCTCAGCAGACTTCCAACTCCTACCCTTTGGTTTATTGGACTTACCCCAGCCTGCTAACAGGGAGGTGAAGAAGGCTAACCACCACACCAGGGAGCTGGGAATGCCTACAACTGCAAGCAGGAGAATTGCATCCCTCAACCATGTTGAATCTAAGCCCCCTCTCAATATAGAGATAGAGTGGACATAAGCATCCCAGGGTCCATAGGCTGGAGGAATAGAGTATGGATTAGAGTGGACTTACTGATATTCTACTATGAAATTATTGTGATTAGTAATGGAAGAAATTGTAGCATTGATGTGGAGAAAGTGGCCATGGTAGCTGCTAAGGGTAGGGAGAGGGAAGAAGAGATATGATGTGGGGGCATTTTCAGGACTTGGAGTTGTCCTGGGTGGTACTGCAAGGACAGATGTTGGACATTATATGCTCTGCCATGGCCCACTGGGTGTACTGGGGGAGAGTGTAAACTACAATGTAAACCATTATCCATGTGTTGTAGCAGTGCTCCAAAATATATTCACCAAATGCAATGAATGTCCCACGATGATGAAAGAGGTTGTTGATTAGGGAAGAGAGGGGAGTTGAGGTGGGTATATGGGAACCTCATATTTTTTTAATACAACATTAAAAAAAAGAGAGAGAAAAAAAGAAAAAAACAAACAAAAACAAAAAAGTGATTTGGGAAAGTTTAAGCATAATCTCCCTGGTTATGTTTCTGATAAAGCAGGAAAGGGGACAGGAAAGAGACCTGGGCCAAATTCCTTTCTGGTTTATGAAGTCTTCCCCAAGAGAGCCAATTATTAATACTTGCTTATCTGTCAAGGATCAGCTTATGAGCAAGAAGGAACACTTGTTTCAGACCAGGGTGGGGGTAGGAGTAAGCCTGGGAGAAGAGAAGATTCGAAGACGTATGAGTCACTGCTTCCTAAAAGCTGAAGCATTATCATGGGGGATCCAAAGAGAAGTGGAACCTATATGGAGAGCAAGTTCGAGGAGACCATTCTGCTCAGAATGATGAGAACCTTCTCCTAAAAGGGGCAGGATGGGCACTGGACAGACTTCTGGAGAGGGAACGCAGTGGAAAAGGGGCAGGAACACTGTGGCTAACATGAGATACTGCAAGAAAAACTCCCATATTGGATGGGAATTATATGAGAGGACTCAGCACAGGCACTCAGTGAGTACTTGCTAAAGGACTGATGTGTTTTCCTTTTAACTGGAAGCCAGGCATATACGGAGATGACTCACCACAGTTAGCTGGGAAGAGGTAGGCTAGTACCAGGGAGCCACAGTCTTTAAATGAATGAGTAAATGTCCTTTTCAGTCGTTTTCATTTTAACTGTGCAGCACTAAAAATCACTTCTGTCAACGTATTTCCTGACAATAGTCATCCTGATTTTCACATACAGCCCGGAAGCTAAAGATGAGGCTTGGTTTGGCTACAAGACCTACTTGGTCCTTCCTCTCTAAGGGATGAGAAAGCTAGAGGCAGAGAAGCAAACACAAAGACCAGCGGCTCTCAGAATCCAAGGCCTGAGGCTGAGGGAAGACAAGGCTCAGAACCTGGGGTACAGAATATGGAGGTTGGAACCCAGGCCCAAGGCCAGAACCAGGCCTAAGGGTGCTCTGGGCTAGAGGTAGCTCAAATAAAGCAACCAGCAACTCCCAGTGGGGCATGTACCTGATCTGGACAAAGGGCCAGGGTCTGGCTGCAGCAGAGGTCACAGGGGAAGGCCTAAGCTGTTCACAGGTGGCCAGTGCATGCCTGAGAACAAAGAGGCTGGGAGTCTGAGCTGTATCGACAAGGAAGCTCAGAAAGTTAGGAGGAGGTGGTTAGAAGGACCTCAGGGTCAGGATGAGGGGGAAGGTGGGGCTGGGATGTAGAAAAAGGAGGCCTGTGCTTCCCATCCTGAGAAGCCTGGGTGCAGACTGGTCATCGCCAGCATGATGACTCAGGTGACCAGCTCTTCCTGCTTTATCATTGAAAGTCCTGATCCTAGGATTACTGGTCACCTTAATGCTAATTCACACTCTAGCTGGGCCCTCTCTGTGCTCTTTGAGAAGCACCCTGAAAATCTTCTGTCAACCCAAGACACTTGAGTTATTTCTGAAATTTCTACTGCCACTGAGAGATGGCTGCAGTTAATCCAAGAAAAATGTAAAGAGGAAAAAAGAAAAGGCAAACAGTAGCACGGTGGAGAGCAGTACAGAAATGCATGTCTGCACCATTGTGTCGCTATATTCGCTGGTCTGTCTGGCTCTCACCTCGCCTCTTCCAACTTCTCCTCTGTATTACACATAAAAGAGCTCCTTCGAACCCCAAATCTGACCGTGGGTCCCCTGGTTGGACCCTCCCTGGGCTTCCTGTAGCCCTGAGGACAGAATCTAAGCTTGGGCCTGGCCCCAAGACTTCCCAGGTCAGCTTTGCCCACCTCTCTGGCTCTTTCTTGCCTCTCAAGTTCCCAGTCCTCCTGAGCTGCTTCCTGACCCCAGGCTTTGCACAGGCTGGTCCTTTCACCCAGAATGCCCTCTGCTCCTCTAGCTCTTTGGTCTGCTCCTTACCAACCCAATTTATTTCCCTGCTCAGAAACACCTGTATCTTACCTTCTACGTTGCCTGCTAATGGGACCAATTGCGCGCGCTCTCTCTCTGGCCTCTCACAGAACCTGAGCCCTCATTTCACTGAACTTCACGTTTCTTTTAATGTTTATGCATTGTCACCCTCACTATTCCATGAACTTCTTGATAACAGTGATTGGGTCTTATTTCACTCTATTTTTTCCAGCACTGAGCATGGTACAGGCACAAAGTAGGCATATAAGAAGTGACTGCTGGTCAACTGATTGATTGACTAAACTCACCTCCTCCCAAAACCTTCTATGTGAAAATATATTTTCCTCAAAGTCTTTAGCCGTTACAAATGACAGGCAAACTGCCTCTTTGAATTTCTAAGCGCTTATCTCAAAGCTTTCAGTTCCGTCTACCAGCTCGTGCCACCATTGGGATAAGTCTCAGCAACAATTCTGTCAAAGCACCCTTCTTTGTGTTGATTTACTTTAAAATGCAACACAGTGGCTTCAAGTTAGAAGAAGAATGCAGCCACGTCTTCAGCCTGTCCTCGAACATCTATCACCAGCCGGCTGAGGAGATGTGACTGTCGTCTTTCCAATCCGACAAGATGATTTTTCTCAACCACAATACAAACCCAGTGAGCCATACAATCACAGTGAATTCCCTATCAGCTCAACATCCCACGCAATTTTTCAGAGATTCTATCTGAAAATAAGTGCAACAGTCTGGAACTCATTTTTCCCCAGTGCCTAACTTTTCAGCTTCCTATAAATACCAGACAGGCTTCCAGGTGGTGACACACCTGGAATTATTAGGAAAGCAACACTTATGGTTCTGCCTTGAGCAGTATCAGAAGGTACTGGAAATGTACCCATTTTACCAATGGCATTGCTAACAGGGTCTCCAGCCATTTACTGGGCCAGAACCTGTCAATTACCAGTGCCAATGCCTCACACTAAAGAGCATGTGTGTGTGTTGGGTATAACTGAGGAAAGAAACAGGAAGGCGAATTCTACTCCTCTAAAAAAGGAATATAGTTTCCAAAGGACAAAGAAAAAAACAGCATTGTATTAGTTATCTAAATCCATGTAACAGATTCCTCCAAAACTTAGCTGCTTAAAATAACACACATTTACCATCTCACATCTTCTGTGGGTCAGGAATCCAGGCATGGTTTAGCAGAGTCTTCTACTTCAGGGAGGGTCTCAAAAGACTACAAGCAGGGTTTGGTCAGCCTACAGTTTCGTCTGAAGGCTCAACTAGGGAAGGACCTGCTTCTAAGCTCACTCACAGAAAAGTACCATCATAGCCTTTTATCTAAAGCCTGATACAAAAGAGTATTTGGGAAACTTGCGCATTCATTTTTCGACAAACATTTAATGTGTCTACTATGGTCCAAGTACTATTCTAAATTCTGAGAATAAAAGATTTAGAAAGACATGCACAAATCCCTGCCCTCACAGAGCTTGTATTCTAGTGGAAAGAGAATAACAGTAAATAAGATAACTATTTTTGTTGGGTGTCCTATCTGCTATGGAGAAAAACACAGCAGGGAAGGAAATGATGGGGTAGGAGTAGGGAGTTCAGTTTAAAATTAATATCATTAGGAAAGGCCCCAATGAGAACTTAACATTTAAGCAAAATCATGAAAAAGGTCAGGAAGCAGGCTGTGAAGAGTATTCCAGATAGAAACTGCAAGTACAAAGGTCCTGAGGCAGGAGGCTGAAACTAGTGTGGCTAGAGTAGAATGAATGAGAGAGAAGATAGAAGAAGAGGTCAGAAAGTTATAGGCATGCACATCACGTAAGGCTCTGCTGGTCTTGGGTCTTCCAGCCTAATGAGATGGGGAGCTGCTGGAAGGCCTTGGTCAGAGGAGTAGCCTGAACTGATTTATAGCAGGCACCCTCTGTCTATTGCATGCAAGACAGATTGTAGCAAGAGGGACAAGGGCAGACCTGAGGGAGAACAGGTGGTGGCTTCTCTAATCCAGATGGGAGCTGATGATGGCTCAACCCAGGGTGGTAGCTGAGGAAATGAGGAGGTTGCATTCTAGCCATATTTTTGGAGGTGCAATCAAGGAGTTGCTGATGGTTGGATGGAGAGTATGACAGGAAGAAAGAAATCAGTGCTAGCTCTGAGGTTTGGCTCTAGTAATGGGGAGGATAGGCCTTGGAGGTTGAGGGAAGGGCGAGTTCAGAGGTGAAGATCGGGAGTTCAGGTTTGCACTCAGCAGAAAACCAGGGAGGGCATTGGACTTGGAGTCAGCCTTGGTTTCCTCCCTTTACCTGCAAAGGCCTAACCCTCAGAATTCACACACTTAGCTAGCACCCAACTCTGTGCAAAGGGGTCCCAGCTTTACATGTCACATATGCACATCAGTTACTGTATAGAAACAATGTTTTGCTTTATAGGTAAATGATAAAAACCACTCCAAGAAGACAGACTACGTAAAACCAGTGTTCAATATGCAACCATCCCAGGTACTGCTCCTATGTTATCCACGTATCTATCCACACGCTGAGGCTTTCAAGGTCTCCCATGATCAGCAGGCTTTGGCTCATGGGTTCCTCGGCAGTGGGTGATGGCTCTTTTTCCCAAGGATGCCTATGTTTTCCCCATTAAGCTTCAAAGACTTAAGGGCCAAGCCTGCGGCCCTTTGGTACTATAGTTTACTTGAGTAACTAGTCTCTGCTGGCAATACTTGTGGTGACGGGATGCTCACTAAGCAATGAGTCAGCCCTCTCCATCATGAGAGCTAATTGTTGGAAAGCCTTCCCTTATTATCAGTCAAATCTGATTCTACAGTTTCTACCCACTGGCCCCAGTTTACCTTCTGGAGCCATCAGAGAAAATTCCCTCCACTTTCCTGATCAAAAGCTTTCAAAGAATTGCTAGCAGCTCTGAAACCTTCATTTGATGCCAATGATAAAAACATCAGCTAAAATTTGAATCCTACTTTATTATTTTACCAAGTGTTTTCACAAACATTATCCCATGCATTATTCATAATAGTTAATATTAATTGCTAAATTTTATGATCTAGCTATCAGTACTAAATGGGCAATGAGTGTGAAAACACTTGGTAATAGCTGTGATGACTTCACTCTGATTATTCCTATTCTACAGATGAGTAAGCTGAGGCTCACAGAGGCTGTCACTCGGAGGACATCTAAGTAATAGTACTAAAGGATTATTTTTTTAAAAAAATAGGAAAAATATGACTCCTTTGCAGATATAAAATGCTACAGATTTTATTCTGCTACAGATTAAAATGCTACAGATATATGCAGATATGCAGATATAATGCAGATATAAAATGCTACAGATTCATTCATCAGTGAGGGACCCAGGAAGATGTTATAACTGGTTTAAGAAAACCTGAAGAACAGATATTTTATAGAACAGAAATATTTAAATGGATGTGCAAATGGAGGCAAAATTGTTTTGGGAGTGGGAGATGGGGTGGTCAACAGACCCTCTACTGGACAGGACAGTATCTATCAGTTAGCTACAACTTACAGAATTGTAAAATAGGCTCCATGAAATCAAAATCAAATAACCCAGAGGGGTGTCCACAAAAGTCTAGACAATCACAGTTTCCCACTCAAGCATAAATTTTTTTCCCTACTTTTGCATAGCTAGGATCTGAACTTGGTTCTTTATGACTTTCCACTTCATCACAGCGCCCTCTTAAAATTTGAAAAAAAAAGCTGTTTTAAACCTTCTCTTGCTCTTTTTAAAGCCACAATCATAATATGGATAGGCCTTAAATTGCTGGCAGCATTTGAGAGGAGCAGAGAAAGGCTCTGAAGAAGAAAGAGGTCAATGAGGACATTAAGCTGCTCTGGCTCTCTACATTTTTCCATGTCAGTAATAGCCCTTCCCTTCTCCTTTCCTCCAGCCTATTTCTCATTAAAGAATGTGTTGTGCTGGGTATTTTGAGCCAAACTTCCCTACCCACCCCCCCACATGCTCATTAGAGAGTGCTCCATTGTGTGATGAAAGGAGGTGAGTGGGGTTCTGCATGTTTTTGGTTATATCCAAAGTCTGTAGTCTTTCAATAGCCTCTTTGTTCTTTCTCTCAATAGTTCCTGTGTCTTAAGAAATTACAATTTTTCATTCTTCCTATTGCATTAGTTTAGAAAGAAAAAAAGAAAAGAAACCAATTAAAAAATAAAGTTCTTAGGCTTAAAAGCGACATTTATAATAACTTCACAGGTCTAACCTGCACTTACTGCCGGCAGTTTAAACAGAAGGTTCCTTGAGAGGTTAGCAATAAAGAAGCCATTTAGTACTTGATCTTGGGAGATGCTTTTATCAACTCACTTGCCCCCTTAACCGTCACTGGTTTCTGTATAATCCATGGAAAGAAGAAACATACCGACCAGTTCTTACATATTTGCCTGGATTGGATCAGGTCTCTTATTAAATGGCCATGCTCAGCATACTCTGGTGGCAAAAGCCTAAATATTTCATCAATTTCAATGGGATGTCAATTTCTGATGCCAGGCAAGGTGGCCTTCAAGACTAATCTGGGCTGAGGAAGGAAAGTCAATTCCCAAGCAGGATGTGACTTTGAATAAAATTGGCTTTAATTTCAAGTGTTGCTCATTACCATTCCTTCTGTCTTAGTCCCTGTCTCTACCAACACTGGTCAGAATTTGGAAAAGCTGGAGCTTCCACTTCTATTTAGCTGAGGTTGGCACTTGTCTGTTCTCCCTCCTCCTTTTCTCCTCTTCTCCCTTCCTTCTTGAGAGCAGGGCTTGTCTGGTTAATCTCTGTACCACAGTGTCTCACTCAGTATCTAACACACAGCTGGTGTTGAGACAGTTTTTTTTTTAATGGAATGTAACTAAATTCATTGATTTATTATTTCATTCATCATCAAAGACTTACTTGATACCTGCTATGCTCCAGGTTCTCTACTAAGAGCTGGACCATGGCAGTGAGTCAGGTGACATTCTGGCTTTCAAAGGGCTTACATTTTAGAGATGGAGAAATCAACTGGTAAGAACTGATTCCCAAAGGTATTGTGCACTTCCTACAGATGCTCAGTCCAAAGACATCCTGCAAATATTAATGAGCATGTCATGTCCACACTGGCTGGTGAGGGACAAGAGCTGGAGGAGACATTCAGCCAGCCAGAGCAAAGATGGAAGATGATCTATCCACCCTCCCAGTCACCAGCCCTCCAGAGAAGAGCATGTACAAATGGATGGCAGAAACCACCAGTGGTATTTCTAGCTGCGGTGTGTACTTGGGCTTGACTGACTTTTCCTCACGGAAGCCTTCCCTGACCACCCCCATCCAAAAAAAGAATAGGCTAGGTACTCTTCCACCTTCTCTTATTACACTGTAAACTCGGCTTTCATAGCTTTAACAATATTGGAATTGTCTAGGTATTTGTCTAAAGTCTGAATCCTTCCAAGGACTTAGGGTGAATTGAGTCAGGAACAATGCCAGTCTTACCCCCATCATATCCCAGTACTCAGCACAGGATCTGGTCCCGGGGAAGCATGGTCTGGAGTGTACAACTGCTGATTCTGGGTCTAGACAGCCAGTTCCAAAGCTACCCAACTAGCTATGGCCAAGTGAGCTTTAGTAGGTGCCAACTCCTCTAAACCTCAGTTCTTCTATTCTCAAATAGGGATACTGACGATATCATCTTCATCCAGGGGATTGAGGATTCCAAGATTTATCATAAACAGAATATTTAGGTATTCCCTGGCATGTAAGAAGTGTTCAGTAAATGTCTTTTATTGTCTTATTACTTTGGTCATAAATACTTGTTGAATGAATAAAGAAAGACCTACATTACCTACACATTAAACTCTGGACAGAAAGGCCTTGGCATCCACAGATCTTAATATTTAGCACTTCCACTCTTCATGAGAGGGCCCATGGCTTACTGTCAATTGCAGTTTTTCTGTGGCATCAATTTCAATCATCCATTTATTTAAACCAGACACAGCTTGGGGAGACAGAGGTCTTTCAACAAGGCATCAAGTCTTAGCCAACACTCCCAATCCAAAAACATTCAGGCAGAAGCCCATTTGCCTGTCTTTACAAAAGCTGAAGTTAAGAAAATGCCACCATATGGAAGGTGACCCAAGAAGTCTCCAGACACCCAGTGGATTTGAGTCCACAGCTGTAAGATCAGAGTCCACCAGCTACTGGAACCACCCTGACTACTCAAAAACCAGCCCTTTTTGGAATGAGCTTCTGGTTGGATGTGCAGAACCTTCAGGTTGGAAGCATGTGCCCAATCCATGCCTGGAGTTGAGCAGGCTGGAGGAGGCCTGGCCAATGAGAAGCCTGCCTACTAAAGACCCTAAAGTTTACTCTTCCTCTCCCAGGTGCCAGGCATTGGACGCCAGCAGTCTCTCCTAAGGTGTGCATACCACCCAGTGGCTTCATTTCTCTGGAATGATGCAAATCAGAAGAAAGAGGAAGCACAATCCCCACTCTGGACTGAGTCTCCCACTTTCCTTGCTCATGAACCCTTTACATTCCCTTCTTCTTGCATAAAGGATCTGAAGTCACTTGCTATACCATATACCACCCAATTAATCTCTTTCAACATAGAGTTCAGCTTAATAAGCCTCCTTGAAATGATGGACTAGTGAGCACACCCTCATTCACTAGGGTAAGCTCATAAGTAAAGACAGCTGTCCAAGAGCTGGAGCAGCTCTAGCTTCTGCCCCTCTCCATAACACCATCCACATCTCTGTGTGTCCTACCCCCTCACTAAGTCAGGAAAACTTCTAAAAAGTAAACATGGGAAAACAGAGGAGACATCACAATTGAGGATCTTGGAGCTGAAGGGCCCAAAAGAGCTTCTGGAGAGATTTCTGTCTTCTCAAGCAGACAAGCAAAGCTAGTGCTGAATCTGATGCTGCCTCTTCCTCTCCATCCCCACTGCCACCTTCTCAGCCAGAGGCACCATCATCCCTCACCTGGCCAGCTGCAAGAACCTACAAACTGCTCTTCCGGTGTCTGCTCCTGAAGCTCTCCAATCCATTCTCCGTCCCAACAGCAAAGTGAACTCCCTAAAACATAAAGTCGATTCCACCACCGTCCAGCATTAGCTGCCCCTTAAACTTAGCCGAAACCCAAATTCCACAAGGAATCCCACCCTTTCGATGCCCCCAACCTTACCTTGGCCACATTTCTCACTGTTCTCCAGCCTCACTGGTCTCCACTCTGTTCCTTGGACACACTGAGCCCTTCCCCACCTGTAGCCTTTGCACCTGCTGCACCTGAACCAGAAAGGCTCCCTTTTCCTGTTCTTAACGTGACCAGCTCCTTCTCTCCTCTCAGGTCTCAGTTTAAAAACCATCCCGAGAGGAACCTTTCCCCACCACCTCTAATTAAGTCCACTCTCTGCTATTCTCTGCCTTACTCGCTTGTTTCTCTGCTGTGTTCTTACTAGAATGCACCATTATAGTCGCTTTTGAGGTTTTATTTTACCTCCCCACTGATATGTCAGCCTCATGAGGGCGGGGAATACGCTCATCTTAGTCACTGTTTATTCTCCGTGCACATAGTAGGAGTGCAATAAACTTGTGAAGGAATGAACAAACTCACGCTGCCAATTACAGATGAAATTAATACTCACCAGCATCATTGGGGGCCAGGCATTGTAGGAGGTGCTTTATATAGATACAATATTTATATTGAAATGTACACACATTAATCACCTTCGTTTCACAGAAAGCTGTGGGACAGGCATCATCACCACTTTGCAGATGAGGCAACTAGAGCACAGAGAGGTTAATTAATTTCTCCATGGCCACACAGCTGTTAAATGGCAAATGTTCACCAGTCCTCACCTGTGGATACCCCACCTCAGATCTGAGAGTAAATGTGAGGGTCCGTGCACCCTCCCAGTAGAAGGGGCTATGACGAGTCAAACTGGGTTCATTTCCTTCACTCCTGGATCTGCCGGGACCACGGCTGACAAACACCACAGCCGTCCCCGCCCATTTGGACATCAGAGCCCGGGGAGCGGCTCCGCGGGCCACCTAGCGCCCCTCACGGCCCACTGGCTGCGGTGTGCCCGCTCCGCGGCTCACTTGATACCCGCAGGCGGCCGCTCCGAGGAGGATTTAGACCTGTCTGCCAGCACGTCTGCTGCCTCTCCCGGGGCTAATCTGCTGTGAAGCAGATGCAAAGCTTCATTTATCACTTCCAATGAAACATGAAAGAGACACAGCCCCAGCGGACGCGCCTGCTTCCAGGGCCCAGCCAGGCAGGGGCCTCTTGACTGGGGCCTCCAAGGTGCCCGCTCGCCTGAGGGAGGGTCCCCGCCCTCTGCCCTGTCTGGGCCCTGCGGCCTGTGGTCCAGAGATGGCCTGCTGGGCTTCTCTATTCTTTTTTGTTTGCTTTTCAATTGAGGTAAATTTCACATAGCATAAAAATAACCATTCAAAGTGTACAATTCGTTGACACTTAGTACATTTAAAATGTTGTGCAACATCACCTCTATCTAGTTCCAAAATAGTTCCATCATCCCCAAAGGAAACCCCATGCCCACTGGCAGCCACTCACCCTCTTCTCCTGCCCCACAGCCCCTGGCAAGCCCCCTTCTGCTTTCTGTCTTTATGGACTTCCCCATTGTGGACTTCTCCTATAAAAGGTGACCTTTTGTGCCAGGCTTCTTTCACTTAGCATAAGGCTTTCAAGGTACGTCCACATCACAGCATGTACCAGTATGTCCATCAAGGTTTTGACCACTTGCAGCTGGAGAGGGCACAGCACAGGTGAGAGGCACCGACAGGGAATACCTGGCTGACGACCCACCTCATCAGTCTTCCCAGACCCATAAGGAAATGGGGGAATCAAACCCATACTCGCCTGGAGACTCTCTATCTGCAGGAGGAGGGCAGCCCCCCAGGGGAGCACCCCCCACCACTGAGTCACTCCTGGGGAGGCCACAGGGGGTGGCAGGGTCTGCATTTAGGCCAGACCCATTCAAGACACCAGAGTCCAGCTCGGCCCGGCCCTGGGAGCCCCAGCACTCACAAAGAGTGGGAAAAAGCATTAATATTTATGCACTTGTGTAACTTTGCTGAAGGAAACAAATCCCAGCAATCCCAACAACTAAGAAGCCCAAGAGTTGAAACGTCATTGTGTTTCAGTTCCAAGAATAAGAGAATGGGGCCCACCCCACTGTGGCATCAGTAGAGGCCTTGCCATACGTGGCACAGGGTCAAAATGCCCTCAGTGCTTAAGACAAGGGCCCATGAGTTGTGACTATAAATGCTGCCACTGAATTCTCTGGCAAAAATCAGTCTCAGTAACAAGCACCCGTTGCCATCTAGCAAGAGTATCAGAGTCCCTCACGGCATATACTTGTATAACTCTTGCCCCAAATCTTCCCTTCTTTCTTCACTCAATGGCATGGCCACTCCCCTCTAACCAGGGCTTAGAGCAGAGTTTCTTTGCTGTGTGGGGCTGGCCTGTGCGTTGCAGGGCATTTAGCAGCATTCCTGGCCTCTACCTGCTAGATGTCAATCGCTCAAACAGCTCCCCCACTCCCCAGTTGTGACAGCCAAAAACATCTCCAGACTTTGCCAGATGAAGCAGGGGAGGGGTGGGGGGAGCATCACCCCAGTTTGAGAAACACTGATGGAGAATCAGGTCACAGAGAGCAGCTACAACCAGGTTTCTGACCAGGGTCGCCTCAGAATCATAGGTATGGGATCTTGTGCCATGCTTCCAAAATTAGGTTAATTACAATCAACTCTCATTATCCTGGAGCCAATTATCCACACTATGCCAGCCCCTACCCACTACGATCTGCGTTCCTCACAATTCACCAGCACCTAGCACAAGGGGGAAAAGGATTTCAAGAATGGAAGGTTGGATGAGTTATTTCTTGTTTAGATACTTGAACATGTTCAAATCCTCCTCCTTGCTTTGCACCTTCTGGCTGCTTTCATGCTGTCCATCCTTCCTTCAAGCCCTGGCAGCAGAGCTCCCAAAGGAAGGGGGCGAGGGGATTCCTTCCTCTCCTTCCAGGTGGCAGGAGTTCCCTCTCCTTCTCTTTGGGGCGGGGAATATGCTCATAGCGTCTCCCTCCCTGGACCACCCTGTATCTCTTTCGGGCAAACAGAGAAATAGACAGGTCCTCTCTGGGGAACAAGACCAGATGTAATATCACAGAATTTGAGGGGATAGAAGAATAATTAACATACCCATAGACTCCCATATTAAAAAATAATAATAATAAAATATTTCCCTCAAGGTATCCCACTCCAGCCATCACTCTTTCTCTCTTCCCCTTGACAGCCAAACCTCTTGCCACCGTCTTCCTGGCTTACCTGTTCCACCATCTCACCTTCCTTCCATTCCCTCCCCAGCCCAGTGTTACCGTGAAACATTGCCAAGGTCATTGATGAAGGCCCACCTTGTCACTGAATCTAATGATCATCTCTTCATCCTCATATAGAATGTAAGATCCACAAGAGCTGGGATTTTTGTCTGTTTTGTTCACTAGTATGTCCCCAACTACTAAAACAATGCCTGGCACATAGTAGGTGGTCAGTATACATCTGTTAAATGAATGAATGAGTGAATCTCACCTGACTTCTTTGAGACATTTCCAATGCCAACCACTCCCTCCCTCTTGAAATGCACTCTCTCCTTGGCTTCCAGAGAGCTACATGCCACTGGTTTTCCTCCTACCTCCACGGAGACTACAACTCAGCCTGCTTACTGGGTCTACTTCTTTAGCTCATCCAGCAGATGCTCTCCAGGGCCTGTCCTGGGCCCTCCTCCCTTCTCACTCAGCAGCCCTCAATTCCTGGGCTCTCTCATTTATTTTTTTTTGGCTTTAGTTACCACCTGGAAGCTAAGAGGACAGTATTGTTTGGGCTACCCTGCTCCATTCATCATTTGTCTCTCCGAACATCTGGATTGTCCTCTGGGAACTGCTGCCCCCTCCCCCTGCCTCGGGTATGGGCACATGATTTAGGGCTGACCAATCACATCCTCACATCTCCCTGGCCAGAGTGAATGGCTGGGGGTAGTCATGTGAGCCAATACAAGCCAATGTGACTCCCACCCAGGCTGTCATTGAATGATGGGTAAAGAAAGGTTCTCTCTTTTTCACTGAGCTCAGAGTCACGAGATGGGACCATCTTGCCTCCCTGAAGGGAAAGCATGGCTAGGAATGGAGCCAGCTCACAAAAACAAGCAAAGTCAAGACCGGAGAGAGGACAGGTTCACAACATCATGTAAACCCCTAGACCCAGCTCGGCTTGAAGAACCAAACTCCAGGTCTCTTCAGTTAAGTGGCCCAGTCAACTCCCTTTTTGCTTCAGCCAGTTTAGGTCAGAGTCTGTCAGGTACAACCAGCAAGGCCAGCTAGAGACAATGGCTGGGACATCCACCTCACCATGCGAGCTTCAACTCTGAGCCTCAAACCCACATATCCAATTATCAATGGACATTTTTACAACCTCAGCCATGTGCACATGCTGTGGGGAGGATTTATGCTGAACATAAATCTTCCTTGATTAGCACAGGAGATTTTCACCACTACACCAACCACATGCATATTTCGCTCACCCACCAAGTAGCTCTGTTAACCAACAGCCCCACTACAATGCACCCCATTCCAGGAAAGAGAAGTGTGGGCTGCTTCAGCGGGGAAGCTTATTTCCAAGCATTCATGCACTCCTGTGCCTTCATGCACACTATTTCCCCACTGAGCGGTAGGGCCTCTTCTTCCCTTCCCTTACATCTGGCCTGGCCTCAAGGATTTGATTTTCTAATAGAAAACAGTGGTAGGGATACGCTGGGACTTCCGAGGCTGGGTCATCCAGAGCCTTGCAGCTCCCATGGCCATGGAAGAAGTTTGACTGTGCTGAGAAGGCCATGATGTAAAGAAGGCCATGATGTAAGGAAGCCTGAGCTAGCCATGTGAAGAGGCCATGTGGAGAGAGTGGCGCCAACCAGCCCCCGGCTATCCTAGTCACCCCAGCCCAAGGGCTAAGAATGTGAACAAAGGAGCCATTCTTGGACATTCCAGCAAATGCCATATATATGGAGAAGAGCCAAGGTTCCAGATTTATGGACCCATCGGAGCTGTGCCAGCCATCTTTAGCCTCTGAGCCACCACAGCTGGGGCCCCAGACACGGAGCAGAGACAAGCCTTCCCTCTGCGCCTTGCCCTAAATCCTGGACCACAGAACCATGAACATATAAAATGGTTGTTAGCTTTAGCTGCTAGGTTTTGGAGCAGTTCATTACACAGAAAAGATGGCTGAAACACCCAGACAGTGCTTATCTTTGCTATACCATCTGCCAGGTCCCACCCAACATCAGGTACTTCTCTCTCTGGTAGCCCTGACCAGAAAAACCTCTCCAGTAGAAGTGAGATTAAGTTATCTATTTGCCTGTCTTTGTCCCTTACCATGTCATGGACCCCTCTAGGGCTTGGCACAGTGTCTGGTGCTAAAATCTAAACACAGATCTGATCAGCAAATGAATGAAAGAAAGGAAGAAGGCAATGTGCTGCTTTCCTTCTTGAGAATACTTCTCTAGCCCTGAAACTCATGGTGTCTTTGGGGGCTCTAAGGAAGGAAAAAAGCACTGCAAGTGTTATTAGAATAATAGTGACAGGTTCCAAGCCTGGTAATCATTACCCATCCCCAGGAGAGCTAGTTAGCGAGCAAAGAAGAAAGCCCCTCCCCAGGGCTGGGAGTGCCAGTGCCCTGACGGCACTTGGCTTCAAAACTGAACTCCCCGCGCCTTCTCACAGAGCTGATCTGTCTATAAAATTGGTGGTTTCTATAGAAACAGAAGCACCGTAGTAAAGTGAAGGGAAATCGTACATTCTGTCAACGTACAGAGATCAATCCTGTTCTTATACAGGGCCAGGACTCTTTCACGCTTTATTTTTGAGCATCTCAACTTTCATTTCCATCCCAGCCATCTCATCTCATATTTATGAGGCTCCGGCACTGGTAATCTCATCCCTCCTCGCCTAGCTGCCTTTGTTAACTATGACCACAGGCAGGAGTCTGTGGAAGCTGTGTGGAATCCCCGGCATCCCCTTGTGGTGCCAACAGCTCCAAACCCCAACTTCAGAGGCAGAACTGGGATCCCTGGTGCTCTGGGATGGCCCCCAGGATGGTAGACAAAGGCTCCATAGAGAAAGCTCCCTGACTAGGCATCATAAAGATCCGCTCTGTAGTAACCGGGTACTTGTTTTACATGCCCCTACCTTAGCTTTAGACTGTCTCCAAGCTCTTAAATATTAATATGCCTGCAATCTCCGTTTTACACCCCAAAGTGCAAGTGGCTTTCTAACAAGCAAGGAATCAGAACTTAGCTTGTTTTTGAATTACACATGCTGTCCATGATCATCTATGGAAAAAATTAGGGAAGACTGCATTTTAATATTTTAAATGAAGGTCCAAATCTTGAGACACATGTTAACTCATGAAAAGTATTTGCTTTTATCTTGACTCACTCTTAAAATAAGAAATACTGTGATGCTTTCTTCATCAAAGAGCACTTTTATAATATCTGTTTGAAATCTTACCTAATGCCAAGAAATGTGTTTTGCCTTTTTCCTGGTTCAATAAATGGTTGGTTGGATTATAGGGATGAATGGGTGGATGGATGATGGATGAATGAGGAGATAAATGATGGATGAATGAGTGATGGATGATGGATAGATGAATGGATGGGTAAATCACTTGTATCAGGATGATTTGTCCAAAATGCAAATCTAATCATCCATCCACTTATTTTTTCACCAATATTTCTGAGCATCTACTACATACCAGGCATGATATAAAGCACTGGATGTTCAGCAGTGGATAAAGTCCCAAACCTTGAGAGCTAAGATGTCAGTATCTTTGAAATTAAGAATGGATTGAAAGGAAACAAACGTGGGTGCAGGGAATGGAGTAGTCTATCACTGAGGTCCAGATGAACATTGATAGTGACTTGATCTAGGATAACAGCAGTGGATACAAGGAGGCAAAAATAGATTCAAAAGTTATCAACAGGCCTTGATGACTGATTGAAATTACACAGCTCTGAGTCTAACCCTCAGTTCAACCACTTACACACTGTGTGAGCCTCAATTTCCTTGGCTGTAAATTGTGGATAATTGTACCTATCTCCCAGAGTTGTGATGAAGGATAAATGAGATGAAGTATGTGAAAGAGGCAGACCTGGGATCTGGCCAAGAAAATATTTTAACACCAGAAACCTCCATTTTAGGGGAAGACATCCTGATCCCTGGTGCTTGCCCCTGGACTATGAGCCATGAGTAAGACAAGAAGCTGCTAGGGTTAGAGTAGGCAGAAGGTCAAGGAAGTGTAGAACAGCAGGGTCACCTGGTCACCCAAAGTCCAGCCTATTCCTTCTCCTCTCCCAGGGTTTCAATCAGCTTTCTGCCATAAACCTGCTCCATACCACATCTGAGTCCACACTTCATGCCACCCTCATTGACAAGTAAGCCATTGCAGAAGCCTAGGTTCTGTCCTCACCACAAGGCAAATCACTGACATGGAACTTCCATGGAGGCCAGAATCTCAAGGCTGTGTGCACTAAGGACCTCAATGCATGTCGTGCTCCATCAGGACCATCATGCCCCCATCTCTGTAACCACAAATCATAATCACAGAGAACAAAAATGAAATAGCTAGGCAGAACTCCATGCAGAACAGTTTAGGAGAAAAAATGAGGGACACTGGAACAGACAGACTTCCTGGTTTAAATCCCAACTCCGCCACTTAATAGCTGTGTCACCCTGGGCAAGCTGCTTAACTTTTATGTGCCTCATTTTCCTTATCTGTCAAATGGGGATAACATGTACCTACCTCTAGGGTTATACTGATAACTAAGGTGTTAAAATATATAATACATTTGAAACAATGTCTGGCATGCATAAACAATATATAATTATTTGCTCTGGATATAATCATTATTGAATGTCATATTCTAGTTACCTCACTAGGTGCTTAAATGCATGATTCCAGTTGGCCCACCTGACCATCCTAAGGACTTTTTACTGAGCAGAGGCTTTGGAATTAGATCTGCTAGGAAATTTCTATGTGACCTTGGATAGATACTGAACCTTTCTGATGCTTTCTTATCTCACCTTTAGAATAGGTATAAAGGTGCACCTGAAATAAGAACAAGGCCTAGAGCAGCAGAGTGCATAAGAGTTGCCTCCTAAGAGCCTCCATGTTGCTCAAATGTGGCCAGTCTCGAAGCCAAACTCAGCATGTAAATGTGTTGCCTTCCCCCCAGCATGTGACATGACTCCCAGGCATGAGCCTCCCTGGCACCAAGGAATTACTACCAAGTACCAGCTGATGATGTAACTAGAATATCTCAATCTACATATAATACCAGGAGTTAAAAATGCTTTTTGACCTGATTCAAAGGGGGAAATGGAAAGGACAAATGAGTTTATATGGCTATGAGTCTCCAAAAAGAACCGGGAGGTTATCAGAGGAGTCACCCTTATGCACACCTCAGCAGAGTCCCAGAGAAAGATAAAATAGATACAACCCCAGGTATTGGCTCTTCTGAGGGCTACAGAGACCCCAGGTTCTATGGTCATGGCAGATGGAGTTCAGTGCCATGTCAGTTGGCCCTACTTTGGAGTTTGTGTTTCTGTGTGATGGAGCTGGACTTAGATGTGATCTTTGTCCACAAGCCTCTCCTGTTACTTTTACCAGAACTGTAGTTGGTGCTGAGGTTTAATGTATACCTAGGGGACCTGAATCTCTGGACTGACCATGTGATAGCCAGGCCCTGAGCCTCAACAGACTTGTAACTCCTACACTCTGGTTTATTGAACTTACCCCACTCAGCTAACATGGAGGTGAAGAAGGTCAACCACCACACCAGGGAGCCAAGAATGCCTACAACTGAAAGCAGGAGGATTGCATCCAGCATCCATGTGGAATCTAAGCCCCCTCTTGATATAGATGTGGAGTGGACACAACCATTCTAAGGTCCACAGGATGGAGGAATAGAGCATGGATTTGAATGGACTTACTGATATTCTATTCATGAACTATTGTGATTAGTAATCGAAGAAAATGTGGCATTGGTGTGGAGAAAGTGGCCATGGTGGCTGCTGGGGGTAGGGAGTGGGAGGAAGAGATGAGATGTGGAGGCGTTTTTGGGACTTGGAGTTGTCCTAAGTGGTACTGCAGGGACAGTTACCGAACACTGTATGTCCTTCCATGGCCCACTGGGTGGACTGTGGGAGAGTGTGGGCTATGATGTGGACCATTGACCATGAGGTGCAGCAGTGCTCAGAGATGTATTCACCAAATGCAATGAATGTCTCATGATGATGGAGGAGGTTGTTGTTATGGGGGGAGGAGTGGGATAAGAGGAGTGGGAGGTATATGGGGACCTCATATTTTTTGAATGTAACATTAAAAAAATAAAATAAAATAATAAAAAAAAGTGTACCACACTAACAAAGAATGTTGTTAATGTGGGAAAATGTGGGAGAGGTAGGGAGTGGGGCATATGAGAATTCCCTATATTTTTTATGTAACATTTATGGAATCTAAGTATCTTTAAAAAAAATTTAAAAAACATTTTTAAAAAAATAGGTATAAAAACACTAAGAGCAGACACTGGATAAACAAAAGGATGAGGTCTTCCTTTGTGTACTTTTAAAAGAATTCTTGGGCTGGATAAACAGGCCCTCTGTAGACACAGCTCTGAACCCAGAAAAGCCATTAGTTTCCACTGAACTGCCTTTTCATGTCCTTTCAGCTCAAGCCTGAAGCAGACCCCTTCTTTATCAGCTTCTTTTCTCTATTTAATATCACCCCTGCCTCTGCTGAACCTGCAAACAACCGGGAGGAGAAAGACAGACAGTGTGAGGGTAGAGGGAAAGGAAACAAATCCAAACCAAATGGCATTCCTTCAGGTAGGAAGATGCTGGGAGTCAGGAGAGGGGCAAGGCAGCATGAAGGCACAGAGCTGCACTTTACAGACTAAGTCCCCTCCACCAGGGCTGAGCTCTCAGCTAGCAAGCACACAGCAAGCCAGGCAGAACCTCCTCTAGTATGCTGGAAGAAGCCTGAGACTTAGAGATGTCAAGATATCTATCCAAGGTCACACATCTCAGTAAGAAGAAGAGCTGGGATTTAAAAGCAGGTCTGACAGACTCTACATGCCCTTGCCATGACACCCGCTGCCAGCCCCAGATGGATCCTTGCTGGAAGCAGCATTCAAATAACCCTATGCTCCTGGAGGAAGTGGCTTCTCTCCTCCACTTGCAGGAAACCACTTTGGAATCCAGTCTGCACGCTCCTACAAGAGACTGCAGCCCAGGACTCGGAAGAGTCCTCTCTCTGAGGCTTCCCTGCCTGTGCAAAAGCAGAGTCTTCTGGTTTATGCAAAGGCAGCTACACATTTATTTGCTCACAGATATTTTTAAACACTTTCTACATGCCAGGCACTATGTTAAGCACTGAAGATTCAACAGTGGATTTAGAAGATAAGGTTTCAACCCTTAAGAAGCTAGTGTTTCTATATTTTTGGAGTAGGGATGAATTGAAAGTGAACAAGAGTGGGTACAGAGAGAGGCGTGACAACTCCATGAGGTCAGTCCAGGGTAGACCCCATATGATGGGGCGCAGCCAGTCCAGGTTTCTCACCATCAGCAGTACTGGAATTTGGGGCTGGATAATTTGGGGGCCGTCCTGTGCATTGTAGGACATTTAGCTGCATCCCTGGGCTCTAACTGTTAGATGCCAGTAGCGTCCCATCCCCAAATGCATTAACCAAAAACACCTCCAGAAATTGCTCAGTGGCCCCTGGGTGGGGGAAGGAAAGAATTGGCCTGGGTTGAGAACCACTGCCCTGGATGGATGTGTCACATCCTGAAAGGTAACAGGCCTGGGAAATGTCACAGAGCAGGAAGGGCCACCCAGGCCCCTCCCCTGGGATGGCTGGACCTCGCTGGGGTCACCACGGATGAGGTTAGCCCTCAGCCCCGCACACTCCTAATGTCATCCTGTCTCAGCCAATGGTCTCTGAGTGACTTAGTGCATCAAAATCCCCAGAGGCTGATGCACGACCTAGATCCCAGGTTATTGTTTTCCCAGGAGAATCAGACCTTTCAGGCAGACTAGAATTTCATCTTATCCATCAGCACATCCTTCCCTGGGGAGTCTATGGGGCAAGGGGAGCAGAATCCTGGGGAGACCTTTACTTGGTGAACAGAATTGGAATGAGAAATTGTTGGAGGACTTGATGATGAATGTTACTGGGTCAAATTTCCCTCCCTTAGTGAAGGAGAAGAGCAAGCATCCTGTATCTTCATTTGTCACATTAGAATAGGTGCAACAGTTTGCCTCTCAGACAATTCTTCCAGTCTGCAAGCTCTTCAAAGATGATGGCATCATGTCCACATCTCCAGCAGCACACAGCACAGAAGATGCACAGTCAGCTTTGTGTTTGCTTCTTATCCCTTTTGCTGTCACCTTCTTAAAAGAAAAGGTGTGCAAGTCAATGAGAAGAAAGGAGGCAAAGAGATTCCCTGCCACAGAAGGAAAAGGCAATAGATCAACAGAGGCTATCACGTCTCCTGTGGAGAGCAACAGATCCCAGCTTCATGTGATGTTAGCTACCTGCTTCCTTCTGGATCAGCTTTGTTCAAGGAGATTTCCTTAGAATCTCAGTATTGGAAGAAGAAAGTAGAGGAAGAGAGGAGGGGAGGAAGGTAGACGAGGAAGAGGGAAAGAAAGAGGAAGGGGAAGGCAGAAGAGGTAGGCAGGGGAGAAAGGGAGATGAATGAATGAAGAAGGGAGAGGAGGGGAAAAGGAGGACAAGGGTATATATGCAAGCTCATTCTCTATGGACCACAAGTTTAAGAAGCGCCACGTGTTCTATCCCCTCTTAGTGATTCACAACATGCACTGCCTATTGGTATAAATCACATTAACGATGATCATTAACATTTATTGAGCTTTTACTGTGTACCAGGCACTATTCTACATGCCTACAGTATTAACGCCATTAATTCTTACCACAACCCTGTGAGGGCAGAGGCATTAAGCAACTTGGTTATTCTAGGTTAGTAGCCAGCTAGGAAAGTCACACACTGGGGAAATGAAGCATTTCACACGCCCTAAGACAGCTTGCATTAAAAAACTGCCATCCCAGAATTTCCTACACTTGTTTGACTATGGGACCTTTTATAATGTTGTTTCTGTTTTTCCCAAGCAGCATCTATTAACAGGCTGTGAAACACATTCTAGAAAACACAATTCCAGAACAATACACATTTGGGCTCACCCTGCTAACTATACCAGAAGCTTTCATACAGTGAGCCCAAACTGTCATACCTCAAAGGCATAACAATAATCAGTATGATGTTTAACAACATTTAATTATTATAACGTTATCCTCCTATTCATATTTAAATTATGTTACTATTCATTAAGCTTTAAAATGTCCCCATGAGAAAAGTCATAAGATCATTGTCCCCATTTCCCAGATGAAGAAGCTGAGGCTCAGGGAGTTGGCCACCTTACCCAGGACCATCTAGCCACTCAGGAACAGAAGCCAAGGCACAACATTTTCATTAAGACTTTACTGCGACGTGCAACCTGGGCAGGATAGCCAACGTGAGGGAAAAGAAGAGAAGCAGGAAAACAGAGTAAACAAAGGCAGGGTGGTGCTTTCCTAAGCCAGCCATTTCACAAGAAGGCATCGCAGCTGCTTGATCACGGACTGCTACATGAGAGCACCTTGCCTGGGAATGCTTTGGGGAGGGGTAAGAAGAAGACTCTTATATCCACTGCCTTGTTACTCTCCTTTGTTTCCTGACTCTCTTTGGTCAAAGGACAGGCACAGGGCACTCACTACCTCTCCTGCATGTATAGCTTGTGAAACCCAAGCTCCTTCTTGCAGGTATTAGAAAAATCAGATCAGACACTTGATGCTATGGGGCCCCTCAAAGGTCTAATGCGCCAACTTGGGCACCAAAGACCCTGCAGCTGCCACAATTTGGGGTACAGTGGAGGCTGTGCCAAAGCCAGGTCTCCTCCACAAGGGGAGGCTGGGATAGTCAAGTGCTGTTAGGACTTAAGATGACAGCAGCAGAGACTGGTATCATATAATGTTCAAGGCCTGGGGTCAGCAGGGGCCAAGTAAACCTGGGAAGCACATAAAATGAGTTTAGGACACCCATGTCTATGGATTCAAAGTCATTCTTCCTTCATTCAGCAGTAAAAGCATCAGCCTCAAGGAAAACCCCAGTGCCCAGGTCCCTGTAGCTAAAGCACCTATTAAAAATGCAGATACCCCCTCCATCCCCCCACCCAGAGATAAAAGAGCAGCCTCTTTGGGGATGCAACCATGAAATTTGCATATTTTTAAAAGCTCCTTAGGTGACTTTTGTGCATGCTAAATTTCAGAAAGAGCTAGAGCAGTTCAGCTCTGAGCATGCCTGAACTATCTAACTCATTTAAAGAGGAAAAGTAAAAAAACACAACAGTGATTAACTACAAATCATTGAAACAGAGCAACGAATCATACTTAAGGCCAAGTTGTGGTGTACAGAAGCACACGGCAGGCCAACGTATTTAGTCTCTCATAGATGTTGCTTGCTCATAAACATTTATAATGACAGATTCCCTGGATATAAAAAGAAGTTAATCTTTCATAAGCCTGTAGGAAAAGGACATTTCTTTTTAATCCTCGATATCGATTGGATACTCTTTTTTGGAGCAACTGAAAGACTCAGTCCTTTTATACCCTTTCTGCATCCCTGGTGAAGCAGCAGGAGAGAGATTCCAGAATGTACTTGCCTTGGGGACAGTGAAATAGTTCTTGTTCTTCCACACTCAGAAGGTCTCTTGATTCTCACAGTCCTAGCTTACATTGGATGCTATTTAATGGAGACAAATGACGTAGGGTGAGGCTGAACATGGGAAACGGAGCATCTGATGTCAGTTCTGCATCCATGGCCTTGTCACTTGTAAAGATTTTCATTAATAAACCTTCTAGCCCCTACTGTTCCAGTATAATAGACCCATCTCTGGAACTTTTCAACAAATGCAGACTTAATTTCCTTTTTCATTAATTAATTTTTGTATTAATCTGGTCCATTACAGCCTAATACCTCCCAATTATAAGCTCGGAAGAAAGTTGGTAATTGAAACTGCCCCAGGATTCCAGGAGTGCCCTGCTTGGTGTGTCTGCTTTAATTAGCTTTTCATTAATTACTTTTTTATCAATTAATATTCTGTACTTTCGGCCCAACACTTGCAATCGCTACATCGTACATTCTCAAATGACACCTCATTTATTGTGATCAGTCAAGCAAGAGGTCTAGAACGAGTTCAGCAGAAGGAGCTGGTCCTGCAGACAGGATTTGGGCCTCACTTAGAAACTACATGTCACCTTTTCAGGGGTGGGCTTCACCCCAAAATGTGTATCCCAAGAGTCTAGCCAAGCTAGAGGATAAAAAAAGAAAAGAACATAGAAAGTGTCTGGTACAATCTACTCATTTTGCAGGTAGGGAAGAAAGTGGCTTAGCCAATTTCACAGAACGTTGAACAAGAACATTCTCAGGCCCACTTTGTTTCCTCCACCTTGCCCCACCCCATTTCCAGGGTGAACACTTGATTTATCGTCTATACCAGGGCTCCCTTGAAGTGAAAAGGACTAACAGTTAAGCTGGGACAACAGACATAGGCTAGGACGTGGCATCCCCCAACCCATCACCCCCACACAAGCTCAGCCTGCCCTTGGCTGGCAACTTTTTCAAGGAGGCAACCTGGCCTTTACTACCTTAATGTAGTCCAGGATTTGTCGAGGAAAGCAATATTCATTGATCTATGATGATATGTTGTAACCTCCATCTTCTGAACTCTAACCATTTCTACTTCCTGTCTGAGACCCTGGAGTTCACCCAGTATCTTCTCTCATCTTGGATATTTTCCCATTTGCCCACTATTCTTTTACAGAATGTTACTGAATTCTATCTAACATACTAACCTAACGGTTCATAGGGGACAGAGAGCAGACTGCCTGGGTCTGAACTTATTAGCTGGGTATCTTTGAGCAAGTTTCTTAAACTCTGTGTGCCACATTCTTCTTATCTGTAAAATGGGAATAAAGCAGTACCTATTTCATAGGGTTCTTACGAGAATTAGATGAGTTGGTATATGTGAAGTGCTTAGAACGGAGCCTCATTCATAAAGATTATATATGAGAACTTACTAAATTTTAAAAAGCAGTAAAGATCAATTTAAAGAAGCAGCAATGATCAGAAGAAATAACTATTTTCTAACTCCAAACCAAGCAGAATATCTCTAGCTCATGGAGAAGAAAAGGGGAAAAAAAGAAAACAAGAAAAACAGATTTGGTTGAGCATTGCTCCCTGTGCCAGGGACTGAGATGAGTACTTTAAGTGCATCATTTCATTTAACCCACACAACAGCCCTGGAAGGTAGGAGTTGCTTTTATCCCCATTTTACAGATGAGGAAAGAGGCTCAGAGAGGTGCAGTGGTTGGCCTCCTCAATACAGCAAAACCAAATGATGGAGGCCAGGTGGGACAACTGGAAAAATAAAATTAAGAAAACAGTGTCACGCTTGCCTACACCTTCTGTTTGGACCCTCCTTGTTTCTGGCTTCCACGAGCACCTACCCCCAGAAGGGCTCTGCTCCAGCCTTTAATTCCAGACCCATTCACAAGCCCTTCCTCGGCTCCATGAATGACTGACATTGACTGGAACTTTCAGAAAGATGTTCTCAGTCCTAGAAATCAGAAAGGTAACAGGCGCAGAAGGAAGCAGCCCAAGTGACAATAATGAGGTGCCCAGTCTTCGACAGAGCACTCACCCCCAGCCCTCAGCAGCCTATTCCATTCCATGCCCTGGGATAGCATCACTCTCACTTTGAAGGGCTGGTGCACTTCCCAGGTTCTGGCCCCAGTTTCTGTATTTCCAACTCCCACCCTTCCTCTGCATGGTTATGCCAGGGCATTTTCTACCCTCCAATAATAAAAACTGTCTGGTCCCCGGGTGACTAACTGCATTTCTGCATATGGACCACCCAACCCACTTCCTGTCAGGAGGAGAGGCATATGCATTGAACTTGCATATGAGTTTCTAAATAACTCACCAGTCAAACTCATTGTATAGTTTGATTCAGGTTAGTAAGTAAAATACTTCATTTAGTCAAGTTAGTAGAAGTATTCTGTCTCCAGATAGCTATAATCATCAGATGACACCTGCTACCACCACCCCCAGTATCTATACCATATTAAAACACACACTTACATGCACACACCTTCAACAACTGACTGCCAAAGTGATGTACGTTATCTTAAACAGCATCTCAGTAGAGAACAAGGAGCATCCCAAATATCTCAGCTCCCCTGTTTATGGAGGAAAACACCAGTACTAGAAGAAAAAGCTAATGTTAAATATCTGCAGTGTTTAAAGCAGTAAGGTTTATTCATGTATGAAAGAAGAATGATATTTACAAATCTAAAAGAACTCAGAAAGTACATGTGGAAACACCACCAGCACCATTGCCTTGCCAAGTAACTATCCTCAGGAAAGTACTCAACCAAATACTCTAACCAAATGAAGATGATTGTTTAAAATGTAGAATAGGTGGTAATGTTTTTAAAGGCCTGGTAGTGAACACCAAAATAAGCAAAATATGGAAATTTCTTAATACCTAAATCTAAATACAAGGAAAATATAAATGCTATTAACAGTTTGAAAAAGTATATCATGGGATACTGTTCTTCCCATGGGATACTGTTCTTCCCTGTGTGATGTTTCTGTAAATCTACAACTTCTCTAAAAAAATAAATAAATAAGAGGTATAAACACATGTAAGTTAAAATAATAATGATTAAATTAGAAACACAGATAAAAGGGAATGAATAAAGATAAGGGTATGTAAAAGTACACTACATGCCCTACCCTGCAATAGGGACATACCAATACAATTTTGTATTTAGAAGGCAATTAGAAATGAGTTTTAGAAAAACTTAAATTTATATATGTGCTTAATAAATCTAAATGTATCCAATAATAAAAGCATAATGTGTACTATACCAAATCACTAGACAAGGGACCAGCAAACTTTTTCTGTGGAGGTCCAGATAGTAGATATTTTAGGCTCTGTGGCTCACTTACAGTTTCTGTTATATAGTCTTCGTTTCATTTTGTTTTGCCTTTAGCTACTCTTGGCTTGTGCACTGTACAATAACAAACTGTAGGCTGAACTTGGTCCAGTACCATAGGTTGTCAAACCACGCACCAGAGTAAAAGAAGGAAGGGAAGTATGGAGGAAGGAAAATTTAAGAACCAGTACAGGAAATACAAAGCATTACATGAGCATGATGAAAGTCAGACAAAACAGAGCAGTAATGACATTTGGAATAAATGGACTCAACTTCTCTATTAAAAGACTTTGGCAGACTGAGTCAAAAAGTAAGTTTAAATATTTCCCATAAGACACAATCTTAAATAATTAGATTCGAAAAAGGTTAAATGTGAAAGAAAGTGCAGATTTAATAGGTAAACGTCAATGGAAAAAAATGCAGGTGTACCAATATCCATATCAAAGTAGAATACAAATACAAGGTATTAAGTAGTACAAAGAACGTCATTTTACATTGACAAAAAGTACTATTCAATAGGACATCCTAACTATCATGACCTTTTCTACAAGTAACACTCATTGAAATACACACAAAAGCAAACTGTTGGAAATTAAGAAATCGACAAAAAAACGCAATAATTAGAGAATTTAACACTGATGCATCAGAGAAAGAAAATTTAAATAAAAATAAAGTGGCCCTGAATAATGTAATTAATAACCTTGGTTTAAAAGACATATATCAAGTGCTTTTCTCTACAGAGAATTCACCTCTTTTTTCTGCCCTTCGAATATTTTTAAATGATGGTTTAAAACAAAAAAGAGGAGAGTCAGGGCAAGATGGCGTCTGAGTAAGTACACCGTTGTCATCTCTCCCGCAAAGGATTGGCTGTGTGGTGACGGAATTTCGTGGGGCACAAAGGATTGGCTGTGTGGTGACCTACACAGCCTACATGGCAGGAGGTGTCTGGATGTTGATCTGGAGAGACTGCACCAGAATTAATGCTTGCTCAAGGTAGAATGGCAGGTTTCTAACACTGAACTCGGAAGCCATGGGAAGGTAAATCCCTTCCCCCTAGGACTGAGGGCATAGCGCTCCCGGAGAACTGCCAGTCGTGTGGCAGCATTCCCTAGCCCTGTGTTCCCCAAATGCATGAACCCCTAGTCCATGTTCCCTCAACCTCCACAGCCCACATTTCACAGACCTAATTACCCAGAGTCCACATTCTCCCAGGGCTCTGTTTCCCAAGCCCAGGCACTCCCGGAAATCCGGCATTGCCCTACCTCTCCAGTCGTGGACTAACTCCGAGAGTGGGAGAGTTCAGGTAGGAGGTGCAGAGGGGCCCAAGGAGTGCAAGTTCAATTTTCTGGTCCCCAACCCTCTTTTACTGAGTTTGGAGGAGCATATCAGCTGACTTGGAGAGAGCCTAGGAAGAGAGGAGAGGCAAATCTGCTGAGAGAACCTGATTTACCTAAACACCCTGGGATAGGAAAATTGGTCTGGGAGAAGGTGGAGTCAGAAAATCATCTAGCCCCCCTGTAGCACACCTAAGGGAGAGGGACAGTAAGACAGGTTTTGCAGGCTTCCAGTAGTATATTTAGGGCTCCTGGGAAGGGGTGGGTGCTCTCAAGAAATTAAGAGACATTATTTTCTGAGGTGAGTTGGTTTACCAGGGACCCATTTGAATTTCCAACAGGAGCCCTCAGCAGTCTTCCTGCTGCCCTGGGAGAGAGGAAAGTGAGGAAAGGAGAAAGGGGGAAGGTCAGACTCCTAAGCAGTTTATTCAATTGCAAAAGGTTTCCTTGCCTGAGGCCTTATCTGGTCTTTTTTGCAGGTTTGTTTTCTAGTTTTTCTCTTTCCCCTTTATCCCCCCATAGTCCTTTTTTTCCTTTCCTTTTTTTCCTTTCTCTTTTTCTTGTTTACTTTTTTTATTTTTATTTTTTATTTTTATTTTTATTTTTTTTCTTCTTTTTTCTTTTTTTTATATTAGGTGCTGCAGGCAACATTTCTTATTTGCTGTGCTTCCTCATCCTCAATTTCCTCTTTTCTGTGTGTGCTGATTTTGGCTACCAATGTTATCCCCTTTCCTTTATATCATCCAATCCTCCATCATTTATTGTCTCTCTTATATTCCACCTCTCTTTGTTTAGCCCCCGATTTTTCTGACTTTTTATCTATAATACCTCTAATCTGTTTTCTATCTTTTATTCACTCTTTATATAACAGTTCTTTCTTTTCTCTTTCCCTCTCTCCTGACCACACTGGCCTTTTAATTCTTATTATATTCCTCTCCATATTCAGTTTACCTTCTCATTATAGGTACTCCACTTCTTTATGGTTACAACTATACACAGCTTACGCAAGTTCAATATCCATTCTCCTAGATCTCACATGGTTCTTCTGCTAACATTCACTATCAATACTACTATTATATTTTATTTTCTTAACCCTTTTGCTTTCTCAGGCCCTAATATTTTCCTTCAAAGGAACTTAGCCAACAACAAGGAAATAGAATAAGAAGAACAAAGTGACAAAGAAAAGACTTAACATGTACACAAAAACAACAACTAATTAAATCCCGAAACAAAGAAGCTAACCAATGGAATAAACCCAACAAGATAAAATAATGACCAGACAGCAACAAAAAACTACAGACCATACGAATAATCAGGAAAACATGGCCCATCCAATTAACAAATTAAAAACCAGGAAGAGACGCGGAACACTGAACAAATAAACTTCTCAAAACATGTATCATGGACCAATTCAATGAAGTGAAGGAAGAGATTAAGCATATTAAGAAAACACTAGTAGACCATACAGAAGAAATTGTAATCATGTGCAAAAAGATAATGGATATGATAGGGATCAACAGCACAATCCAAGAAATCAAAAATACACTTTCAGCAAACAACAGCAGATTTGAAGAGGCAGAGGAAAGAATTAGTGATGTGAAAGACAGTACATCTGAAATCAAACAGATAGTAGAACTGATTGATAAGAAGATAGAAAAAATCCAGCAGGGACTTAGGGACCTGAACGACAATGCAAAACGTACAAACATACATATCATAGACATCCCAGAAGGAGAAGAGAAGGGAAAGGGGACAGAAGGGGTGTTGGAGGAAATAATGGCTGAAAACTTCCCAAACCTATTGAGGGAGATGAATGTACATGTCCAGGAAGCACAATGCACCCCAAACAGCATAAATCCCAATAGGCCTACCTCAATACATATACTTGTCAAATTATCCAATGTGCAAGACAAAAAGAAAATACTAAAAGCAGCAAGAGAAAAGAAAACCATCACATACAAGGGAAGCTCCATAAGATTAAGTGCTGATTTCTCATCTGAAACCATGGAGGCAAGAAGGCAGGGGTATGACATAGTCAAGGTACTAAAAGAAAAGAATTTCCAACCAAGAATACTCTATCCAGCAAAGCTAGCCTTCAAAAATGATGGAGAGTTTAAAATACTCACAGATAAACAGAAACTAACAGAGTATGCCAACAGGAAACCAGCCCTGCAGGAAATACTAAAAGGAGTTCTGCAGGAGGAAAGAAAAAAACAGGAGAGACAGAGATGGAGGAGAGTGTAAGATCAACTAAAATGACAAAAAGAGGGAAAAAATCAAACAACAAATGACAACACAAATCCAAAGAAAATATGGCTAATATAAGTAATTCCTTGAAAGTAATAACACTGAATGTCAATGGATTAAACTTACCTGTTAAGAGACACAGATTGGAAGATTGGATAAGGAAATATGACCCATCTATATGCTGTATCCAAGAAACACATCTTAGACCCAGAGATTCAAGGAGATTGAAAGTGAATGGCTGGAAAACAATCTTACAAGCAAGCAATAACCAAAAAAGGGCAGGTGTAGCTATATTAATATCAGACAAAATAGACTTTAAATGAAAAACTATTGTGAGAGACAAAGATGGACACTACATATTAGTATAGTATCTTTCGAGAAGAAAGAACAATATAAACATTTATGCCCCTAACAAGGGCAACTCCAAATACATGAGGCAAACACTTGAGAAACTAAAAGAAGGAATAGATGCCTCTACAATTATAGTGGGGGACTTTAACACACTATTATCACTATTGGGCAGAACATCTCAAAAGAGAATCAATAAAGAAATAAAGATTTTGAACAAAATATTAGAAGATCTGAACCTAATAGATATATACAGAATATTACACCTAAATACAGCAGGATATACATTCTTCTCAAGTGCACATGAATCATTCTCCAAGATAGACCACATGCTAGGCCACAAAGAAAGTCTCAATAAATTCAGAAAGATTGAAATCATACAAAATAATCTCTCTGACCACAGTGGAATGAAGCTGGAAATCTACTGGGGCCAGACACCCAGATTTGACACCAAGGTATGGAAGCTAAATAACACATGCTTAGAAAAACAGTGGATCAAGGAAGAAATCTCAACGAAATAATAACTACCTTGAAACTAATGAAAATGATAACACAACATATCAAAATTTATGGGATGCAGCAAACACTGTACTGAGAGGGAAATTCATAGCCATAAATTCATACATCAAAAAAGAAGAAAGAGCTAAAATTGAAGACTAACTGAACAATTGGAGGAATTAGTGACAAAACAACAAACTAACCCCAAAGAAAGAAGAAAGAAATAACAAAGATCAGAGGAGAACTAAATGAAACAGAAAATAAGAAACATTCAAAAAAATAAAACAAGGAGCTGGTTCTTTGAGAAGATCAATAAATCGACAAACCCTTACCCAGACTAACAAAGAAAAAAAGAGAGAAAATGGAAATACACAAAATAAGAAATGAGAAAGGGGATATCATCACTGACCCCACAGAAATAAAGACTATCATAAGAGGATACTTGGAAAAACTATATTCCAACAAGAAAGACAATTTAGAGGAAATGGGCAAATTCCTAGAAACACATAAGCAGCCTACATTGATGAAAGAAGAAATTGATGACCTCAACAAACCAATCACAATTAAAGACATAGAATCAGTCATTAAAAACCTCCCAACAAAGAAGAGCCTGAGCCAGATGGCTTCACAGGTGAATTCTACCAAACATTCCAGAAAGAACTAACAACAATCTTGCTTAAACTCTTCCAAAAAATTGAAATAGAAGAAATATTGCCTAACTCATTTTATGATGCCAATATTACCCTAATACCAAAGCCAAACAAAGACACCACAAGAAAGGAAAATGACAGACCAATCTGTCTAATGAATCTAGATGTGAAAATCCTCAACAAAATGCTTGCTAGTCATATTAAACAACATATTAAATGAATTATACACCACGACCAAGTGGGTTTCATTCCTGGTATGCAAGGATGGTTCAACATAAGAAAATCAATTAATGTAATACACCACATAAACTGATTGAAGGAAAAAATCATATGATCATATCTATAGAAGCAGAAAAAGCATTTGACAAAATGCAGCACCCTTTCTTGATAAAAACACTCCAAAAGATAGGAATAGAAGGAACTTTCTGAACATGATAAAGGGTATATATGAGAAACCCACAGTTAACATCATTTACAATGGTGAAATCCTCAAATCATTCCCTCTAAGATCAGGAATGAGACAAAGATGCCCACATTACCCCTTCTGTTGAACATTGTGTTAGGAGTACTTGCTCGAGTGCTGAGCAAGACACAGATATAAAAGGGATCCAATTAGGAAAGGAAGAAGTAAAAATTTCACTATTTGCCAATGACATGATCCTATACATAGAAAGCCTTGAGAAGTCTATAACAAAGCTTCTAGAACTTATAAATGAGTTCAATAAAGTTGCAAGGTATAAGATCAATGCACACAAATCAGTAGCATTTCTATGCACCAATGACAGGCAATCTGAGGAGGAAATTAAGAACATTGTAGATCCCCCCAGGGCCCACTGGATGGAACGTGGGAGAGTATGGGCTATGATGTGGACCATTGACCATGAGGTACAGCGATGCCCAGAGATGTACTTACCAAATGCAATGGATAGTCATGATGATGGGAGAGAGTGTTGCTGTGAGGGGAGTGGGGAGTGGGGGCGGTGGGGTTGAATGGGACCTCATATTTTTTTAATGTAATATTTTTTAAAAATGAATCAAATAAAAAAAATTTAAAAAAATAAAAATTAAAAAAAAAGAAAGAAAGAATTATGGCCTAAATGGAAATTAAATAACTAAACCAATAAATTATTTCATTGCTAGATATTATTATATCTAATACATAGATATGTAATATAAAAACTAGAATTATGTTATAATTTCTATTATATTTTTAATTTTACTTACTTTCATAAATTGTTGATGTGCAACCTACTTTTTATAATTGATTTTATTAAATCTAACCACAACTTGCACAATTGTTTAAAATTTATACTTTCTTTCAATCTATTTTTCTATTTATTTTACAATTTTACACACAGGATTTTTTAACAGCTAAAAATGTCATTGATTATACATTTTGAATAGATCACATAGTATATGAATATATCTCAATAAAATTGCTTAATACTCCAATAAATAATTGTGTAAAAATTGCCAGAAATAGCAGCTATATACAGCAGGGAAACATTGAGAGGTGACAAATTTTCTTGTTTATCAGTTTTTTATTATTTCTATTATTGAAATAATGAATACTTTAATAATGATTGAAGTGATGAATATATAGCTATGTGATTATACCAAATACCATTGATTTTACACTTTGGATAAAAAAATTGCATGCTTTATTAATATGTATCAATACAATTGATTTGTTTAAAAAAGTAAAAAAAAAAAAAAAGAAACAAATACCTTTTACAATAGTAAATTAAAAAATCAAATACCTAGGAATAAATTTATCTAAAGATGTAAAAGACTTATACACAGAAAACTACGCAACATTGTTGAAGGAAATCAAAGAAGACCTAAATAAATACAAGAATATTCCCTGTTCATGCATAGGAATACTAAATATTATTAAGATGTCTATCCTACCAAAACTGATCTGCAGAGTCAATGCAATCCCAATAAAAATCAACACAGTATTTTTTAATGAACTAGAAAAACTAGCTATGAAATTTATTTGGAAAGGAAAGAGACCCTGAATAGCCAAAGACATATTGGGAAAAAAAAATGAAACTGGAGGAATCAATTACCGGGCTTCAAAACATACTACAATGCTACAGTAGTGAAAACAACATGGTATTGGCACAAGGATAGACGCACTGACCAATGGAACCGAATTGAGAATTCTGATATAGATCCTCATATATACACTCATCTGATATTTGACAAGGCCACCAATCCCACTCAACTGGGAGATAATGGCCTCTTCAACAAATGGTGCCTAGAGAATTGGATATCCACATGCAAAAGAAGGAAAGAGGATTACCATCTCACATCTTATACAAAAATCAATTCAAGATGGATCAAAGACCTAAATGTAAGAACCAAGACCATAAAGACCTTGGAAAACAATGTAGGGAAGCATCTACAGGACCTTGTAGCAGGAAATGGCTTCATGAACTTCACACCCAAAGCACAAGCAGCAAAAGAACAAATAGATAAATGGGACTTCCTCAAAATTAAAGCCTTTACACCTCAAAGGAGTTTATCAAGAAAGTGAAAAGAGAGCCTACACAATGGGAGAAAATATTTGGTAATCATATATCAGATAGGAGACTTATATCCTACATATATAAAGAACTCCTATGTCTCAAAAATAAAAAGATAAACAACCCATTTAAAAAATGGAAAAAGATTTGAACAGATGCTTCTCCAAAGAAGAAATATAAATGGCTAAAAAGCACTGAAAAAATTCTCAAAATAACTAGCTATTAGAGAAATACAAATCAAAACTATAATGAGATACCATCTTACTCCCATAAGACTGGCAGTTAGACTACAAGCGCTGGAGAGAATGTGGAGGAATGGGAACATTAATCCACTGCTGGTGGGAATGTAGAAGGATCCAGCCATTTTGGAGGACAGCTTGGCAGTTTCTCAAAAGTTAGCTATAGATGTGCCATATGACCCAGCAATTCCATTGCTGGGTATATACCAGAAGAACTGAAGATAAGGACACAAGCCGATACATGCACACCAGTGTTCATAGCAGCATTATTTACTGTTGCCATAATTTGGAATCAACCCAAATGCCATCAACAGATGAACGAATAAATAAAATATGGAATATACATACAATGGAACACTCAGCTATAAGAAGGAACACAGTACAAGCACATGTGATAATATGGATGAATCTTTAGAATCTTATGTTGAGTGAAGCAAGCCAGACATTGAAGGACAAATACAACATAACCTCTCTGATATGAAACAAGCCAACTGAGCTGTCTCAGAGAGCTAGAGACTGGAAGATAGGCTTAAAGGAATTTGGGGGGGAAAGGAATGTTGCGAGCTGATGCCTACATGGGTGAAGTCTATGATAAGCTGGACGTAAGTATTTGTACAGGGAAAGGGATAAGATGGGGGCATAGGGATACCTTTGGATGGGGCTTTGTGGGCTTGAGGGGGACTAGGGATGGGAGGATGGGTCAGATGGCCCAAGGAATTGGGGGGAAGGCTGGGGGGAGCAGTTGAATATGGGAGAATGTCAGGTATATGTTTGAAGCTATAATGTTTGGAAAATTCTTGAAATACGATAAGGAAGGATTACATGTTTAAGGTGCTTAATGGGGGGGCACATCTAGTACAGGGGCAAGCGTCTAGGGAGTGTGTGAGTGCTCATTTTGTCATAGTGTGTTATATCATTGGGTGGAGACCCATACAATGAGTGTGAAGGTGTACACACATCCTGGAGAGACCTGATGTTCCCAAATAGAAGGAATTGTGTTTCTTGAGAGAATTGGTGGCTCCCAATTAGTTAGGGCAGTCTAGTATGTCAAGCCCTCAGCATTGTTACAGTATCTGTAAATCTGGTCCCTCAAGTAGTGAAGATTGATTGTCACTGTGGGCCCTGAGGGGAGGGGGAAAGAGGTATTGAATAGATGGAAGCAGGGCAACTGGGGGGCAATGGAAGTGCTCTACAAGATCATGCAATGATGGATATAGGACATTTTAACTTATACCAAAAGTGTATAAAATCTGTAAGCGAAAATGTAAACCATATGTAACACATAAGGAAGCTAAAAACTTAGAAATTTGTACAGTCTAAAATATAAACCATAATGTAAACCAAAATGGAATCATGTTTGATAGCTATGTTTCAAAATCTGTACAAGAGCTGAAGCAAATATAACATGAACACGTAAAAAGATCATTGCTGGGGAAAGGGGAAAAGGGTTTGATGCTGGATATATGGGAGTCCCCTATATTGTGTATGTGAATTACTGTGATCTAAAACTTTTTTGAAGACAAAATTAAAAATTAGAAAAAAAAAATGATGTAGATACTGAGGAAAAAATGAAAGAAAGTGCCTTGCCACTGTACATGCAGGGCAACACCTATTACAGTGATGAAAGGCAAAATGTTTGAAACTAAGCTTTATAATATTTTTCATTTTATTAATACACCAATTTATTTTTACTTTGTTTAGTATTTCTAAATTATTATATATTCTATTCCTAAACTTTAAACCCATCACTATATTTCAATTTCCTCCTAACTGAATTTAGCAATATATTAGGCTTCATTGCTGAAGAAGTTTTGGACCACATAGAGGTTCAACTATGGCAGGGGAGGAACACTGGTGTGGGGTGTTATTGATGGGGGCACATGAGTGAGGGGGAGTTCTCCAGGGCATGTATGTAAGGAACATAAGGAGAGCTGCCCAGCACGAAGGAAAGTGCAGCCTGCCCAGGAATGGCGCCGCCCACACTTTCCGTGCCGCTGACGACAACAGAAGCGGACAAAGAAACAAGACGCAGCAAATAGACACAGAGAACAGAAAACTGGGGGGGGGGGGGGGGGGGGAATTAAATAAATAAATAAATCTTTTAAAAAAAAATGTTCTGATATACATTGGGTGTTTTTGTAGTAGTTACAGTTACAAACGTCAACTGAGGGAGTGCTGAGTTCCCACCCAGGGGAGCTTTGTCACATTCCCCAATGGAATAACAACAATCCCCCAAGTGCAACAGCAAAAACCAACAAGGAAGGATGGTCCAATAATGAGCCCTTTATACTGATGATTATGCTTATGAGCCTGTGTGCCTGAAATATAAACTAGGCCTAGAGCTGCAGGGTGCCTAAGAGTTACCTCCTGAAAGCCTCCATGTTGCTCAAATACAGCCACTCTCTAAGCCAAACTCAGCATGTAAATGCATTACCTTCTCCGAAGCATGGGACATGACTCCTGGGAATCAGCCTCCCTAGCGCCGAGGGATTACTACCAATCACTAACTGGTGATACAACTAGAAAGAGACCTTGAATAAAAGGGTCAACTCAGACTAGCAGAATATCTCAGCCTATATGTAATATAAGGTGTTAAAAACTTCTTTTTGACCTTGAATAAAAGGGGGAAATGGCAAAGACAAATGAGTTTGTATGGCTAAGAGTCTTCCAAAAAGAGTTGGGAGGTCATCAGAGGGGTCACACTTATGCACACCTCAGCAGGATCCCAGAGAGAGCCGAAGTCAATACAATCCTAGGTACTAGTTCTCCTGAAGGTTATGGAGATCTACAGGATACATGGTCATGGCAGATGGATTTGGAGTTCTGTGCCATGTTAGAGGGCCCTACTTTGGAATTTGTGCTCCTGAGTGTGATAGAGCTGGACTCAGATGTGACCTTCCTACACATGCCTCTTGTCACTTTTACTGAACCTGTGGTTGGTTGGTGCTAGGAATGGTTCATACTCAGGAGTCTTGAATCTCTGAACTGCCCATGTGCCAGCTGGGCCCTGTGCCTCAGCAGAGTTGAGACTCCTACTCTCTGGTTCATTGGACTTAACCAGGTCAGCTAACAGGGAGGTGAATATGGTCAAACACCACACCAGGAATCATGAGTGCCAACAACTGCAAGCAGAGGAGTTGCATCCACCATCCATGTGGAATCTAAGCCCCCTCTTGATCTAGAGGTGGAGTGGACATCACCATCCCAGGGTCCACAGAATGAAGGAATAAAATATGGATTAGAGTGGACTTACTGATATTCTACATTAAAACTATTGTGACTAGTAATAGAAGAAATTATAGCATTGAGGTGGAGAAAGTGACCACAGTAGTTGCTGACGGCAGGGAGAGGGAAGAAGAGATGTGATGTGGGGGCATTTTGGGGACTTTCAGTTGTCCTAAACGATATTGCAGGGTCAGATGCTGGACTTTATATATCCTGCCTTAACCTACTGAATGTACTGGGGGAGAGTGTGAACTACAGGGTAAACTACTATCTATGTGGTGCAGTATCGCTCCAAAATGTGTTCACTGAGTGCGATGAGTGTGGCACAATGATGGAGGAGGTTGTTGGTGTGCGAGGAGTGGGGGCTGGGGGAGTATACAGGAACCTCTTATGTTTTTTTACTATAACATTTTTTGTGTGATGTATATGTCTTCAAAAAAATACAATTTACAAAAATGATGGGGTAGGGAGATGAAGAGCAAGGTATATGGGAACCTAATGTTTTTTATGTTTTTTTTAATGTTTTTTAATGTAACATTCTTTGTGAGCTATTAACTTTAATAAAAAAAAGTGTAAAATAAATAAGTAAATAAATAAAAATTTTTAAAAGACCACAAAAGAACCTCAACAAATAATTTTTAATGTTTTATCAGCTGTATTATCTGATCATGAGACTAAAAGATTAAACAATATTTAACCTCTAGCAAAGGTAAATGGAGCAGAAAAAAATTGATTTTATAAATGAATTCATTAATACAATTCTATCATAATATAACTGTGATACCAAAACCTGAAATAATTGCAAAAATTGCAAAACTATAAACCAAAATTGCATTGTATGTATGAATATAAAACCCAGAAGGAAGAAGAGACCGAATTCTATCATATATGAAAAAAATAATATGCTATGACCAAGTAAATGTCATTCCAGAAATCAGGATATTTCAACACTAATAAATCAATTAATATATTTAATCTAAGGAGAAATATATTTTAAATCAAAATCCTACACATATATTAATAAAGACTAAAAGATATTTGATTAAAATATCCATCCTTGATTTAAATTCTTAGTAAAATAATGTAATTATCATTATTTGAAAGTGATTATCTACCTAGGAAAGCCAAGGTAATCAGAAAAATTATTATAACTAATATTCAGATTCAATAAGATCTGGTGTAAAAGTAAATGAATAAAGTCATGACTTTCTCATATAACACCAGCAACCAATAAGAAAACATAAAGCTGTATATATATATATACATAAATACACACATATATAAATACATCCATATTCATACATCCATATAGATTTACTATACAGAGAGGGAAGGGGAGTCAGATATATATATTTAAATAGAGGTATACTGGTAAATACTTAACAATAGGCTGTCTGGGAAAAGGAATCCTCATTGGTAGCAATTGCTGATGTCTGTGCCTTAAACCCTTCCACCATAACTGATTTAGCTCCCAACATGGTGTCACCGAAGGCAGAGTTGGGCAATAGCATCCCCCTGTCTAGTAGTCCCACAATAGAGATATATAATTAAAAATAAACAACCTGAAGAGCATGGATAATAATAAAATGTAGGAAAATAATTCAGAAGTGATGAGCTCTGAGTATTTATTACCTTTTTTATAAAATGTAATTTATTTTGTTGTAAGTGTATATAATTTTACATTTAACAACCACCTCATAAAAGTTCTGAAAATTTAATAATCAGTTCCTGGGAGCAGGTACATGCTGGCTCCAGCATACCATGGTTTTAAAAAAACTAATATTATCAACCAGAAAGATTCAGTACTTGTAGGAAGAATATTACTAAACTTAGCTGAAAGCTGTAAAATAAAAAACTTCAACAAAGAGCATCGTGCTCATAGATGAGAGAATTTCATATGGTAAAAATGGTAATATGATATAGATGTTGATTAAAATAATTACACCAATTGAATTTTCTTTGGAGGCAATAGGTGGGCTTAACAAGGGGATGTTAAATTTCACTCGTAATAACCAAATACCCAGGAAAATTCTATAGACAATAGCATTCAGGGGCACTTGCTCTTAAAGCTCTTATATTAGATGAGTGTGGCAGTAAAACAGCAGGGAAGACAGCAGCTCTAGTCTCAGTCCACTGGGGTAGAAAGATACCTAAATGGGTCCTTCTAGATGCATGTGGCAAGCACCATGATGGAAATCGCCAAGAGAACTTAGGCGAACTGAGGAGTCTGGGACTGCCACAGCAAGGAAGTGACAGCTGAATAGACAGGTTTGCCTTTTCAGGTCTTTTTAAACTTTCATCAAATTCCCTGTCAAAGGTCATATGGGACTCTCCTATACTTTTTATGTAACAAAGTATCTTTTAAAAAAAATTTTAAGTATATATTTTTTTTAATTTCCCTGCCAGAAAGCTTGTATGAATGTACATTCCTACCACCCATGGGTGCAAGTGCCTATTTTCCAGCACACTTGCCAATTCTGGGTATTATGCCAGTTTTATTTTATTTTATTTTTTTTATCTTGCCTAGTTCAATAGGTGAAAAGGGTTCCTAAACTTCGGTAGCGTGCCTGAGGACTGATGAGGCTGGTAAGAATATGCCATGTGCTTCTTGGTCATTTCTCTTTCTACTTTTGTGGACAGTCATCTCTCTCTGCTCTCCCTCAGGTCCTTGAGTGTCTCATCATAGCACTCAGTATGTCATGTCTCTTAGCTCTCTCATGGCCCTGTGGATGTCCATTTTCTCCACTCGCCTGCAAGTCAAGAGCAGGGCCTATTTTGTACCTATTCAGGTGTTCAGAGTCCACAGGATGACAGGTTTTTTGTTTTTTGTGTTTTTTTTAAAGATTTATTTATTTATTTAATTTCTCCCCCCTCCCCTGGTTGTCTGTTCTTGGTGTCTATTTGCTGCGTCTTGTTTCTTTGTCCGCTTCTGTTGTCGTCAGCGGCACGGGAAGTGTGGGCGGCGCCATTCCTGGGCAGGCTGCTCTTTCTTTTCGCGCTGGGCGGCTTTCCTCACGGGCGCACTCCTTGCGCGTGGGGCTCCCCCACGCGGGGGACACCCCTGTGTAGCACGGCACTCCTTGCGCGCATCAGCACTGCGCATGGCCAGCTCCACACGGGTCAAGGAGGCCCGGGGTTTGAACCGTGGACCTCCCATATGGTAGACGGACGCCCTAACCACTGGGCCAAAGTCCGTTTCCCAGGATGACAGGTTTTTAGCCAAGCACTGCCCAACTGATAGGAGGATTTCTGAGAAGGTTTGCAAAATGCAAGCAACAACAGATTTGGAGCATCTTCACTTGGGTGCCAGCAGTCACTGCATCTGAACCACAGAGAAATGATGCTGCCTTCCCAGTAGCACAGACTTCTGCTAACCTTATTATCAGCAACTGGGCACAAACAAGGAGAAAAAACAAATAAAGCAAGGCTGTAGTTCATTCCATTGTATGTGATCATGAGGCCAAGAAAAGCTTATAAAATTAAAGAATTTTCCCCAGAAAATACATTTTGTTTAGGAGACCATTCCAAAATACCTGTACAACTGTCAGAGAAAATTAGATTCTCCGCAAATAGCAGTCCCTTCAATTTCTACTTTATGTCTAAAGATTTCTCCTGTTTAATTTCCATCTGTTGTATCTTTACAACACCTTTCTTAAGAGAGCCACTCAGCCTGGCATTACCTGCTCATCAAACATTGCAAAGGCACTAACAGGATGGTGACAGGGCACTACAGCCGACAAGAAGTTTATTCAGGCTTGCTGTGACAGTGATAGAAGGACAAATACTTACAGGCATCCTGAGAGCAGGGGCTGCTCCACCCACCTGGTGTCTGTCCTAGGCCACTATTACCTCTATTTCACTAAGAAGGCAGCCGAGGCTCTGAAAGCTTGTGGACATCCACCAAGTTCTTACAGTAAGGACGGCCCACATCCAATGGCCTGTCACAGGCCTGATGGCCCCCTGCCCTCTGGACCTGCCAGTAGTGGCCTACCTCGGTCTCTGCTCTAAGTTGCAGACCACCCATCAAGCCCTTTAAGGGAAATGAGTGGTATCGAGAACATTCAACTGTGCCCAAGTGAAACCCAGAGACACACACAGTTTGCCTGAAAATGATGGATAAGATGGAAACTGACAAGTCATCGTCTGCTTCTGGCACCATCAACAACTGGTTAACATGAATATCGTGTTGATGCTGGCTGGCTGGAAGAAGATGTCACTTGTCGCTAATGGAGTGTCACACGTATGCTTGCCTAAAGGAAAATGCTCTTTGGGTTGTTGTTGTTGTTCTCAATTATCCCATCATTTTATAGCCATAAAAAAAGAAAAGATGCAGCAGAAGGGATCATTCTACCTTGGGGTGGAATGGAAAGGAGTCCTTTTGATTTATTTTCTTCTTTCTCTGTTGGAACAAGAAAAAGCCAGGCCATGCTGGTATGAGTGAGCAGACGTAGACCTGGCTTCTAGGAGCAGACAATTGCCCCAGGTTCCAGAACAGAGCTTCCGAATCCAGAAGTCACAGCAAGGAGGTGTTCAGAGTGCAGCCAGGACCACAGGCTCTCAGCCAGGCTAGGCTCACGCCTGCCTAATGATGATCCGAAAATGCATTTACAACTAATGATAGAAAATACTTGTTAACACTTCAGTATGGACTATGAAATGCACTGAATAAACACTTTACCTCCATATAGGCACAATCACCCTACGATCAGGTATGCAAACCTTGAGCTAAAAATTTTGAATTCTCAAAATCTTTGAAAAAATGAAAAGTGTTTTTCCTAAGTGTGGTACAGACTTCTTTGGTGCTAAGATTTGAGTTAAGCTTATGGGGAGTTATTTGTAGCTTTTATGTCTCCTTTTAAATTTTCTTTGGCTTACCTTTTGCTGCAAAAATTCAACATGTTTGATTTCAAGGTGCCTGCTCTAGGTCCTGCCAGGAGTGTTATTATATGGTCTAGGTACCACATTGCTTCTCCCACCGAAAAAAAAATTTTTTTGAATTCTGAAACTCATTTGGCTCCAAGGACTGCAGGTAAGCGTTTGAGAATTTCTTCAATCCATTTTAGGGATGGGGAAACTGAGGCATAAAGAGGTTAAGGAATCTGCCTGAGGTGTCACAGCACAAAAACATCTGATCCAGGATTTGAGTTAATCAGTGTGCTCAGCAGCCTTCAACCAGCCTATCTCAGTCCCCTGCTTTTTCTTGGGCAGGAAGTCAGGATTCACCTTCTTAGGCAATTGAGGTCTGCAGTGTTTCCCAGAGCCTCAGGAGCATAATTAAAGTGCTTTATTAAAACAAATCCTTGGGATATAGATCCACATTTCAGTTCTAAGGTCAAATGCAATGGCAGCATCAATCAGTCCTAGTTAGGTAACTACTCATCAAGGATTAGGATCCAGACTTAAGCCTATATGCTGAGAAGCAAACAAAGACAACTTTCAATTTGCTAGTGATCAGCCAGCATCAAATTAATCACATTTTATCACATGATTGCAGTTAAGACTTACCCTAGAGCCTCACAGATTGTGTTTGAATCCTGACTCAGGCACTTACTAGCTATATGGCCTTGGACAAATTGCTTAATCTCTCTGTGCCTCAGTTTCTTTATCTGGAAAGTGGGGATAATAACAGTAGCTATTTCAAGAGTTGCCATGAGAATTAAATGAGTCTGCCTTTAAAGCATTATACTACAGCAAATCTGATATAACCCTTTGCTTCATAAATACGTACATACATACTTGGCTTCATATTTTAACTTATCTAAAACTGGAGTCCTTCTTGCCATTGATATGTACTTTTAAACTAGTGTATATTTTGCTGTTCCCAGAAAGCTGCAATTTAACCGACGGTACATATTTTATCTGGACCTCTCTTAGAATCGAGGGAATATGGTAATTAATACCTTAGGAAGAATGCATTTTCCCCATAGTCTCAAGAGATGAAATTGAGACAGAGTGAGTTCTAGATTCAACCTGTGCTTACCACGTGTCTCTGTGTGTAGGTCACATTTTCCTGTTCACAGGTAAAAGTATTCAAAAACCAAATACCAAGTAGGATAAGTGTTCCCATTCTAAGGGAAGAATTATGCACAATTTTTATTTGCATTTCAATCCCCTAACAACAAATGGCCAGAGTCAACACTTTTGATTTTTCCTAATTAGATTTATTCTGTGCCTCTGTCACTTTTAGGAGAAAACTAAAGATTTTAAGTTTCATAATCAGTAGCAATGCACATCTGAAAGCATTGCTGAGAAGTGTCAGAAGTGTGGATCCTGATTGCCACATCTGAGTGTTGACAGAGGAGTTTTTAAGTTTTCAGAGAAGTAAGTTCTTACCCATTGGGAAAACTAGTCCCCAAACTAGAAGTTTCCTCAAATCATACACCTGAGAAAAAGTATTAAACACATATACCCATAAAGGCAAGGAAATGAAACCTCAAAATAAATAAATCATAAATCAGATGCCTCGCCCCTGCGTAACATCCTCCATTGGCTTCCTGCTATAAATAAGACACCATCTCCAGCCTCGGTTTTCTGGGCCTGGTGTATTCTGTCCCTTGCCCAATCTCCCAACCATTTTTTTATTCTATGCTTCCTTTCACAAACTATGCTCCAACTCTATCAGACTTTTTTCTTTTTCTCAAACATATCAAGCATATTCCTGCCTCCAGTTCTTTGCATTTTATATTTCTCCCGCCTGGAAAGATGACCCTCCTCCCCAGGTCTACCATGCTCAGTTGTGCAAGATGTCCACTGCCAGAGGAAAGAGCATCTTTTTCTAATTCATACAAAGAAACCACATGGCTCCACAGCAGTCCCATGTCCCCAGGATTCATTCATTCTTAGAAAAAATCATAATTGAGCACCTACTATGAGCCAGACACTGTTCCAGACACTGGGGTTTTAGCCTTGAACTAGACAGACAAGGCCTTTGGCCTTTGAAACTGCTCATACTAGTGAGCTGAAACACAAAATAAGCAATTCAACAATTAATGAAGAAGTTGTTGACTAAGCAAAACAACAGAAAGTAACCACAGTGTGCAGAACATTTAACTCAGTTTTATGTGATAGTGGTTAGATGGTTACATTAGATTTGGTAGTCAAGGACGGTCTCCCGGAGGTGGTGATATGTGAGATCAAAATAACAAGAGCCATCAACATAAAGAATTTGTTTGGATTGGAGGAAAGAGGCAGGATGTTGCGTGCAGAGGGACCAGCCCTTGCAAAGTTCCCAAGATGCAACCAAGCTTGATATGTTCTGGAAGCAAAGTCTGTGACATGGCTGGAAAGTAGTGACCAAAGAGGGGAATGGAGTGAGATGAGACTGGACATTTGGGAAGGGGCCAGATGACATGGGACCCTGAATAATAATTAAGAATTTGGGTTTTATTCCAACCACTGGGGACCTTAAGCAGTGTGGTGGTTTGGAACTGCACACACCCCAGAAAATCATGTTCTTAAAGCTAATCCTTTCCTGCAGTGTGACCCCACTCTAAGTGGGATCTTTTACAAGGCTCCTTCAGTTAAGGTGTGACCCACCTCATTCAGGATGGCTCTTACTCTTACTGGTGTCCTTTATAAATGAAATGAATAGAGAGAGAGAAAGAGAAAGCCCTACAGAAGCAAGAAGCTGAAATGAACGAAACCTGAAAGAGAAAGGAGAGACCATCGGACAAGGATCACTGATAGCTGGTCTTCGGGAAGAAAATATCACCTTGATGATGTCTTGATGTGGACATTTTCCCAGATTCAAACTTTAAACAAATAAATTCCTATTGTTCAAACTGACCCATTTCATGGTATCTGCTTTGAGCATCCTAGGAGACTAAAACAAGCAGAAAGTGGCATGATCTGATGAGTATTTTGCAAAGGTCATTCTAATTCCCTGTCCAAAAGAACTCCCTGTGATGGTGGAGAGGTCCTACACCTGCACAGTCAAATGCAGTCGCCACCAGGCACAGGAGACTACTGAGCACTTGAAATGTGCCTGGTGTGAAAGAGAAACTGAATTTTTTAAAAATTTTATTTTATACAATTGAGTTTGAATTTAAACAGTCACATGTGGCTGGTGACCAGTCTATCGCTCAGGACAGCTTAACTGCTGGATGGGGAGTAAGCACAGGGCTGGCAAGCATGGAGGCAGGGAGATTAATCAGGAGGTTATTAGAGTGGTCCAGAGGAAAGATGACAGCAGAGCAAGGAAAGCTGGAGAGACACGGACAGCTGGGAACATCTTTCATAGGTGGCACCCAGAGGGCAGGGCTAGGAGGGGGAGGAGGGGGAGGGAAAGTCAGGAACTGGCGATAAAGCCTAGATTTTTGGCTTGAATGAGTGGACAGTGGCGCCATTTTGACAGGGGGAAAAACTGAGGAAGAACCAGGTTTGGAAAAGTAAGAAAAATTTTGACCAAAAATAAGACAAGCTCTTCCCCAAGTCTAAATGTGAGAGGCCCACACTTGTCATTTGATCCTCAGAAAGACTGTCTTAAAATCGAGGTATGTGGGGACCTCTTATATTTTTTGAATGTAACATTTTTTTTTAAATAGAGAAAAAATAATCCTGCTCTCCCCATCAGTCTCTTCACAGTGATCCATTGTTTTCTTCCCAACATTCATTACCTACACTTATTATCTGCAGTTATTTGATGAAGAATGCACTGCCTTCCTCCCCTCCAAACTGGAAACTCTCTTTGTACAGAGACATCATCCCCTGGTGCCACAGAAGTCCCTGGTCTGGTGCCTGGCATGTAGCAGGCACTTAAATATGTGTTGAATTAATTAAAGAAACAGGATGAATATCTTCATCTTGCAAAAACATGGCCACAGTCTTGAAAGGTAGGTTTCTAGTCTGAATTTAGTAAAACATAAAGTAGCAGGGAACAACGTGTGCCTACATACCTGCCCCAGGTATAACTGGATAAATTCTGTTTGTGCTTCTTACCAGTACTCCATTGATATAGAAAACTGAGTATAATTTCCAGGTAATGAGCCGCTTAATCTGACAGGTGCTAAAGTGAGTTGCTAATCAGGATGGTGGTTCCCAGTACTGCAATCCCATTTCTTTCCTAAAGTGTTTGGGAGAGAGTGAAGGGTGTGTAAAATGAAAATGGGATAAATCTGGTGCTTCCGTTTTTAAAAGTTCACCGGTTCACTGACTGTTATCTGTGGTGAGTTTAGAGCACCAAGTCACCACTGCCCACAAGCTGCAGACTGTTCCCTGGCTAAACAGGTATTATGTGGTGCAGCACAACTGGGGGAGGTTTGCAATTAAACAGGCATTGATTTGAATTCAGTTGTGCGATCTTGAGACAGTCGCTTAGTCTCTCTGGCCATGACTTCCTGACACCCCCATTCTTCCCTGCCACTATGCCCTGCAGGCATCAGGTTACCCTGCTCTCCATGCCAATCAAAACCTATAAAAATGTTCTCGCCCACTACAGCCAAGCCGTATCATCCCAAAGTATTTGAGCCCCAAGGTAGAACTTTACCTTTGCTCGCTTCAAAATGGAGTGGCATGCAAATTTGCCATTATTTCCCGTATTCGCCTCTCCTCTCAGACTTAATTCTCTCCATAAATGTATCATACCCCAACACACACACACACAAACTCACACACAATCCCACACCAGCAGACACACGCAGAGCTCTATGCAGCTTCTTTCACTCTACACTGACTCACAGTCGTGCGAACACATTTCCTTTTCCTCTTCACAGGCTCCTGAAATGAGATCGTCTCTGCTAAAAGCAATTGTAAGTGCTGGGTGAACAACTCCAGAAAATTAGTACAAGTTCCACCAAGGCTAGAGACAGAGAGGAGAAAAATCTGTTCAATTTTTACTGTATTCACATTACCCAGAAAATGGAACACACCCCTCATTTTTTCTCTAATCCCAATTCTTAACAAAAATTAAAACCAAACCTATTCCTAGCACTAACCAAAATGGTCATTATCTATTTGCTATCAGCATTCACTCCAAATCCAGAATACACCATTCTATTCACTTTTGAAGTACGATTCCTCATCAGGGCTGCTGTCCCACCTCTCATTTTCCAATGGAAATCTTAGACAATGTAGCATTAGAAAAAAATAACCAGCAAGCCTTGATTTAACTATGAATTACTATAGACACTAAAAGAGGGGGTAAATCTGCCAGCCCTGAATCTGATGTACAGACATTTCAAACAAGGAAATAATTTGAGGAATATTTGGTGCAGACTTAAAAGAGAACAGGCAGAAGCACCAGATATGGGAAACAATATTGTTTCCCCTTGATTAAAAAATAATTGAAATAAGTGTCTATCTAATATACACTGAATGGAATATCATGCAGCTTTTCAAAGCTATTTTTACAGAAAGTTTTTAATAATATGAGAAAAGCACAAATTCTATAGCTAAATTATTTTTAAAAAGACACAAGACAGTATATACAGCATGATTCTAATGATGTAAATATGCACCAAGGACCCTGAAAGGAAATACATGACAATGTCAACAATGGTTATCTTTGGGTAGTCAGGAAATAAGGGGGTCCTTGTTCTCGTAGTCTATTTCCCTATTTTTTCCAAACTTTGTGTAGTGGATATGTATCCTTTCCATTTCGCAATTTTTTTTAATTTTAAAATGAAGTTGACCTAAGTTTTGTTAAGTTTCCATCATTTTGTGAAAACATTTCCTGCAAAAGCTTTCTGTCTTAAACTGTCCTAGAGGTACTGTGGTGTTTGTGGAAGATAGAATTTTCCCCATAATCATATATACCCTCTGTTCCAAGTGAGGTTCAGCCAACACAGCTACAGGAGAGCACAGCTGAGCTGGGAGTTGGGCTGCCCTGCTGCTCCCCAGGAAGCCTGGGAGAATCAACATAGGAGGCAAAAGTGTCCAAAACTGTCAGTCCAGATCATAAAAAATGGGAATGACTTAGATATGGTCATAAAGCAGTTGGTCTCATCACATGCATTCTCTCCACCCCTATACACAAAATGCAATGCAAGGTTGGCATTATCCCCATTTTACAAATGAAGAACTAGAGACACAGAGAATGAGTCATTTGTCAATGCCCAGGAACAGAACCGTGCCTGCTCTTAGCATTACACCACATGGTCTCATTCCTGTAGACCACAGTGATTAACAGAACTGTGTCTAATACAAGGAGCCCTGCACTTCACCATCACCTGGACTGGACTGGTCTGTGTAGGGCCTCCTGCCAAAGGAGCCTTAGCTCTAAGGGCTTTCGTGAACATAAGCATCCAGGTTCTCACCTTATCCCCCAGATCCTGGAAAGGACCCAGGGTTAGAATTAATTGTATGTAAGTTATGGTGTGCATGTTTTTATTATTTGAGGATAATATTTCCTAAAGATGGAGTTACTGCATCAAAAATTATGAAGATGTTTACGATTCTTGATAATAGCTCTCCAAATTTTCCTACCAAATAGTTGCATGAATGTATACTTCCATGAACCTGGTATAGGAATGACCATTTAGTTGCATCTTTGCCACTGCTGGGAATTACAATTTTTGAAAACTGTCAAACCAACAAGAAAAAGAGAGAAGAAATGGAAGAGTCCACGCTCCCACTTTTGAAGTAGGCATGCATGAGAAAATCTGAATATGCGGTTCAAATTTTCAGCCACAGCAATGTCAGAACTAGACATCCAGTCTCTTTGGGGGAAATGGCTCTTTTTAAATAATTAGGAAAAATTCAAAGGAACCCTAAAATCATCTAGAGTGAAACAAACCCTATGTTCCAAATCTAGAATGCCAGACACACAAAAATAACAAATGGAGGACCCAAGCCGACATTTATTGAGAGAGACTACTCAGTGCTACATTTAATATTGGAGTTAACCCTTGGAATAACTTTGTGAAGAAGTAAATGTATCACCATTTAATAGATGAGTAAAGGGTTCAGAAAGTTGATAAGGTCAACCAGCTGGTAAATTTAAAGCCCAAATTTAAATCCAGACCAATCTCCTTTCATTTTATTTTAGTATTTTATTTTCATAACTGGGGTCTCTGATTTTAAAAGAAATACCTATTATAGTAAACATGAAAAATAGTTTGGGAGTTCCTTCAAAGAAGAAACTAAGAATTGCCTATAATCTACCACTCAGAGACAAGAATTACTATCAATTTGGTTCATTTTCTTCCATTCATTTTTATATGTATATACATAAAATTGCATATAAATCTTAGTTTTACTAATTTTTGAAACTAAACACAGTGTTAGGCTTTTTATACAGCATTCAAATTACTTTAAAATATTTTTAATATCTGCCAATAATTCGATCGTATGAAAGCCAAATAATTCTTTTAGCCATTCTCTATGACTGGACGTTTCAATTTTTTCCTCATATTTTTCAATCTGAAATAATACTGTGATAAAATCCTTTTTTATTATATTTCTCTAAAATAATAAATTACTGTGAATGGAATTACAGGGTCAAATCATTTGCGTATTTTAAGGTTCTTAATCCATACACAAAACTGTACTCGAGAAGGTGGCAGGAATTTATATTCCTTTTTCATCCACAGCACTTCATCTCACTAATATCGTTGTTTAAACCTCTGTCAATGTAAAGGAGAAAAATGGCACCTCTATTCTTCTATAATTCACATTTCAGTAACTCTAATAGAAGCTCATAGTTTTTTTTTTCCAGATTTTTATTGACTGTGGCAAAAAAAAAAATAGTTTCTTCTTACATGAATTGTCTATTTGTATCATTTTCTCATTTTTCTACCAAGACGCAGATATTTTTGTTATTAGCATTCTTAGCTGCTAAGGATAGTTGACTGCTATAAATCACATATATTATCAATATTGTGCCCAGGTTGTTCTCCTTTTAACTTTTTTCTGGTTTTATGTTTACTTACAAACATTTATAATTCTTATGTAACCAAATAAATTATCCTTTCCCCTAACAGCTTCTTTCTTGGTTTTTATACTTGGAAAGTCCTTACTCCCCCTGAGATCAGTTACCTATATTTTCTTAAGCTCTTGCCTTTTCCACTGCACTGTGCTGATTCCTATTTCATATGGGTGAAATGTCAAACAAGATTAGAAAACTAACTGAAAATATCCTTAGGGGTAGGAAAAAAAAGTAAATCCATCTCAGAAGACACATTCACTGGCAGATAAATTATGGATGATTCTTGTCCCCTTTGTAATCTCATGGATGACAGCCACACTGAGCATCAAACACCCTTGGAAAGTTCTAAGACCCCTTATCCCCTTATCCCAGGGCTTCACTCTGAGCCTGGCGGGGCCCCTAAAGCTGTGAACACCCAAAGGAGCATAAACTTCAGTCCAACGGTGTGTGACTGTGGAAGTCAGTAGCTCTGTTCCCAAAATCTCGAATCAGCCAGGTATTCCCAAAACATCTGCCCAGGTGCCCAGCCCCAAATCTCAGCCAGAAGACCAGGGAGCAGGCAGGTATACCCGGAGGGGTCTTCCTGAGAGAAGGCAATTAAAATTCACATCACAAAAGGAATGAGGCTTTTTTTATTCTAAACTGCAAAACGTGGTGTGGTTAATCAGAGCAATTATAAATGGTAACATCATTATTCAAGCTTCTATTTCCAAACGAAGTCATTTAAATGAATACATTTTCTGCCTTGGAGCAGTAGCTGCCAGTGAGCCTTTAAAAAGAAAAGAAAGGAAAAAAAAGAAAAAAAAGAAAAACAGAAGAAGCCGCCGGTGCAAAGCCTTGCAGGATAGGGTAGAAAGAGCTCTGCATTGGGAATTGGGAGCTGGGGAGCCCTGAGCACAGCCCCAGATCTGACACAGGCTCATCCTGTGACCTTGGGCAAGACCTCATTATGCACCTGTGCAGCCACGAGACTAGACAAACTTGTATTCATGAGCCCTTCTGGCTCTGACATTATGGATCTAGAACTCTACCGCTTATTTTAAGATCCTGTTTTTCTATATGCTGCATCTGCAATTTTATGTGTTAAATGCATTTTCTTGTTTAAATAGGAAGGCAACTTCTTTAGGAGCTGCCCAAGTTGCCTCCACCACAGCCTGTACCATATGTGGTCACTAGGAATTCTAGGGGAAGAAGCACATAGGTGTTGGGATCATTTGGTCCTGGGTTCAAATCTCAGTTCCAACTGTGTGAATGCATCTCCTTCAACTTCCCTCAACCTCAGCATTCCTCTCCACAAAATACAATCACTGTAAAGCAGGTTTATTCTAAAAAGTGAATGAGATAGTTCAATGAATGAATGAGATCATGCATCTAAGCACCTGTCATAGAGCATAGTGGGAGTCTGTGTGCGAAATCTACCTCCCTGTATCTACTTCCTTGGGGTATCCCCTCCCACTCTGATTCTGAGCTTGGACATGTGAAAACATTAGCAAACATGCCACAAGCAGAGGCTCAAATAAATGCTCGTGCATTCGAGTTTGTATTCTTGTTCCACCTAGAACCCCAACAATATCTTATAAATGAACTTAAGCTAGCCTGCTGGAGAATGAGAAACGCATGGAGATGACAGCCTGTCAAACACCAGAGGTGTGAGTGGGGCATCTCAGATATGAGAGAGAGTCCAGGAGAGACCAAACAAGCTGGCCAGACCAGAACCACCACCTAGTGGACACAAAGCTCATAAGCTAAATAAAATGGCTGTTGTTTGAAGCCACTAAGGTGTGCTTTACTATGCAACAAAAACTAACTGATGCCAAGAGACACTAAATTCGTGCCCATGTCCTTCTTTTTCCCTTTTCTTATGACTTTTTCCCTTTTCTTTGGCTAGGAGGATTGAGTACTAGCAAACAAAATGGTCCCCTGCCCAATCAGGCAGGACAGTGCTATCTGCAACTAGTGTTCGTACGAGCTCCCTTTATCTAAAGAAGCCAGAATTAGACTCAGGAAGAAGCTACGGGAAGGCAGATGTCACTAAGCACCTAAACTCTTCTCAAGGCAGATGTGGATTTCTTAACAACCTCATATGGCATCACCAATATGTGAGCTTCCTGCTTTTGGCTCAGGCAACCTTGGCAAAAGGGGTTTTCAGAAAGAGTAGATTGAAACACTTCCTTAGATTGACCCAGAGATGCCACCCAGGAATTTCCACCCTTGGGTAATTATTACCCAAATATCCATATAAAGGTTACAAAAGCAATAGGCACAGTGCTGAGACAGAGTGACTGAGCACTCACATAACCAGCATAGTCAGGGAAGGTTCTCTGAGAAGGTAAAGATGTGAAAAAAATCAAAGAGTGTGCAGAAGCCAGTCATTCAAAAACACCTGAAAAAAGAAGTTCCAGGCCGAGAGAACTGCAAAGGCTGGGAGGCAGCCAGGAGCCAGTGTAGATGGAGTCTGATGAACGGGGGGTGCTATGACTGCAGACGTGAGCGGGTGAGCCGGCCAACTCTGCCCGCTGGGCTTCCCAGCATGGACAAATTTCATCCTTCCCATCCTCTCTCACACCGCCCTCCTGAGGCCACGTGGGGGGTTGTCATCACAGCACTTTACCTGTGGGAGGTGTCATCCTTGCTCTTTGCACCCTAGAGGCCAGAGATTGGGGATCTGATGACCAGAGGTACTCTCCTCTGGCTTCCTGATACTGCAGTTGCTAAGTCCCAGGGCTTTGCCTCTTCAATTCTAGTTACCTCAGATTCCTGGGAACCCTGTGTGCATCACTGGTCATTTCATAAGACCCTGAAACGTCTCCATCTTATGTTTCACTAGATTGAATTTAGGCCACCTGATAACCTGCCGTCAAGGCCATGTTAGGTGCCCCACAGCCCTAGAGTCACCGAGTTAGAAAAAGAGAAGGGAGAGAAAGAAGATGCAATGCCTGAGGGGGCTTCTCTGCCAGTCCGGAGCAAGGCACTCTATTTACATCGCCACTCTGGATCAACCCTTGATCAGCCCCAGGAGGTTGGGCAACTTCCCAAGGTCGCAGCTACCAAAGGCGGAGCTACGGTTGGAGTCCTGACACCCAGCAGGCCATGCTGTCTCCCAAGTGGCATTCCCCAGGCTGTGCCCAAGAGGTCAGCACATCAGCCTCCTGCTGGGTCCTGGCCCAGTAACAGGATGCAAAGAGACCCACCTTCTAGGAAGAAGGCAGTCCACCAGGCAGCATGGCCAGAGCCCCTGCCTGTGACCCAAGGTTAGGGCCCTTGGCTCTCTTCTGCTCTGTGCACTGTGTGCCCCCATTGGACAGGGCTGCCATACTGCTGAAGTGCCATAAATATGTCGAATGAACAAGCCTTCAGGCTCTGTAGCCTGCTAGTCAAAGCCCTGACCCTCATCCTCAATGTTTATTCCACTCTTTTAAAACCCTCCTGCTTCGGCTCCCAGTTGGGCATGTTCTTTTGGCCTTTAGGTCTTTGTATCCCTCAATCCTCCTTCCTGAATTCTCTCTCTTCCACTCACCCTGCAGACCGCCAAAGGACCCCAGCCACTTCGCTAGCCTCTGTCCTTCACTTAGCACCATTTGGCTGTCGTGTGACACCCCTTCCACCGCCGACAACTCTTTAAGTTCCAAGTCTTCCTTTAACTATTTTTGTTCATGCTTGGTATAATACCAGGGGAACAGATTTCCATGGCAGCCAAACCTAGGTGCTTGTTTCACTACCTACCAGACCTTGGTCAAGTTAAAGAACTTCTCTGAGCTGATTTACCTATTTCTAAAAATATGAATAATGATACCTATCTCAGAAGTTATTGAGAGAACTAGCTCATGCATGTGAAAGCACATAGTAGGTACTCAAGAAAATCTGTTGAGTGACTGGAGAGCGAACTTGGAGTCCCAGGGTGGGGGTGGGGAGTTGCAGTGTTAGCTAAAGGTATTTTATTTCAGTGTGCTGATTTTGGAAGAGGAGATTGTTTTTGTTCCGCATTAGAATAATGAGAAAGCTCTTATCTTTATTGGAATCTTTCTACAGAAAGAGGAAAGCTGTATTTGTGTCAGAGATAATGTGGTCTTTTTACAACCTTCCATGTGATAGACAATAGCAGGGGCCTTTTAGCTGGTTTGTTCAGGGCTTTTGCTGTCTGTCTCTTTACATGGTCTGTCAATTCCAGGCTTTACTGGGCTCCTGGATGACTTTTGTGACATTTGAGTAGTTACTTCTTAGTGAATCGAGGTGGTGTGTGTGTGTATAGGTGCCAGTGTGTCTACACGCCCACACACGTCAGACACATGTGTGCACACACACTGAGCAAGCCCCCTGGACTATGGGAGCTGTGTGCTTGTGCCCATGCAGACAAATGCATGCCTGCTGACATTTTCGCATGGGCTGTGGGTGGCGATTGCCTGTGTCGACAAGTGCGTGGATGTGATTGTTAGTGAGCCTGGCAGACAGAGCCCAGATGGGGACAGCAATGCTGACCAGCCACTTCCTGGCCTGAGCCATCTGACTGGGAGAATGGGGCAAGGGGGCTGAAGGAAGGGCAGGGGAGGGTCTATGGTAGCTGACGGGGCCAGGAGAATACCAGCCAAATGACGCAAGGAAAATGGGAATAAGGCCCAGGTACCAAAAGTTGGCTGTCAGGAAGAAGGCAGGAAACTGGGCAGGCTGCTGGCACTTGGGTGGAGGGACAGTCCCCGGGCAGGCACTGCCAGGGGGCTTGAAACTTCAGGCCCATGCCCAGAGCTCTGGGGCTGCTTTTCTGGTGAGCCTACCTTTTTTGTGGAGAAAAATAGATGATAAAATAATTATATAGTAAGAAGGTGGTAAATATTAGGGTGGTTTGAAAAAAGTGAAAATAAAAGTAAATCAGGGTAGGGGGCACAAATTTAAATAGAAAGGTCAGCATTGGCCTCATTCAGAAGGTGACAGGTGAGCAAAGCCTTGGCGTGGGTGAGGGGTGAGCCCCATGCACCTCTGGTGAGAGGATGTCCCCGGGATTTGCAGGGCGTGTCTCCTTGTGCAGGGAACAGCCCGCAGGCCACGTGGCTGAGCCCAGGGACCGAGGGTGAGAGAAGCAGGACATGAGGTCTAAATTTACCCCTGTGAACCACAGGCACCTCGAAAGGTGAGACAGCAGCCAAGTAAAATTAGTACCTTGGTGTAGTAAGGCCAAGCTTTCCGGTGATTTCATTCATCTGTAGAAATCGCTCATTCATTCCATGAACCGAGCCACAGAAAAAAAGATATTGTATTAATGTGGTATTCAGCTAACACCTGACATTATCCTGAAGATCTGACACTACACTGACTAACATTTCTTTGTACAGAGTGTGCCTTCCTGAGGCCACAGGAGGAGAGCAAGCCCTCGAGCCAGGTCCTCTTTTCTGATGGAAGCGTTGCTAAGGGTACGCTGGGGTTGGGGAGACACCCACCAGGGAAACCCAGGGGTGTGCCCAGCTCACGAGAAGCTCCCTGATAAGTGCCCGCCGCAAAGTCAGCTGGCTTCCTGGGACGCCCACCAGCCCAGCTCAGACAGCAGCCAGCAACTGAGGGCGATGGAGCAGAACGTTCTGACATGTCCCTCCACCTGAACGCATACGGGGGTCCCCGTCGTGGGTCACCTGGAAGCATCCCCTTCAGCCCAACCCCCACATTGCCCTTGGCAACAGCCCAAGAGGCTGCTTCTGGAGCAGGCCCTGTCTAGTCCCCAAGGTACATGTGAGACCAGACAAGGTCAGTGTGTGGCGCTGGAGACTCTTTTCTCAGAGATGCTGCTGGTGATTACGACAGGGAAACCCACAGCACATACCCATCGATTCTGCCGTGAGCACACGTTGTAGTAAGGGTTTTGCATGTTATTTTTCTCATTTGAGGCTTGTGAAATCCCTGTAAGGTAGACAGTCTTAATCATCCCATTTTGCAAATGAAGAAACTAAGGCACAAGGAGTAAGGAGACAGCACTGAGCCACTGTACAGACACCTAAGAGCAGTTAAGCCTTGGAAAGGGAGGCACACAATGGGGAGGTCTATGAGAGCCTGGGGCTGAGGACAGACCCCCGTCTGTGAGAGTGACCCCCCCATCCAGCCCTCTGCACCCTCCCAGATCACAGTTGTCCTGGAGGCATCAGGCTCAACCAGGCGGAAAGGAATCCATGGTGACACCCCAGCTTCAGTGTCTTCAATCCTCATGGGGTCTTGAGGCCACAAGAGGCCACAGAATCCAAGATCTCTCAAGTGGACCGCAAAACTAGCCTCTTCCCTGCCTCCCTCCACTTGCCCACCATCTACTCTGCCCATGGCAGCCGGGGAGACCTTCCTACGAACTTCTATCAAAGCACATCACTGTCCTGCCAGAAACTTCCCATAGCTTCCCTTTGTCTACTATCCAATATCATATCCATTAGCCACATGTGACTATAAATTTAAATCCATTAATATTAAATTTAAAATTCAGTTCCTCTGTTGCACTAACCACATTTCAGGTGCTCAGTATCACACAACCAGTGACTATAGGACCAGGCAGCACAGATGAAGACTACTGTTATTCTCACAGAAAGTTCCACCCGGCAGCACTGGCTTGGATGATAAAATCCCAACCCCTCCCCATGGCCTTCCGAGGCCCTGCATGGTCTGGCTCCTGCTCACCTCTCTGGCCTCACTCACGGAATACACTGTCACATTGGCCACACTCCAGCCGCCTGCCCTCTCTTCAGTTCCTCTACCACCCCCAGAGCTTGCCCTCGCCAGCCCCACGTGGCCTCTGCCCCACCTCCGTTTCCTCGGGTAACACCTCCGCACCCTTCAGGAGCCACTTCAGCTTTCACTTCCTCAAAGACGTCATGCCTGACAGCCCAGACCCAAACTCATCTATACATACAATAATTATGGCAATTATTCTAATCTCTCATTATTACCTCTTTACTTTCACGGGCACTTATCAGGTTTGTAGTGCCTGAAGGCAGCAGCCACCTGGGAGTTTGCCTGGTGCTGGGGGTGGGCTGCTGAGCTCACTCCCATGGCTGCTGGCCCAAGGTCGCTGTGAGCCTCGTCACTACATGGCCTCTGGCTTCCCCAGAGCGAGGGAGCCAAGAGAGAGGGCCACCCAGGTAGAAGCCGCAGCACCCTTATAATCTCATCCTGGAAGTGACACACCGCTTCGTGGAGTTCTAGTGGTCTCACAGACCACCCGAGAACAGACACCCAAGGCTGTGGACAGCAGGAGGCCAGGCCATTGGGGGCCACTGGCCATAACAGACTGTCTGTCCTGTTAGTCTCCAGAGTGCTGGGCACAGAACAAGTGCTCCATAAACGTCAGCTGAAAGAAAGAATGAGCTCCCCTTACCTCTGACAGCCTCGGAGTCCTCACCTATAAAACCAAGGAGTCAGACCTGAAAGTATTCAATGTCCCATCTCACTCAAAAGGTCTTTTGGTCCATTTTGATGGCATAGTCCTTGGGCTTGTTATGCTCTTAGTTAAACTGACAACCATTTAAAAGAAAGAGTGGGAATCTGTGGTCCACAGGGCTGTTCTCTTGGAGACAGGGTCTGGAGGAGAGATGTACAAGGCTTCCCTCCCTCTGATTTCAGTCTAGTCCAGGGTTGCCAGCCCCATGAGCTGCAGGCAGCTTTGCTTTCCATCTCGTGGGAACCAACAGGTTCATGATGGTGAATGAAACTATACGCCCCATGCAGCCAGGAGAGACACACTCACACAAGACCTACAGAGCCACTGGCTTTGTCTTAGATAATTCTCTCCTACAATAAATCTGGAGAGTCAGTAACTGTAAGGAAATAGGAGCTGCTGGGCAGGACCTGTGATATGGTCAACCAGATGCAGCGGGGATGAGCAGGAGTCTTGACCACATGGTCAAAGTGTCAGCTAACGGACAAGCTAAGAATGAGAGCAACCATCTGATGCGATAACAAGATATCTTGTGACCTGTGATTGCCAACACCAGTGAACACAATGACAATGAAATAGTAACAGCTGCCCCTTACTAAGCACCTGCCACATCCCAGGCACTTTATATACTTTATCCCTAATCCTTGCAATATCCGCTAGAGCAGGGGTTCTTAATCTTTTTTGTTCCACAGACCCCTTTGCCTGTCAGGTGAAAACCACAGACCCCTTATGAAGTCCACGCTATACTGTGTATTATTTAATAAATATATCACACCCACACCACCACATCCCCATAAAAATGCTTTTTGGAATTTCAATTCAAGCTCAAGGACCCCTTGTTAAGAACCCCTGTACTAGACAGTAAGTTCACGTTTATCTTACTTAACCTCACAGTCTCAAGACATCATCACACATTGTCTGGCACACAGTAGGTGCTCAATACCATTGTGTAAATAAGTTCATGAATGAATGGGAAGATGCCATGAGATGGGTATTATCATGCCCATTTGACAAACTAGAAAACTTAGCCTTATATATTTGCTCAAAGCCATGTGGGTTATATTAAGTAAAGCTGGGTTTGAACTACCAGCTGTTCAACCCCAAGTTAAAGACCCTTTTCGCATTACAACAAACTCTTAAATATTTTGCACATGGGGGCCAGCACAATTAGAATTCTGCCAATTTTCATATCACATGATTCTTCCTGAAAATATAAAGACCATGAAACTTTTGTGGGCAGTGAGAAATGAGAAAACTTGGCACTTTTGGAATTTGCCAAAATAATGGGGCACACCTGGGCCCAGGTAACTAATGCCCATCCAGAGTCAAGGCATCTGAGCACGGAGGTGGGCTTTCTCAGTGAAGCCCCAACTAGAATTTGGGTGAAGAAAATGTGTCACCTTGAAAACAAGTATTTGATTATTATTACACAAAACTCTACTGGCTCCCCCAAATCAACTCAACTTCTTACCACAGCATGTTCCATCAATCGTTCCTTTTACAAAATACAACACATGGTTCTACTTCCCCAACACTTCTCTTTTATTAACAGCCAAAGAGCATTCAGATTTCTGCATTTTGTGATTTTATCTTGCATTTTATTTTTCTTCCTTAAGTATGTTTTCAACTGGGAAAAAATTAGTGATTAAAAACTGGAATTTTGAGATGGGAACTTGAGACCACTGAAAATTTGAATGTTAAGGAGAAAAGCACACATGTAAAAAAAAGAAACTCAAACCACATGCTCTTCCGTAGTTTGTTTCACAACAATGCAAAGTGATGGTGGTAGGGTGATACATGGAACCCCTGTACAATGTTACCCATGTTTATTTTGTAAGTTTACAACTTTTACTATACACTTATCTTTTATGTGTATTCATGTATGAATGATATACTTCAATAAAAATTTTTTAAAAAATAAAAAAACCCTCAAATCACAGAAGATCATGTTAGAATAACATTATCCCTCAGGCTTTCCACAATAACATAGCCCCTAATGGAGTTGTTGAATCAAAAGTGAGTAGCAGCAGTCAAGGAACAAAGGATAGGATGCTTATTTAAAAGATGAGATTATAGAAATAAAAAATGTGGGAAGTGCCTTGACATTCAAGCACAAAATCAATCACCTTATGAAATCATCACTCTTTAAAAGAGATTTACAAAATAATGTGCACTTTGAAAAGAAATTTTAAAGGTTAGAATAGAGCCCGATTGTGAGCAGGGGTTGGCAAACGATGGCCTGTCATCTGTTTCTGTAAATAAAGTTTTAGTGGCATACCAGCCACACTTATAGCTGCCTTTGCACTACAACAGAGTTGAGTATTTGGGACAGAGGCCCTTGGGTCCACTGAACTTAAAATATTTACTATTTGACCCTTTATAGAAAAAGTCTGGTGATCCCCGGTTTAGATATTTCATTGATTTTGTTTGCTATATTTATAATGTCAATAATTATAAAAATGCTAACTTAATAAATGTCTGCTAGAAAAATCACCTAAAGAGAAATTTCCAGTAAGAGTCATGGGAGTTTGTTTTGTTTTGTTTTGTTTTGTTTTGGGGGACCAAAGAGTTGGATTTTTTTTTTAGCACATAAGCATATGCACAAATGGGCCCAAATCAATAATGGAGAAAATTGCAGAGTTCTAATGTGAACCGAGGCCACAGAACAACTGATGCCCTAAAAACTTCTGCATGGAACTTCATTCAATAGGGCAATAAAAATGATGAATCTTGGGGAAAATAAAGCAAAATGGTCACATGAATTGTATTTTTAAACAAATGCATAGTAAAATGAGAAATAACTTTGAAAATATAGGCACTGGTCACAATTTTAGCACTTTAATTGAGGTCTTATTTTCTTCATGCAGAGGATGAAAAGAATGACAGAAAGAAAGGTCAAAAATCCAAATAAGGAGAATTAATTCATTATTCACTTTAATGAAAAGAGGAGCTTGCAGATATTGTTTAATATCTGGAAAACAATTGCATGGAGTGGGCAGTATTGATCAGGAGAGGTTTCTGTCATGCAGAAGGGAAAGGAATAATGATACGCTTGTAGAAAGAAAAGGTATTAAATTAGTAAACTTTGGGAGTGGGAGGAAAGCTTTACAGGTCATTCAGACCTTGTGGAGAGAAACAGAACAAGGAGAGAAAACAGGCAGAACTCTGAAATCGTTTGCATTCTTTTAACTACAAAAATGAGGGAGGCTTAAAATAGGAACATGAACAAGCGGTGTTCAAGATCATATGCCTATAGCATAAAATTCCATTCCCCATGGGCTGGAAAAGCAGCTCCTTTCTCAAGCTAGTGAAATAATCACGGAAGTCAGGCCGCCCCCAATCTAATTCAGGGGGCCAGATAGTAAATATTTTTTTCTCTGCAGGCTATATAGTTTCTGTCTCAACTATCCTCAGACAATACGAAAATGAATGGACATGGCCGTGTTCCAATAAAACTTTGCTTACAAACGTGACATTGTCCATTTTGGTCCCCAGGTCATAGCTTGCTGTCCCTAGATCCAGGTGACCTTGGGAGAAGAATCTGTAGCACATTAAGAATGAAGTCAGGAGGGAAAGAATTTGAGATCTGGATAAAAGGATTAAATTGAGCCTGTACATTTAAAGAGCCTCTCCCTAGGATTCTAGACAAATTGCTACAGGTAAGAAATGGTGTCGATGAACATGCATATTGTCTTGGCTGTTCTATTCATCAATGCCCCTCCTAGGACAGAACTAAAGAAGAGAAAGAAGGAAACCCAGTCTTCGGTGATCTGCATAACCTGGCCTAGGATCCAAGGAACCCAGCTGCCCTATACACCATCCTCATCCTTCACCCAGGAGGTTGGGGAATAGAAAGGGTATTAAAACCTTTGTCCAGGAGTAAAGGCAAAACTCTTAGTGCTTTAATGGCAAGCATCAAGATAGCTGTGCCAGAAATGAATGATTAGGGGGAGTCTTTCAGTTATCAATTGCTATGTAACAAATACCCTAAAATTAGTGACTTCAAACAATAACAATCATTTATTATTTCCCATGGACTCTATGGATCAAGAATTTAGAGATGGTTTGGCTGGGCAGTTCTGGCTTGAGATCCCTTGTCCATCTGAAATCACGTTCAGACTGGAGCGGTGAAGGGCTGGCTGGACATCAACTCCCTCTTTATGTTGTCTTGGGGTCTCCCACACAGTTTTTCCTGTAGGCTGCTTTGGGCATCATCAGGATATGGCCGCCTCAGACTTATCACCTGTGGTTCAAGACTCCAAAAAAACTGCATGTTTTTTTCTAACCTAGTCTCAGAAGTCACAAAACACCACATCCATCACATTCTACTTATCAAATCAGTTACAAAGTTCCAGGGGAGGGGACATAGACTCCATCATTTGATGAAGGCATGGCAAGGTTCTGGAAAAGCACATGAGACAGGAAATACTGTTGTGGCCATTTAGAAATTATATAATCTGCCATAGGAACTGAAAATTACTTGGTATTATTAGCTTATTTACATATGAATAAAGTTAAGCTATTAATGATAAAGAAAATATTCTCAGTCTTCTCCCTTTGCTCCCAAACTCCTTTGACCAGTATTTCCCTAAGATGATAAAAGAAACCATATGACATAAGCAACTTGACTTCCCGTACAAAACCCACCAAAGTATTGAATCATGCCACCTCCCTGGTAGCATTCAGAGCCTCTCTGCTTGGCAAGTGACCTGCCATCGCTTTTACACAGTGAAATAGGCAATTTAGGTGAGTGTGACCTGTTGAGATATTGTGACACAAATAGAAGAGAAAACTGGCTGGCTATAGAATCAGAAGGCCGTTGTCAGCTCTCTTCAACTCAGTTCAATCTTCCAAGTGACAGACTCAAGGCAACATGATCTCATGTATTAAATAATGGGAATAGTAGAAAACTCTTTTTGATGTTATTCTTTTGACTATAATTTAAGATATTTGTGGCAGAAGTAATGCAATATATTTATCAAATCCTATATTTTTCTCTTCCTGGGTATACAAGACCATCTGATTCCCACACCTCTCCTGCAATTCCATCAGGGCCATGTGACTGAGTTCCAGTCAAACTGGATAGATTGTAGACCACTTCCAAGCCTGACCATAAAACCCCCATATAATGCTCCACACACTCTCTCTTCCCCTTCCATGCTGACCTCAGAGGCCATATGTCAGTTTCACTAGATGTAAGGACCCCAGAGTCACTGCTTGGATGAGCCACAAAACCCACAATGAAATATGATTTGAATCAGAAGTAACCTCTATACATACATTAGGGGTGGGGGTTGTATGTTGGTGCTCAACCACTTGAGCTACACCAGCTCCCAGCAGTAAACTTTTTGTGAGTATATTAAGCCATGGAGATATTTTACTTTGGTCCCAAACTTGAGAGCCAAATTAAGAAATTCTAAATCAGGGAACTCCTGGAATCCAGGGTAATATGTTGCTTTGTTGTACAAGTTGTCTCATATCTTGAAGGACTCTTGCATGCCAGAAGCATTCCCCAATCATGGAAGCCACTGAGATTTGGAATTTATTTGTTATTGCAGTATAACTGACACTAGCCTGACTAACACAATATTATGTTCAAAAAAACATAAATATATTAATGAGAATTTAAAATTCACATGAATTTTTAAGTTAAAACATGAAACATTAAAGAAATGTCCTGCTTAAGGATATGCCCCAGACCCCTAGGGAGCTTATACTCATTCTCTTCTGCTATTAGGAAAACATCAGTGGAAAGTCTGATAGGAAGGATCCTAAGGCATTTGGCAAAAACCATTTCTGGAGCCAGATGAAACTGAGTTCTTTTACTTCCTAACTCTGATTCACTGAGCAAGTCACTTTCCTTCTCTGAGCCTCAGATTAAGGAATGGGGGAAATTGCTATTATATAAATTGGTCGTCATAGGGGCCAGCTTGCCTAGAAGACAAGCAGAATTTGTCACAGAAATGCAACAGCCCTTGGTTTAGGGAAACATCTTAATGGGTTTATAAAAGAAGAGACCTACCTAGACATGGCTGAGATGAGAGAGATTTCAATTTAAAAAGAAGTAAAATTATTCATTATGATAAATAATGGCAATTTTCAAGTGCCCAGCAGTCTCCTAACAAAGGGCTGGGTCTTTAAAAGACAAATAGAGAGAAAAGGGGCACAGCAACAGGGTGAGAGGCAGGGCCTACAAAGTGCAATGGCTCATGAGAATTCCCTATTGTATTGATTATCTTTTGCTATATAATAAATTATCCCCAAATCTTAGCAGCTTAAGACAACAAACATTTATTACCTCACTTTCTGTGGAACAGGAATTCAGAAGCAGCTTACCTGGGGGGGTCTAGTATGGAGTCTCTCATGAGGCTGCAGTCAAGATGAATTAATAAATAATTAGAAGCAGAAACAAGCCTGCTGGTTCTGTTTTCAGTCAGATCCCTTGTTGAAAGTATTATAGAAAGGGATGAGAATCAAAGCCTCTGCCTCTCAAATTTTTGTGAACCTGAGGGGCTCACCTTCTTTGGGTGTCCACTAACAGACTCAGCTCATCCCTCAAGGGGTCCTGAGGCCCCAAGCCACCGTGGGGAACGGGTGTGAGAGCACTCCTGCCCCACAGGCAGAAGGCAGGGCTCACCCAGACCCCAGGGACAGCTTGTCTGATCTTTCTTCCCCCACTGCCGGAAGACAGGATCACACCACCCAGTCCACTGCATCTCCATGCACAGCAGACATTTCATTCCTCAAAGCAAGGGCCTCTTGTTCTTTTCTTTGGAAAAGTCTAGTATTTCTGCCATGATACCAGTCTAAGTCACTTCCACCTACTTGACACATTCAACCCTCTTCATGTCCCACAGTTGAGCACAGAAAAGGTAGCAGCCAGGCTACCAGCTAAGAGGGGACAAGAGGAGAGTTTCTAGCACCAAGTGTTCTTTGAGGAATAGCAGGAAGAGAAGGAGAGAGGAGGGAGGCAGGAGCAGGAAGGTTAGCCCTTTGTGAGCAACTTGTGGCTGGCTGGCTCCTTCCCTGTGCAATGTTTTAATCCTCACAGCAACCCTATGAAGTAGGTGTTATCACTACCTGCAAGTTACAGATGATGGAGAAAAGTGAGGCTCAGTCTGAGTGGAAATTTGGCCAAATTCCATAGTGAATGTCTGTGGGAGGTAGGTTGGAACAGCTTGTGTGAACTCAAAGCCCGGCTGAGGTAAAGAAGAAACAAAGGAGAGAGAGAAATAGGGAAGCCATATCCATGAGTGTCTCCCTCCAGGCTGGCACTAAAAGGAGAACCTAGCTCTTCTTGATAGGATGTCCCAATAGAGTATGAGTGGGGTATATTTTGGACACAAAAGCTCCCCCTGCTACTAAAGAGATTTCATGATTCCAATTAACCCTCATAATTTGTGTGTAGAAGGGAGCTATGAGCAAAATATCTCCCCTGCCTTTGGTGTGGTAAGACACAAAATGGTCATTGCGACCAAATTGCAACATCATTTGAGAACCAAAATAGAGAGCGGTATAGGTTGTGTGTGTACTCTGGAGCCTGAGTTTGAATCCTAGCTCTAATTCTTATCTGTGTGAAATTGAGCAAGGTTCATAACAGCTATGTACCTCAGTGTCACCATCTGGAAAATGGGATAGCAACACTACCCATCATTTAAATTTGTTATAGGGTTAAATGAGTCAATACATATAAAGTGCTCAGAAGAGTAGCCAGCATACTGTAAGAGCTCAGTGAATGTCTGCTTCTAGAATAAGTAATGGTAAAGAGTGTGTACACTCCAGAACCAGACTGCCAGCATTTAAGTTCCCCTCATCCATTCCACAAGCTTATGACCTCAGGGAATCTACAAAATCTTTCTAGGCCTCCATTTTCTCATGGGGAAAGGAAGAAAAACATTCCATTTCAGAGGAGTTTTGGCAGACTGCATTTTCCAAAGGTGGTTGCAACATCTTCCATCTACATTCTCTTCTACATTGTGATTTTAGCTTTTTCCCATCAATGTGTGGAGGATAATTCCCCTCCCCTTGAATCTAGGGAGACTTGCGAACCCTTGCACAAAAGAATGTAGTGGAAGTTCTACTGGGTGACTCTGAAGATAAAGGAGAAAAGGCCATGCAGCTTCTGTCTTGTTCCCTTGGGATGATTACTCTTGGAACCTCCATACTGTGTGCAAGCCCAAGCAGTCCATAGAGAGGCACACATGGGGAGGACCTGAGGCTCCAGCCCAAAGCCCAGCTGAGCTCCCAGGACTCATTTGCTAGTCACGGAAGAGAGCCATTCTCTAACCCAAGTCAAACCACCCAGGCTGATACTGCATGGAACAGAACAAGCTCTTCTCCTAAGTCCTGCCCAAAATGCATATTCATGAGCAAAATAAATGATTATTATTGTTTTGCGCTACTAAGGTTTTGGGTGGTTTATTGTGTAGCAATAGCAACTAAAACAAGAAGATTATTAAATGATAAAAAATAATAATAATTACTTGGTTACTGGCTGGGCTGTGGTAAGTGCCCTTTAGCTATGATCATGGTTAGCACTGTCTAGTAACTTCTCAAAGTCATACAGCTAATAAAGGTCATAACCAAGATTCAACCCTGAGTCCTCATCACATTACACTGATGGTCAGCAAAGAAGCAAATCCAATGTCCAAGAGTTTCCTTTAACCAAGAGTCTGAGGCACTTGTTTTTTGAGGGATAAGCTGCCCTCCTCTACGGAAAACTAAAATATGCAAACATTGACCACAGGATAGATGAGAATGCATAATTCACAACTGACTGTCTCCCTAGACTGAAGCAGGAAGGAGGTGGTTGAACTTCAGGTCAGAAAAAATAATTTCTAGCTGTTGCATCCCGGCACCTAAGTATTCAATTACCAAAAAGTTTTTGCCCGTGGGGAGACAACTGGAACCTGCATCAGCATCAAAACCTTTCTTAATATGATTCTGCGGTAAGCTGAGATATGCAGTACCCTGCCAATTGATATGCAAATTAAATAAACAAAACGACATAATAAATAATTAAATCAGTCTAACATGATGAATGAATTAATCATATCGGTGTGATGAGAAAAAGCCGGCACTGTCACCCAGAAGATCACTGATTTGAGAAAAATGAAACATTCATAACGAGACCATTTCAGCAGAGGAGGTGCCACTCGTATTGATGGCCTGTGCTGCACTCAACAGAGTACGGGCCTAATAAATGCTGGTGGAATCAAGTGGACTTTTGCCACCAAGATCATACCTCTGCAGTATATAGAATGATTCATTCATTCAATAAGCAACTGCACAGACACTGTCTCATTTCAATCTTATGTAGGAATAAAACAGCTCTCTAAGTTAGGCAAGGGTAGGTATTACCAGCCCCCATTTCACAGTGAGGAAAATAAAGCTAAGAGGCTCAGGACAAGGCCCCGATGACGTGCGGTGGTAGGAGCGCCCCCACCCCCTACTGAGACTCCTGCCGCCTGATCCCCACAGGGAACATTCATGTCTCCATGATGTGAAGGTATGTGAGGGAGAGATGCTACCTCCGCCCAGAGCATCCCCAACCCTCTCCCATAATAAATCAATTCTAGATCTATTTCACGTTTATACCTGAATACATGTTGCACCTCCCCCATATGTGCCTTTTGTATAGTTTTATAGCGTCTCTTTACAGGCAAATAAGAAACAAAGGTAAGCCTGAGAAAAATAAAAGTATTGTGTACCCATTAAAATTAATGATGAAGAATATTTAGCCACATGGGACAATTTCCACAATCTACTCCTAAGCAAAAAGGAAAAGGTCTCTAAACGGCATGTTAATTACCCAGATATTGTTAATACACACACAGGTACACATATAGACAGGAAGACTAAAAATATGTGTCAAAAGTAAAGTAGTTTGGATAATAGATATTGGTAATGGCAGCACAACATTGGGAATGAAATTAATACCACTGAATAATACACTTGAAAAGGGTTAAAATTGGAAATTTATGTGTGTATATATATATTACTACAGTAAAAATATTTTTTTAAAGTAAACAGTAGTTTTTTTTCAAGTAATGAGATTCTAAGTGGTTTTTGTTTCCCTCTTTGGGTGTTTTTAAATATTTTATGAGATGTGTACAATGAGAAGGTATTACTTTTATAATTGAAAATTTTATTTGTAACATTAAGTGAAATTGTAGTAAGGGTGGGGAATGGAAATGCTTCTGAGCCCACACCTAATAGAAGTGATCCATATCCCAGTATTTTGTTTATTTAAAAGAGGATTATATACCAAGATGAATAAATTTTGAGTAGGTAGAGAATGGGTAAAAATTGGGGATCTCATCTTTTTTTTTTTTTTTTTTATTGATTTTGTGATAATATTACATTAAAAATATATATGTGAGGTCCCATTCAACCCCACCCCCCCCACCCCACCTCTCCCCCCCCCCCCCCCCAGCAACACTCGTTCCCATCATCATGACACATCCATTGGATTTGGTAAGTACATCTTTGGGCACCTCTGCACCTCATAGTCAATGGTCCACATCATGGCCCATACTCTCCTCCATTCCATCCAGTGGGCCCTGTGAAGATTTACAATGTCCAGTGATTGCCTCTGAAGCACCATCCAGGGCAGCTCCATGTCCCAAAGACGCCTCCACCTCTCATCTCATCCTGCCTTTCCCCATACCCATCAGCCACCATGTCCACTTTCCCAATCCAATGCCACCTCTTCTATGTGGACATTGGATTGGTTGTGTCCATTGCACCTCTATGTCAAGAGGAGGCTCAGATTCCACATGGATGTTGGATGCAATCCTCCCACTTTCAGTTGTAATCACTCTAGGCTCCATGGTGTGGTGGTTGTCCTTCTTCAACTCCATCTTAGCTGAGTGTTGGGGATCTCATCTTAACAACGAGATAGTATATCTATTTCAGATCAATGGCTCTCAGGAGTGATGAAATAATTGCAAAAAAATGAAAAGAAGACTACAAAAACAAAGCTCCCCAGTGGCAATAGACCAAAGACCTAGCTCTTTCTACTTCTCCAATTTCTCAGACTGTAACACAGAACAGGATATAAACCTCCTCCCTGGTTATGTAGGAAGGATATGATGGTGCCTTGGAAAACAAGTTGCATATAAAAGCAAAATCAACCAGACTATTTTTTGGTAAGTAAGGGGCCTGAAAAGATTTGTTCCTGATTCAAAATGAGTTAAACAGGCAACAAAATGGGAAGAGGAGACTCATACAATACTTCTGCAGCAAAATAATAAGAAAATAAAAATTTTAAATGCATTATAAGTATGCATCTAGAGTATATGTCTTATGAAGATTTATTCTAGGAAACGGGGGTGGAGGGGGGGAGTGTTTTGACAGCAGTGGTTTGCACTCTCAAAAAATTGAAAAAATCATGGCAACTAAATAAAAACCTAATATGAAATTATAAGACAACAAAGTGAGGTGACAGAACCATGAAAATAAGTTAAAAAAAAAATAAAACACAGCTAAATCCACTGCAGAATTCAAAACAGCAAAATGAACCAAGTCAACAATGCAAAAAACAGACCTGAGGGCATCATACAGAATGTACAAGGCCAACTGATGAAAGCATTCAGGGAGAAAATGTTAGATATAAAAGGTAAACAACAGATCTACAATGATGGGCCCGAAAAATAATTGAGAAAGAAAATACAAACTATATTCAATGATACAACAGAAGAAAGCTATGTTGAAAGAACTCTCAAGGCATCAGAAAAAAATTACTGAAAAGCAACCAACATGTAGAAATATTCTAGTAAAACACAAGAATGTCAAGGATAAAGACAGAACTGCAAAAGCTTGAAAGAGAAGGAGAAAAGGGAGGAAGATGGTCATGAGGAAAGGGGAAGAGGAAAGGAAAAAAGAAGGAAAGGGGGAAGAAAAGGAGAAGAAATGATGAAGTTCAGATATACTATGCTCAAATATATAAGGACTCAAGAAGGTTAACACAAATGCACCATTACTGGAGGGAAGAAAGCAACTTGAAAACAACTAAAAGTTCAATCAAAACATAGATCTCAGAAATGAGTAAATAATTTTATGAAAGTATTTAAAATTCTTAATGAAATTCAAGAATAATTGAGTCTTAATAACTGATACATAAATTTATAAAAATTCAAATCATAGAACTTTATACTTTTTAAATATAAAAATAACCTACTTAGAAATAAAGTATGTGTCCAGCATCTGTCCCTGCAATATCATTGAGGACAATTCCACGTCCCAAAAATGCCCCCACATCACATCTCTTCTTCCCTCTCCCTGCCCTCATCAACTACTGTGGCCACTGTCTCCACATCAATGATACAATTTCTTCCATTGCTAGAGTCACAATAGTTCTATAGGAGAATACCTGTAAGTCCACTCTAATCCATATTTTATTCCTCCATCCTGTGGACCCTGCTGGACATTATATATCCTACCTTAACCCATTGAATGCACTGAGGGAGAGCGTAAACTGCAATGTAAACTATAATCCATGCAGTGCAGCAGTGCTCCAAAATGTATTCACCAAAAGCAAAGAATGTGCCACAATGATGAAAGAGGTTGTTGATGTGTGAGGAGTGGGGGGCGAGGTGTGGGCTATATGGGAACCTCTTACGTTTTTTAACATAACATTTTTTGTGATCTACGTAGCTTAAAAAAAAGGACAATAAAAAAATTGAAAAAAATGCATTAAGGAAAAAATATATATATTTAAAAATTTAAAAGAAGAAAGTAGAATGTTGGTCTTCCCTATTGCAAAGATAAATTCTCATAACAAAGAAAAAACAGATTTAAAGGCAAAGATACCAGTTAAAACCAAAAGTGGACATGGGATGAACTGAACAGTGAGACATGCTCAAATTGGATTCAAAAACAATAATAAAACAAGTTTATGATATCTACCAGGAAGAAGACTAAAACTGTAACTCAAAGATGAAAAATAAAATTATAGGCAAAAATACGCCATTAAAGTTTTCAAAGAAAATGAAAGCAGGGATCACTATAGTTATAGATAATTAAGTTGAATTCAATGAGAAGAAAAGTATTTTTATCAAAAATGTTTTTTTCTTTTTTTAAATTTTATATTTTTTAAACAGTCCCCCATTCTACCTCCCCTCATTCTTCTGTAACCTATAAACTACTTTTGATCTCTGCAAATTTGCTATTTCTAGTCATCTCTTATGAATGATACCATACCATATGCACCCTTTTGTGCCTTGCTTATTTCACAGCATGTTTTCAAGGCTCTCCCATGTTGCAGCATGTCTCATAACTTCATTCTTTCCTATGGCCAAATAACATCCTAAGTGTGCAGGAACCAGATTTTGTTTATCCATTCAATGATGGACACTTAAGTTGTTTCTATCTTTTAGACCTTGCGAATAATGCTGTTGTCAAGTGTCTGTTTGAAACCATATTTTCACTTTCTTTGGGTATATATACCAAGAAGTGGAATTACTAGGTCAAACAGCAATCCAATATTTAACTCTGTGAGGAACTGCCATCTTGCTTTCCACATTGGCCACACCATTTTACATTCCCAATAACGATGCACTAGAGTTTCAATTCTCCACATCCTCAATGACACTTATTTTCCTTTTTTTTTTCTTTTACATAATAGCCATCCTTGTAGGTGTGAAGTGATATCTCATGGTGGGTTTTGATTTGCATGTTCCTAATGGCTAATGATGTAGAGCATCATTTCATATTCTTACTGGCCATCTGTATGTCTTCTTTGGAGAAATGTCTATTTGTGTCCTTTGCCTGCTTTTATTTGGCTCATTTGTCTTTTTGTTCTTGTATTGTAAAAGATCTTTTATATTCTGCTTATTAAGCCCTTATCTAGTATGTGGTTTGCAACAATTTTCTCCCATTCTTTAAGCTGTGTTTTTACTTTCTTGATAATATCCCTTTATGCACAAAAGTTTTAAATTTCTATGAAATCAGATTAATTTGCCTATTGTTTCTTTTGTTGCTCATGCTTTTGGTGTCCAATTCCAGGTCATGAAAATTTACCCCCATAGTATTTTCTAAGAAGTTTATAGTTTATCTCCTTTGTTTAGGTACTTGAGCCACTTTGAGTTTACTTTTGTTTATCATGTGAGGTAGGAGTCTATCTTCACTCTTTTGCGTTTGGATATCCTGTTTTCCCGGCACTATTTGTTGAAGAGACTATTCTTTCCCTGCAGCATGTACTTAGCACCCTTGTGGAAAATCAGCTGATGTCTGGGTCTATTTCTGGGCTTTCAATTCTATTCCACTTATTTGTCCACCTTTATATCAATACTACCTTGTTTAGATTACTGTAGCTTTGTAGTACAACTTGAATCCTCCAACTTTGTTCTTCTTTTTCCAAATTGTTTTGGCTACTCAGGAATCCTTGCAGTCATATGAATTTGAGGATCAGTTTTTCTATAAAAGGTCACTTTTAAGTTGAGAAATGGCATAACCCACAATAAAGATATAATGATCAAAATATCAATGGTCTGCATAACATAGAAAAATTACAAAGAAAAAACTATTGGGAAAACAATGGGGGTTAGAGAAGAAAGCTAATCAGGAAGATAAGTATTAAAGTAGGAGATGTGATTAATATTATTAAGGTGAGTATAAAAGCTGTATTCATACATGTATAGTGCAAATAAAGAATTTAGTTCCTTTTATAATGCCCACAAAATAGTTATTAACCGAACCAACATTAAATAACCAACAATACCCCTATTGAATTCCCCCTAAAAATAGATTAATAATATAGATTATGTTCTCTATTCATACTACAATAAACTAGAAATTAATTTCAAAAGCAGAACAAATAATTATTCCAACAGCTTGGAAATAATTCTTGGGTCAAAAATAAAAACCAAAATAGCAATTATAAAATTTTAGATAATAGCAATAATGAAACCACCACATATCAAAATACATGGAACATGGCAAAATTGTACTGAAAGTGAATTTCATAGCATTAAATAATTTAATAAGTGAGGAAGAAATAAAGTAAATCAATTATTTAAGAAATCAACTCAAGAAGTTAGAAAATAAAAATGTAAGTGAAGCAGAAAGAAGGGCTTAATAAAGATAAAAGGAGAAATTCATTCATTAGAAAACAGAAATAAAAAGAAAACACACCAGAATTAATTTAAAAATCCAAGGGCTGAGTCTTTGAGAAAAAGACAATAAACTAGATAAACCATAAATTAATCTAATCAAAGAAAAATTAAATAAAAACATAAGCAAAATCACAAATGAGGAAATGCAGTTACAGGGAAAAAATTCAAAGACTCATTAGAAAATACTTTCTCTGTCTGCTAATGAACTTGAGCACCTGAATAAAATACATATAATATATCAACCTCTCCAAAGAACACTGAAACCAAGCAGTGCTATTTGAAGCCCCATAGATCCTTGCACTTAAATCGTGGTCCAAGGGCCAGCAGCTTTGGCATCACCAGGGAGCTTGCTGGAAACGTAGACTCTCAAAGCCCACCCTAGACCTCCTGAGTCAGTGTCTGCATTTTAACAAGCTCTCAGGTGATTTGTAGGAAGTCAAAGTTTGAGAAGCATGGTTTTAGATCTAGAGAAAGGAAGAAAACGTCCAAATTCTTTAATGTAGTACACACAAAAAACTACAGATTATTTCATTTCTCTAGATTCAAAACTCTAAAACAAAGAGAATCCAACACCTGATTAAATAAATATCATACAACAAGCAAATGGAGTTCATTCCAGCAATGCAATAACAGTTCATTACTAAATCTAGTAATAGAAATGAAAAATATGGGTTCATGTATTCAATGAAAACGTATTTTTTGACAGGGAAAGCTTTTTTCAGTATAACCCCAAGCCAGAAAACCAGAAAGGCAATAATTGAAATATATCATAAAAGGTAGGGAAAAAATCTATATTGCAAAAAAATTAAACTCCTGAGATTTAAAGAAAAATGACTAACTTGGAAAATACATTTGACGCTTTTGACAATAAGCTTTTATGCATTATCCATAATATATAAAGAGCTCCTAAAACTTACTAAGAAAAAGACAACCACTCCATTAGAAAAACAGATAAAGGATGATAACAATTGGCAAAAGAGAAGCAAAAGGGAAGCAGCTGTGGCTCAATCAGTTGGGCTCCCATCTACCATATGGGAGGCCCTGGGTTCAAGTTCCAGGGCCTCCTTGTGAAGGCAGGCTCACCCACACGCTGCAGAGAGCTGCTGGTCTGCAAGCATAGCAGAGAGTCGACTCAGCAAGGTAACACAACAAAAAGGGAGACAAGCAAAAACACAGAAGAGCACACAGCAAATGGACAGAGAGAGCAGGCAGCAAGCAAGCCGCAAGGGAGGGGATAAACAAAAATAAGTAAATAAATAAATAATAGACAATAACAACAACAAAATACATATATAAAAAGAGAGAAAAGCAAAAGTGCAAGTCCTTTATCCCTTCATTCATTCAGCCAACAAACATAAAAGAGCATCTACTACTTTCCAAGTACTGTTCTAGGTTCTGAGACCATGGAAGCAATGAATAAATCAAAATAACTTCATATAAATAAAAATGGTCTAAATAATAGTCAAAGGAATTCAAATTAACATGTTTTCAACTAGCCAACAGACTGAAAAAGATTAAAAAGAAAGATGAATATTCTGTCAGGAAATGTCCACCTTCATAGAGTTAAAAGTGGTAAAATAATTTTTTAAGAAGCATACTTTTTAGCAGAATATATCCACAGGGAATCCACAAATATGTAGGAAGATCTTCATCACAGCATCATTTAACCACCAAAATGCCCATCAACAGAATGACATAGCAATTCCACTTCATGATCTCTTATTATTTGTTTATATATTAAGCACATATTATTTTTATAAGAAATGTTCTTCAGAAATATTTAATTGATTTCAGAGTATTTCAGCTCCAATGCTAAGCCATTTCAGAGGCAACAGAAACTCTAGTCCATTTCAAATGCTGACAATAAGACCTTCTGTAAGAATTTGGCCCTGAGTGTAACATATACACATGTTCAAGGATGCAAATATCATTCCAAGTTTTCTGAAAACGAGGTAAGTTCAAGGCTGCTCAAGAGCCTCTGATGGCTGAGGCCAGCCATTCTCGGCACAGCAAGTCAAAACACGGTAAGTGGTTCTGTCCCCTTCATCACTATGTTCTCCTGATACACCTACAACTCACCCTGCCCCCTGTCCAGTCATTTTTCACCCAGTATTTTATTTTTTAATCTGAAATACAAACACTGCCTCCAATGGCTCCCAGTTGCTCTTATTCACACGCCTGACAACGAAGCCCACAAAGCTGCGTGACCATTACAATCCTGCCCGCTCTCCCACCCCATATTGTCCCCTCTTCCTCCTCCCTCCCTGCACTCTGGCCACATGAGCCTTCCAGCAGAATTAGGAATATCCAAGCTCTGTTCCTTCTCAGAGCCTTTGCACATGGAATTCATTTCAGGGCAGGCTTCCTTATTCTTCAAGCCTCAGCTTAAAAATCATGGTTGTCCTCAAAGCAGCTTCATTATTAGATATTATACCTCCCAGCTTATCTCCCTCACAATACTCACCACAAGATGTAACTTTTTTAATTAAAATATTTTGTTTACTAATTCACTGTTTCCTCCATTGAAGGACGTGTTCCAGAAAGTAGACCCATGTCTGTCCTCCTCTTCATTGAGTCCCCAGCATTAAAACTTAGAACCTCCATACTGAGAACATTCAAATGTTAACTGAATAAACAAATAGAACACAATTTGCATGAACACAATTGTTGCATGGTACATATTTTTCATTCTTTTCTATTTCTTCAACTCAATCCTAAGAAAATAATCAGAGAAGTAAGCAAAGATTAATATCCAAAGATTTTCATTACAACATTCTTCTGGTAGCAAAAACTGGAAGCAACCTACATGCCTAATAATAGGGAGATAGTTTAATAAGGTTGGAATACATAGTTAAATATAAAGTATATAACAATGATATGGATTTTAAAAAGGAGATAAGAAACAATGCACCATTTGATCCTAAATTTATGAAAACAGCACACAATTCTATATGCAAAATAGAAGATGGAAGTATTCCAAAATATGAGTAGTAGTTCTATTTTCTTCCCTATGTTTTCTACATTTTCCAATTCTATATATTTTGACAATGAGCAAGAGGATACCTTTTTAGTATAGAAGGACACAATAAATATCATTAAAAAAAAACAAACGAACAATAAAACACGTTGCTCTTCCCCATAAATGTAATCTTTAGGTCTCATGTGAAAGGAAACTTTTATTTTTAAATATGTTTGAAAATAAAAGCAGAATGGCTGTACCCAATCAAGAAAGATTGCTCTAGTTAAAATTGCAGGAGATTCTATCAGCATGCAAAGCATAGTTATAGCATATGATAATGTATTCTGTTTCCCAAAACCCAAGGAAGGAATCATTAATATGGGCTCTTTCACCTCAAGATCTACAAAACTCACTACAACCTCTAGTGTCTGTCTGCCAGTCCCTTATAGGGTCTGTCTGGAAATTTCCTTCATGTACTCACCCTGGTTTTTCCCTCCTCTGTATTTCTCTTTGCTTGTATGTTTTTCATGCTCAGCTTCACTTGACTTCCCTTTGAACTTGACATTCTTCTCTCCATTATTCTACCCAGGACTCCCCCTTTCGCTCCTTCATTGACCAAAATACAAAAATGCTTGTATAGCATTTATTGAACTGTCTTTGTTTCTTCCCATTAATATAAAAAGGAAATCATCTGTTTATATTTCTCTCAAAATTAAATTATCTTGGGTTTCTGCAGGTCACCAACCCTCAAGAACCCATCAGCACACCTCGCCCACCGCAACAATACATGCCCTCACTGAGAAGTCTAGCACTTTGGCACATAAGCAGACATCCCTGATATGCTGATTAAAACTTAGTTTATGAAATAAGCTATGAGGCAAGGTGTGAGTGAGCCATGAAGAGTCTGCACAGAAATCTCTAGACACCAGAAAGTGTGAAACTTCCAAGAGGTCACAAAAATAGTATGGCATTCTATTTCAAGGGTCCAAAATCTTCATACATCAGCCTGAAGTGAACCCAGATGAATCTTCTAGAGAAAAATCATAGCAATCAGAATCATCTGAAATCAAGAACAGAAAGAAGTCCAGAAAGAGAGCAGAGTACAGCTTATAAGACCATGAAGTCAATCAAAAGGTTAAACAAGATTTGAAACATCATCACTCAAGCAGAAAATAAAGTACCTAGGAGAGCAAAAGTGAAAGTTGCTTGTTAGCTAAGCAGTTTTGTTCTTTCCTTTGACAATTTAAAGGGTTCAGAAGGAACAGCAAAATTTCAAGAAGTAAAAGCATTTTTGGTTCTAATTTTTATTTGGAAACAGAAACATATATCTGACTTTAATGGTTCTCAGAACGGAAATACGGCCTCCTGACTTTAAACACATGCCGCCTCAGATCTTATTATTCTGCTATCTTTAGCCATTTTTGCTTTCATGAGTTATTTATCATTTCCCTTTCAATAACTTTGATATGTAAATTAAAGCCAATGTACCAAGCATTATGATTTAGATAAAAATCTAGAAACACTAATATTTCTCATTACAGATTTTGCTTATCCCATTGAATCGAACAGAATCACCCGATTTGAAACATGTCTGGACAGAAAGATCTTTATAGTCTTTTGAGATATAAACATCCAAACCCACTAACCAAATATTTCCTATCATAATGGCTTCTCAGTTTGTGATCATGACACACTGTCCACTAGTTCTAAAATCATAATCAAACCTTCTATTTAAAATGTAGGCAGAATCATCCCGTCCCAATTTGAAAACTCCCGAGTCTTTTGAAAAGTATTGAGCACAGCAGTTAATACATCAGGTATTATCTGAGTTTAATACCCATTCCAGCATTGACAAGCTTTGTGTTCTTGGTCAAGTTATAATCTCTCTTTGCCTGGATTAACTTAATTGTAAATGGGAGAAGTAATGGAACCTGCCATGAGTATGAAGTAAGATAATCCAAGTAAAATCTGACTTTGCCCAGTGCCTGGGGCATGGTAAGTACTCGAGAAATGCCAGCAAATTATTCCTCATAAGGCAGAACGCTGCAGTAATGCTATGTCACACGTGTAAGAAATCATTACTCTCTTTAAAGTCTGGCCTCTGAGAGGTCACCACACAGTCTCTTTGAGAGGTCAGAGGGTCGGCATGAATCTAAATTCAAACAAAAAAAAAATTCACAAAAGTACCCTCTTGGCCATAACATGCTGCCCTTTCTTGACCAACCCTGGGCTCTGTGGCAGTTAGAGGGATCACCAAGCTACTGTGGTCACTCAGGCGCCTTACAGGTGACCATTTGGTGCCCTCTACCTGAACTCACAAATCCAGAGTTTCCTCCTGAGAGCATTCTGGTGCTCAGACTGCAGCCGGGGAGCAGCGTGTTATGAGAATGCCCCTGATGCCTTGGTGAGAAAGGACAAAAAACCAGCCAGGAGAGCTATGGGTGGCCAATCGCAAAGCATGACGAGAAGGAAAATGGAGGCAAGGGGGAGACCTGAGGGACTGTGCCAAGGTCACGGAATGTTTTCTTCTCTCGTAGCTAATATTCTTTAAAAAAAAAACAAACTTAGAACTTGAGAAGGACTAAAAACTGAAGGCATTTCATCCCCCTAGTCATTCGTTCATTCTTTCACTCACGCACTGATTCCTGCAAACCCTGTATCCAGCCTATGGGAAGAGCTGGGGAGAGAGAGATGCTCAGGAGGCAGACCTTGTCCTTGGAGAGCCCACAGGCTTGTGGGGAAAAGGCCTGTCAGGAGACACGCACTGACTGTGACAGGCCACAAGAAGCTGAGTGAAGGTGTTGAAGGGCTGGAGGGAGAGGGGCAAAGAGGAGGTTCCAGGCACAAAATCGCAGAAGAGGGATGCCGTGGCTCTTCAAATTGTACAAGGTTCAGAGAGGCCGAAGTGAGAGGCGGATGAGGAACAGTGCAAGACAGGGCTTGGGGGAAGTCAGAGTGGTCCAGGCTGAGGCGCTAAGCTAAGGAGATGGACTTCAACTTGAGGGCAATGGGGGGTGCTCCACCAGGTGGGCAGCAGAGTGACATGCTCAGATTTGTGTTTCAGAAGGATCACTCAGTCATGTGGGCCCGGATGCTTTCTTGACTCATTCTATTTCCTGGGCATCTGTGACTATGGTTATATTGTCATCAATTCTGATCATCCAGGCCCCTCAGTGGGCAGGAGATCCTCACACTTCAGTGCCCTTTGCTTCAGGTTTACTCCAGAGGAGAAGTGAGGAAAAGCTTCTCCCAGTGGCTGCAGGCTCAATTTTCCAGCTGCCAAATAGAAATCTCTAGTTTGCCCTGCCAGAGGCAGTGAGCTCAGCACTTCCAAGGTCATCTTCCCCTCAAGACCAGCTCTTCTTTCTCTGTATTTCTGTCACCCAGCTTCAAAAGCCCGTTCTCATTCCTTGCCAGATCCCATCTCTCAGCAAGGCCTGCTGTGTCCCCACCTCCCCATTCCTTCCCAGCCTCACTGGTCCCACCTTAGTCCTAACTGTAGTGACCTTATCCATGAACTCTTTCTTACCTTGCTAATCCACCAACCTGGTCCCTCTGTCCCTCACTCACCCACCCCCATTCCCATCAGTCCATTTGCATTACCAAAGATGGTGGTTTGAAGCTGGATCTACCACAGAAAAATATGCTCTTAAATTTAACCCATCCACGTGGGTGTGCACCCATTGTAAGTAGGATCTTTGGATGAGGTACTTCAGTTAAGGTGTGCTTCACCTCAATAAGGATGGGTCTTCATCCTTCTACCACAGTCCTTTATAAGTAGAATGAAATTCAGATAGAGAAATAAAGCTGCAGGAAGCAAAGGGTTGGATATCAGTGGAACCTGGAAGAGAAGGAGAGACCAGAAGATGCCACCATGTGACAGAGGATCCAAGGATTGCCAGCAGCCAGCCCCAAAACGCCATAGCCTTCGGGGAGAAAGCATTGCCTTGATGATGCTTTGATGGGGACTTTCTTTTTAGTCCAAAAACTGTAAGCTGATAAATTCCCATTGTTTAAGCCAACCCATTTCATTGTATTTGCTTGAGCAGCCTAAGCTACTAAAATATCAAGACATTCCCTGATGAAGCAGGCAGATTCTAAACCCCCTCCAATGTAGAGTTCACACTCATTTTAAGGAAAGATAGTTGGTTCTCAGAAGAGGCTTTCCAGCAAGATCTCCTTCCTCACATTCACCTTGCTAAGTCCTCCATGTTGAGCAAATCACCCATAACTTCTAACTTTGGCATCTCCTCCCAGGGCCTTGTGCCACCACCTGAAATGTTCCTTCTTTGCCCCTCTGCCTATCCAATCAGACCCTCCTCAGTGGCCTGGGTTTCTGGAGCCTGAATAACCCAAATACCACTAATTCAGGTGAACAATCACTTTGAATTACTAATTAGCAGCTTATGAGCTTTCTTGATATGCTTCCCTTGCAATTGATGGCTGGAGAAGTAGTGGTGGCTAATCTCCTTGTAAGGCAGCCATTGTCTTATTTCATGGTCATAAGCTTCCCTCCTAATTCCAGCCACCATTTCCAAAAAATGTGCCTTTGATCATCAATAAAGGCAGACACACAGAATTCAAAACCTCTTGTCATTTGACCCCAACCTCCCTTTCCACATTTATCATCCTTTACACTACCCACCACACCTCCCACCATCCTACCCATCCTCACATGAGCTGTAGTCCAGCCACATGTGAATCCCCAATAGACACTGCACATCCTCTCCTCCCTGCACATTCTCTAGAATCGTTTAAGCTCTTCAGGGCCAGCTCAAATGCCACCCTTTACAAAAGGTCTTTCTTAGTCACAAACCAGTGGAAATCTACTCCCTTGCTCTATGATTTGATAGGGCTTGATTTATATGTACCTGAAAGTATTCTTACCAAGAGCTGCATTGCAATCATGTCTGTAAAACTCTCCCCTTACCAGGTATGCAACCTTGAGCAAATCATGTAACCTGTTTAGACCTCACTTTCCCTCCTGCGTATAAAATTGGAACAACTATAGCCCCAACTTTCTATGGTGTCATGAGGATTGGATGAAATAATGCAGGTAAAGCATTTAGCACAGAGTCTGCTACTTAGTAATATTCAATTTTTTTTCCCTTTTATTTATTTATTTTTTAATTATTTTTTAATTACATTATGAAAAATATAAGGTCCCATTCAACCCCACCGCCCCCGCCTCCCACTCCCCCCACAGCAACACTCTCTCCCATCATCATGACACATCCATTGCACCTGGTAAGTTCATCTCTGAGCATCACTGCACCCCATAGTCAATGGTCCACATCATAGCCCAGACTCTCTCACGTTCCATCCAGTGGGCCCTGGGGGGATCTATAATGTCCCGTAATTGTCCGTGAAGCACTATCCAGGACAACTCCACGTCCCGAAAACGCCTCCACGTCTCATCTCTTCCTCCCGTTCCCCACACCCAGCAGCCACCATGGCTACCGTTCCCACACCCATTCCACATTTTCTCTGTGGACATTGGATTGGTTGTGTCCATTGCACATCTATGTCAAGTGAGGGCTTAGATTCCATATGGGTACTGGATGCACTCCTCCCGCTTCCAGTTGTAGACACTGTAGGCTCCATGTTGTGGTGGTTGACCTTCTTCAACTCCATGTTAGCTGAGTGGAGTAAGTCCAATAAATCAAAGTGTAGGAGCTGAAGTCTGTTGAGGCTCTGGGCCTGGGTGTCATATTATCAGTCCAGAGATTCAAATCCCCTACATATATCTTAAACCCAGCACCAACTACAATTCCAATAAAGTAGCATGCAAGTCTTGTGAAAAGAGATCCCCTCTGAGTCCAATTCCATCACGCAGAAACACCAGGTCCAAAGAAGGGCTATCTGTCATGGCAGTGAAGTAATATTCAATTGACATCATCATCAGTATCCTTGTTTTCAAATACCTTGCACAGGTTAGGAACACAGGGTTGCATAAATTGCAAAGAAAAAAAAAAAAAAGAACAAAATCACCCTTCAAAATTAGTACCCCCGCTAATCATAAGTACCAGACAGGTTCTTCACATATCAAGGACAGCATATTACTATTCTTATAAAATTCCTTTCTTCCTAAGTGATTAAAACACCTGAAAGATCTCATAACACACAGTTTCAAAAGTCCCCTGAGAGAGGCAACAGGTAGGCACTGTTTCTCCACTGTCTTAGGTATGACAAGGCAGAGAAAAGAAGCAGGGTGGACTTTCCTGGAGCTGGAGGTTGCTTACTCTCCAGGCCTGAAGACTTGAGGAAACATGGACCAACCTTCTGCTTATTCCATAGGCTGATGTCCTTTGCTTAATCTAAAAGCAAATGAGTGTGTTGTAGACCACTGGCTCAAATCCAGTGCAGAATTGCCTTCTACATACTCCTGGACTCACTAGTTCATTCACTTATTCATTCATTTATTCAGCATGGCTTGTTTATTTCTACAACGTCCCCACATACTCTACTAGGAATTGGGCAGACTATGGAGAATGAGAGTTCAGATAGTCAAGTGTAGCCACCTAAAAATGTACCCCAAACAACAAACAACCAGGAGCTGTACTGTCTACTGAATGAAAAGGCAAAATACTTCTAAACATTCACCAATGTTCATTTTCTTCCCTTGTCATTTTTTAAATGGAAGAGAGAAGATTCAACTCAATTTCTAGAAATATTCTAAAAGATGATCCCTGAAAACAGGAGAGCATGCCTTGCCCAAAGACAAGACCCTTGCCACCCCTGCCAAAGCTTCAGAAGTAACAGTATGGTTGTGGTCAATGGTTCAATGTTCGGATGAGGATGTTCGGATAAATCAGAGCCTCCCTACCATCAAGCCCACAATGCACCTGGGTATAAAATTAGGGGATGCAGCAGGGCACATCTCTAAAGCCACAGGGAGAAGGAGTGACGCTGTAGTGGATGCTGCTGGAGTCTGTCCAGACCTCTTCATGGGCCTGGTGCACTCCCCCAGCTGCTGTGGGTGCTGGCTGCTAACAGTTCACAGCTGTCGCCTTTTCCAGAGGCTTGTCCTCACTCCACGGGAGCCACTTGGCAGGTTCCTCCTCCACCTACTGACCTGCCTGGGGATGGCCAGTGGCCAATGGCTGATGGCCACAGGGGCACAAAAGGCCTCTTGCCTTGAGGTTAAACCAACTCCGTGATGCAGCCCATGTTCCAGGGCACCTCATGGGATCAGGCTGAAGCCATTTTCCAGTGGAGACCACATATTTGCTCAGCTTTCTTTCCCTGGCCTACTACCCTCACTCCTCTTCTCCTACAAGCACTCCTCCCAAAAATCACTCTCTCATGGAGCCCTGTCTCAGACTACACCTCTAGGGCAGGTTTCTCAACCTTTTTTTCATTATTGCCCCTCCACACAAAGAGGCTTTTTAGATATTTTTTTCTAATATACCCATGAAATCTTAATATCACAGATATACTCTATCTGTTTATGTACTCTTTGGATATCTGTGCTTTATACATAAGAAGACTAAGATTTTTTTCACTTACCAAGAACCAATTTTCACCCTCTTTGAAGCGATATCACCACCATTGAGCATGTGCATTCTAGAGAACTGGCCCAAGACAAATGTGGATATGCATCAGTTACTGATGTGTGGGGTATGGAATTCTCCCCCAAAGGATCAAGGCTTTGACATGATTTCTGCTGCCATTACAGCATTTATAACAAGCCACCCTCAAACCAAGTAGTCCAAGAAAGTATCAAATCTTCCACCTCTTGTGCTTTGAAGCTACGCTAGACCTAGGCGACAGATAGAAGGTTGAATAAGTTAGAATCTTGAGTCTGCTTCCATGGGGGATAAAATTAAGCTAATCTACAGGTGCTGTGATAACTAAGATGATGTACAAAGCAGGCTGGGGGTACACATTCTTTGGAGCCCATTGACTCTCAAGAGAGACCCAGACAACTGCAACTGAGTTTGGTTTTACCACTGTAAGCACAACCTGAAGAAAAGTGGGATCTTCAGCTTTTACTCACTTGTTCATTCATTCACTCAGCAAACACTTCTTAGCACCTACTTCAGTGCCCTGTACTGCACTCAGAATACAACCCAAATGCAGCCAGACACTTGGTCGTGAGAACAGAATTGAGGCAGACAGAACTGGCTTTGCGTTCTCAATGACTTTGTGATCTTGGGCAAGTTCCTCAATGCTTATTTTCATTATCTATGACAGGAAAATAATAGCAAATATCTCCAGGGTTGTCGTGAGGATTAAATAAGACAATGAGCATAAAGCAAGATAGCTCATTATCTAACACACGAAAAAGGACTCAATCCGCACTAGCTATTACTGTTGTTCTTTTGTTACCAAGAGGTTATGTTTCCCTACTCAAGTGCCTGGTGCAGGGATGATGATAAAAATACGGTGCCATGTTGCAGCACAGGAAAAGTCCATCTTGTCCCTCACTTTTGGAAATGGAGTCTTCCTTGAGGATCAAGTTTCTGGGTGGCACTTCCCTGACATGACTTCTGGCCATCTTTTCCTTTTTCCTTGACTGCTGGAACCTTCCTCTAAGAGTCCTTTCACTCTGTTATCTGCATATAACAAGATAAGCCTACACTTCCAGCTCATTTGGCAGTGACTATAAGGAACTAATGCCTGCAACTGTCACCACTTAGTGAAAGATTTCATAAACAGGGTGTTTTTCCAAGTCCAGCTTCATGAGCCAAGCTGAGGTTTCATTCCCCCAGTGTTAATGTTGGCACATGCCTACCAAATGGGTACCAAGGGACAGGGCATTATTTTTCAGCTACATTTGGGCCCCCAGGGACTTGGAGAGCAATGCCACATATGCCCATGACAAGATGAGGAGAAAACAAATCAACATTCTGGGTATGACATCACTAACACTGAGTTTCAGGGGGTTATTTATTTATTATGTGATAATGGCCCAATTGCATACACTACTCCAATATCTGCCATGAAAATTCAAACATCTTTGTAATCCCTGTTTACAAAGCACACAGAGAAATTAAAACAGGCTTAACAGAGCAGTGTTTGTGCATATTAATGAGCCTAAATTCTAAATCTGGATTTTGGAAATAAAAAGGGTAAAAGAGGATTCATTTCAGACTAATTTGCTTTTGAATATGACACTTTGCATGTCAAATAGTACAGGGGATGTAGAAATGGGGACCTACAAAGGCATTTGAAAACATTCTCATAAGAGTTAAAGGGCATAAGCTCTTTTAAAGGAAAAGGGCCACTTTCTAAGTTCTACCTAAGATTTTTATGGCACCCAGTCCTCTACAATCCCCTATATCTTGCTCGGCAAGGAAACAATGATGGGTCTCCACTGTGACCAAGGCATCCTTCTCTTCTGTTACCTTTGTGATCTTTCCTGGCCTGGTGTCAGTGTCATTCCACTCACAAGTGTGCTGGAGGCCACAAGGGATGTGGGCTTAGAACTTACACATGGAAGCCCAGGAGCACTTGGCTCTAAGGGTACAGAGAGGGGCCAGCACTGGATTCAAAGTCAGACAAACTCGAGTTCAAATCCTCACCTGGCTTTTCACTGACTGCAAGTCAAGTATGCACATTTAGCCTGACTTTCTACATCTACAAAAATGGAGCCATAAGTCATTCCTATCGGTTAGGCCAAACTTACATAGCAGCAAATAGGTTATCAAAAGGGTTACCTCCATTTTCTTCTCTTTTCCTTAGAGCATTAATAAGTAGGGACCGACAAGCAGTATTTTATTGCTGCTATAATCCTGTGACTAACCAACACCCAATTTCCTATGGTCTAGGGTCTGGAGGGGAATAAAAAGACACAAAAGAAGAGGATCCCCTCAGGGCACATGGCAATGGCCATCAGCCTTCAGCCATAAACTGAGTCTCCTGGAGTACAGTGTTTTCTGGTGCTCCCCTTCCCTCTCCCCTGCCTTCTCTGACCATCTCCCTAGGTATTTTCCCTCTCTCTCTTTCTCTCTTCAGGTCCAGGACTAGGATTTGAGTGAGGTATTCATCTTGGATGAATTAAGGGGACACCAAAAACCTTAGTAATCAAGTAAGGCAATATTTTTTTTTAAATATCAAAAGTAACGCAAAAAAAAATCCATGATAAATGAAACATCAAAAATTTAATTAAAGGGAGAGGATGTGGCTCAAGCAGTTGAGTGCCTGCTTCCTACATGGGAGGTTCTGGGTTCAATCCCTGGTGCCTCCTTAAAAAAAAAAAAAAGGGAAAATAAATAAATAAACAAAAAAAAAAAAACCCAGGGGAGTCCATGTGGCTCAATGGTTGAGCACCAGTTTTCCACGTACAAGGACCCAGGATCAATCCCCAGCCCTGAGTACCTAAACAAAAAAAATTTACATAAAGACAGGATCCCATCATACACTGAACCCCCTCACCCTGTCTCTTGCCTCATCCTTACCCCAGCACTGCTCTAAAACTTGAATTACAAGAACAGGTAGATGGCCTGTTTGCCAATTTGAATTTTTTAATATGGCATTTAAATACTATTTATCTTTTTGCTGAGTTTTTTGACAAGCCCTTCAATTTTGCCCTCAAGGCAAGAGTCGGACCTTCCCTAGGCCCTGCTCTCTTCCATGTGTTTCCCTCCCTGTCTCTTCCTTTCTTTCCCCCCATGTTTCTCTCCCTCCTCCCCACACTTCCTTTCTGTTTCTCTCCTCTAGCATCTTTCTCCCTCTCTCTGCCATTGCAGCCTTGCCCTCTGTCTCTGTCCACCCCACCCCAGGCCTGCCTTGCTTTTCTGCATCTTCATTTCTCTTTGCACAGCTCCCTGTGTCTGAGTTTCTCTCTCTCCCGTGTTGCCCTCCGCGTCTGCCCTCTTCTTGCCTGCACCTGTGGCCACCCCCTCAGGCCCAGCTCTGCCAAGACACAAACCAAGTTCAGACGGCTTCCTCCTGGCAGGAATGCAGGCGTCAAACAGAGAAGCTCCAAATCTGCCGCCATCTGCCAGCCCTTCCTCCAGTCAAAGCCATCTTGAGTGATAGTGCTCTGTGCCCCAGAGGTGGCTGAGTGGGCAGCTGGCTGAGGCTAGAGTCCCACATGTGGATGACCGGCAGGGAGCCTGGGGACGGGCACACCTCACCAAAGAAGGCCTGTTGGCAGGAGCTGGTGGTACTGAGGCTGGGAGGGCCCTTCCCAGGGCAGCAATGAGAAAAGTGGAGCAGAAATAAGCCAGACACAGAAGGACAAATATTATATGATCTCATCTCACCAAAAAGAAATAAGCAAATTCATAGAGTCAGAAAACAGAGGGGGTGAGGAAGATTGTGAGCTGATGCCTACATGGGCAAAATCTATGACAAAGTGGAGGTAAGTAGTTGTGCAGTGAAGGCATAATACAGGGGCATAGGGATACTATTGTTGGGGCTTTGCAGGCTTGAGGGGGGGCTAGGGTTGGGGGGATGACCATGATCCATGGAATAGAAGGGGGAGGTTTGGGGTGAGCAGGTGAACATGGGAGATTGTCAGATATGTGGTTGAAGCTATAATGTTGAGAAGACTCCTTAGACAATATAGTAAGGAAGGGATTCTTGTTTAAGGTGTTTGACGGGGGGCATCTGGCAAAGGGTTCACATTGGGCAGGCTTCTAGGGAGTGTAATGAGTGCTTATCTTGCCATATTGTATTATATCAGTGGGTGGAGACACAATGAGTGGGAAAGTGGGAAAGTGTTGTACCCCCATCCTGGGGCGGACTGATGTTCTCAAACAGAAGAGAGGGTGTCTCTCAAGAGCATGGGTGTCCCCCAAGGGGGGAAGACAGACTAGAGTGTCAAGTCCTCAGCATTGTTGTAAGTATCTAAGAATCTTGTCCTTCAAGCAGTGAAGCTTGGTTGTCACTGTGGGCCCTGAGGGGAAGGGGAGAAAGGAATAGAATAGATGGAGTAACTGGGGGGCAATGGAAGTGTTCCACAAGATTGTGCAATGATGGACATAAGCCATGTTAAATTTCACCAAAAATATATAAAAATGTATAGTCTAAAATGTAAACCATAATGCAAACCATAGTTTAACCGGAAATTTAGAAAAGTATACAGTCTAAAATATAAACCATAATGTAAGCCATAATGGAACCATGGTTAGTAGCTATGTTTCAATATCTGTACATCAGCTGTAGCAAATATAACATCCAAATGTAAAAAGATCATTGCTGGGGAAGGGGGAAAAGGATTTGATGTTGGGTATATGGAAGTCCCCTATATTGTATATATGACTTTATGCGATCTAAAACTTTTTAAAAGACAAAATTAAAAATTAAAAAAAAGGATGTAGACACTAAAGAAGGAATGAAGGAGATTGTCTTGCCACTGTACATGCAGGGCAACATCTATTCCTGTGATGAAAGGCAAAACATCAAAAAAATAATAATTTTCATTTTTAATACCCCAATTTATATTTTACTTTATTTTAGTTTTTTGGAAATTATTATGCATTCTATTTCTAATCTTTAAGCCTGTCAATACTATGTCATTTTCCTACTAACTGATTTTGGTAATATATTAGGCTTCATTTTTTAAGAAGTTTTGAATCACAGAAGGGTTCAACTATGGCTGGGGAGGAGCACTGGTGTAGGGTGTTATTGATGGGGGATGCATGGGTGGGAGAGAGTTCTCCAGGGCATGTATATAGAGTATATAGATAAATTCAGATGTTTGTTGGGTATTGTCATAGTGGTTAGAGTTATATATGACAGCTGAGGGAGTGCTGAGTTCCAATCTTGGGAGCTCTGTTGCCTTCCCCAATGGAACAGCAATAATCCCCCAAGAAAAAGGACAATGACCAGTGAAGAAGGATATTCAAATGATGGGCCCTTGATACTGATGACTATGCTTATGAGCCTGTGTGCTGGAAATTTCAACTAGATCTAGAGCAACAGGATGTCTTAGAGTTACTTCCTGAGAGCCTCCATGTTGCTCAAATGTGGCCACTCTCTAAGCCAAACTCAGCACGTAAATGAATTACCTTCCCCCCAGCATGGGACATGACTCCCAGGGATGAACCTCACTGGCACCAAGGGATTACTACCATCACCAGCTGGTGATGCAACTAGAAAAAGACCTTGAATAAAAAGGTGAAATGGTAAAGACAATTGAATTTATTTTTTTTGTCTTTATTTTTTTAATGTTACATTCAAAAAATATGAGGTCCCCATATACCCCCCAACCCCTTACCCCACTCCTCCCATAACAACAACCTCCTCCATCATCATGGGACATTCATTGCACTTGGTGAATACATTTCTGAGCACTGCTGTACCACATGGTCAATGGTCCACATTATAGTTTACACTCTCCCCCAGTCCACCCAGTGGACCATGGGAGGACATACAATGTCTGGTAACTATCCCTGCAGTACCACCCAGGACAACTCCAAGTCCTGAAAATGCCCCCACATTACATCTCTTCTTCCCACTCCCTACCCTCAGCAGCTACCGTGGCCACTTTCTCCACATCAGTGCTACATTTTCTTCAATTACTAATCACAATAGTTCATGAATAGAATATCAGTAAGTCCACTCAAATCCATATTCTATTCCTCCATCCTGTGGACCCTGGAATGGTTGTGTCCACTCCACATCTATATCAAGAGGGGGCTTAGATTCCACATGGATGCTGGATGCAATTCTCCTGCTTTCAGTTGTAGGTACTCTTGGCTCCCTGGTGTAGTGGTTGACCTTCTTCACCTCCATGTTAACTGAGTGGGGTAAGTCCAATAAACCAGAGTGTAGGAGGTGCAAATCTGTTGAGGCTCAGGGCCTGGCTATCACCTCCTATATCTTGAAAATAAAAACCCAAAGACAACTGAATTTATATGGCTAAGAGACTTCAAAATGAGTCAGGAGGTCATCAAAAGGATCATATTTATGGACGTCTCAGCAGGACCCCAGAGACAGCCAAAGTAGATTCAACCCCATGTACTGGTGCTCCTGAGGGCCACAGAGACACACAGGTTCTACAGTCATGACAGATGGCTCTGGAGTTCAGTGCCTTGCCAGTGGGCCTTACTTTGGAATTTGTGCTCCTGAGTGTGATGGAATTGGACTCAGATGTGACCTCTCTACACATGCCTCTTCTGTCACTTTTACTGAAACTATGGTTGGTGCTGGGGTTTGTGTATACTCAGGAAACTTGAATCTCTGGTCTGTCCATGTGCCAGCTGGACCCTGAGCCTCAGCAGAATTGCAGCTCCTGCTCTCTGATTTGGACTTACTCAGGTCAGCTGACGGCGAGGTGAAAATGATCAACCATCACACCAGGGAAATGAGAGTGTCTACAACTGCAAACAGGAGAATTGTATCCATTAGCTGTGTGGGATCTAAGCCCCCTCTTGATTTAGAGAAGGAGTGGACATCGCCATCCCACGGTCCACTGGATGGAGGAATACAATACAGATTGGAATGGACTTGTCGGTATTCTACTATAGAACTGTTGTGACTCTAGCAATGGGAGTAATTTTATCATTGATGTGGAGACAGTGGCCACAGGAGTTGCTGAGGGCAAGGAAAAGAAGGAAGAGGTGTGATATGGGGCATTTTGGGGACATGGAGTTGTCCTGAATGATATTGCAAGGACAGATGCAGGACATTGTATATCCTGCCATAACCCACTGGATGGACTGGGGGAGAGTGTGAACTACAGTATGGTCCATGTGGAATGGCAGTGCTCCAGGGTATATTCACCAAATGCAATGAATGTGCCTTACTGAAGAAGGAGGATGTTGATGTGGGAGGAGGGGGGGTGAGAGTGGGGTATATGTTTTTTAACATAACATTTTGTGTGATCTATTTATCTTTTTAAAAAGGACAAGAAAGGGAGGGAGGGAGGGAGGGAGGGAGGGAGGGAGGGAGGGAGGGAGGGAGGGAGGAAGGAAGGAAGGAAGGAAGGAAGGAAGGAAGGAAGGAAGGAAGGAAGGAAGGAAGGAAGGAAGGAAGGAAGGAAGGAAGGAAATCCGTACATCTATGGCCAATGATTTTTGACAAGGATGCCAAGTATATTAACTGGGGAAGAACTGTCTTGTCAACAAATGGTGCTAGGAAAACTGGATATTTGCTTGCAAGATAATGAATTTAGACCCCTAATTCACACTATATATAAAAATTAATTCTAAATAAATCAAGGACCCAAAGATAATAGCTAAAACCATAAAACTCCTAGAAGAAAGCATAGGGGGAAACTTTAAGCCTTAGATTTGGTCATGATTTCTTAGCTATGACACCAAAAATATGAACAACAAAAGAAAATATAGATTAAGTGGACTTTGTCAAAATTTACAACTTTTATACAAGAAAGAACACTATCAAGTAAGTGAAAAAAAACCTACAGAATGATAGAAATTGTGAACCATATACTTAATAAAGGTTTAATACTCAAAATGTATAAAGAATTGTTACAACTCAACAACAAAAAACAAATAACTCAGTAAAAAATGGGCAAAAGACATGAATAGATACTTCCCTTAAAAAGATACACAAATGACCAAAAAACACATGAAACAATGATCAACACCATTGGCCATTAGGCAAATGTAAATCAAAATCACAATGAGATACCATTCCATGCCCACTAAGAGAGGGATTTTTTTAAAAAACACAAAATAATTATTGGCCAGGATTCAGAGAAATAGGAAAACTTAAACATTGCTGGTGGCACTTAGAATGGTGCAGCCATTGTGAAAATCAGTTTGGTGGTTACTCAGAAAGTTCAAAATAGAATTACCATATTTGACCCTGCAATCCCACTTCTTGGCATATACCTGAAAGAATTGAAAGCAGGGACTCAAACAGATAGTTGTACACCAATGTTCATCACAGCATAATTCACAATAGCCAAAGGATAGAAGCAATCCAAGTATCCATTAACAGATGAATAAACAAAATGTGGTATCAACACAAAATGGAATATTATTCAGTCATAAAAAGAAATGAAGTTCTGATGCATCCCACAGTATGGATGAAACTGGAAGATATCATGTTGAGTGAAATAAGCCAGACAGAATAAGAAAAATCTTGTATGGTTTTATTATTTATTACTATAATAAAAAGCTTAACAATTAAAAAAAATAGAAAGATAAACAGATGGCCAATAAGCACATGAAAAGATGCTTAACATCATTAGCCATAAGGGAAATACAAATCAAAACCACAATAAGATACACTTCACACCCACGAGGGCTGCTATTATGTTGTTTTCCTAAATGGAAAATAGGTGTTGGGGAGGATGCTGAAAAATTAGAACCCTCATATATTGTTAGAAAAAATGTAAAATGGTACAACAAATGTACAATGCATTATGGCAGTTTCTCAAAATGTTAAATACAGAATTACCATATGACCCATCAATTCCCCTCCTATATATATGCCCAAGGAAATTGAAAACAAGGACTCAGATTCCTGTACACCAATGTTCATTGTAGCATTATTCACAATAGCCAAAAATAAAAAAGTATAGCAGAAAGGATTTGTCTAACATCACTGGAAGTACCAGCAACTATCATATTCTGTATTTAACTTGATCTTAACTCCAGTTAAGAATGAGTATTTCTGCTTGGAAATTGAAGGAACTGCAGTTCAGCGAGGTTTACCCAAGTTCTCACCACCTGATTCAAGCACAGGACTTCTATCTCCCAGTCCAGGACTCTTTCCTACTCCTGTCATCTCTACTTGAAGAGCAAACTACCTCTCACAGACCCAGAGAGCAAGAAATAAAGCAGCCCAATGGCTCAGCAATCATTCCTCTTCATAAAATAGCACTCCCGTTAAATGATTTGGGAAAAATAAATTGAAATTCCCAGATCACACCACACAGAGAATAAAGTCCAAGTGGATTAAATAATGAAACAATTAAAAGTAAAAAGAAAACTATCAAAACTTCTGGGGGAATATACTGAAGTGAGCTTCATAATCTTAGGGATGGGGAGACCATTTTGAAACTCAAAAGCCACATAGGAAAAGTTTGACCAATTTTACCAAATAAAATTTTTTTTTCATATTGCAAAAGATACCATAAACAAGACTGAAAGACAAGTGAGATAAAGTGTCTGCAATCTATATGACAAAAAGCTAATGTCCTATCAATCAACAAAAAATTTGACTAACCCAAAAAGAAAGTATGGACAAAAGATTTGAAAAACAAATTCATGGAAATACCGTGACAAATTTTAAATGAATTTTAAAAATCAAAAAAACTTATACATATTCCAAATTTCAAATAAAAAACAATGAAACATCATTTTTCCAGCCATTGGGTTAGCAAAGATTAAATACCCAATGTTATCAAGAGTTTATGGAGGGAAGTGGACATGGCTCAACTGATAGAGCGTCCGTCCACCATATGGAGGGTCCAGGGTTCAATCTCCAGGGCCTCCTGATCTGTGTGGTAAGCTGGCCCACACGCAGCGCTGCTGCCACGGGTGCAAGGAGTGCCAAGGGCGTCCCCGCATAGGAGTGCCCCACGGGCAAGGAGTGCACCATCCACAAGGAGAGCCACTCCATGTGAAAAAAAGCGCAGCCCACCCAGAAGTCACGCTGCATACACGGAGAGCTGACACAGCAAGATGACACAACAAAAAAGATGCAGTTTCCCAGTGCTGCAGGATAATGCAAGTGGATGCAGAAGAACACACAGCAAATGGACACAGAGAGCAGACAACATGGGGGAGAGGGGAGAGAAATAAATAAAAATAAATCTTTAAAAAAAAGTTTATGGAACTGGGAACTCTTAAAAGAATTAGTGAGAGTAGACATTGTTAAACTTCTACTGAGAAACTGGCCAATATTTATCAAAGTTTCAAAGGCACATTCCTTTTCACCTATAATTTCCACCTTTAAGGTTTCAGTCTACAGAAATACATGCACACAAGGCCATAGATATGGGTACAAGGTCATTCTTCATGACACTGTTTGGAAAAGCAAAATATTAAAAACATCCTAAATGCCCTACAATGAGTACTGAGTAAATTACAAAATAGCCAAACAACAGAATATGATATAGTCAATAATAAGTATGAGATAGAGCCATATGAACAATTGTGGGAAAGTATTCAAAAAGAAAAAATGTAGAACAGTATAAGTATTATGATCCCTTTTAAGAATATGTGTATGCATGTGTGCACTCACACATGAGTTTACATGAATAGAAAGGGGACTGAAAACAGACACAAATAGGCCACATCAGAGAGGAAGGGACTATGGGAAATTCACTTTCCTCTTCAGACATTATTCTACTATTTACATTTCTACAATGAGCACCTGTTACAGCCACATTTGGAAAAGACAGTCCTATAAGAAAGAAGAAAAATACCCCACATCAATGATTTTTTTAAGATTTATTTTTTTATTTATTTATCTCCCCTTTCTCTTCTCTCTGCACCCCCCCCCCCCCCAGTTGTCTGCTCTCTGTGTCCATTTGCTGTGTGTTCTTCTGTGTCCGCTTCTATTCTTGTCAGTGGCCCGGGAATCTTTGTCTCTTTTTTGTTGCATTGTCTTGCTGCATCAGCACTCCGTGAGTGCAGTGCCATTCCTGGGCAAGCTGGACTTTCTTTCACGCTGGACGGCTCTCCCTTTGGGGTGCACTCCTTGCACGTGGGGCTTCCCTACACCAGGGACACCCCTGCATGGCATGGCACTTTTTGTGCGCATCAGCACTGCCCATGAGTCAGCTCATCGCACGGGTCAGGAGGCCCTGGGTTTGAACCACGGACCTCCCATGAGGTAGGCAGATGCCCTATCCGTTGAGCCAAGTCCACTTCCCCCACAGCAATGATTTTAAGTAGAATAGTTTTGAAAATGGAAAGCACCTTTCACACCTCAACCCTAACCCTCACCGACCCTCCCAGCAACGACAGCACCCTGCCCTAAGTGTTCTGGGAACCTGAGACACTGTTCCCTCCTGGGGGTTACATGGCATACATTTATTCGTGTTCAAATTAAACTCGATTGTGTTTTGAGATTTTCAAGAACCCATTTTGAACCAAAGCTAGAAGGGCACTGCCACTTATGTTTCAATGCCCACTTTATGCTTTGCACTTTCAAACCTCTCCCTTTTCCATCTTTACAACAGTCCTGTTAAGGATAATGACATCTATTTTATTGAAGAATCTTAGGCATTCCCAAGGGTAAGTGACAGAGCCAGGTGTTGGGCCAAGTCCACTCCCACACCAGCCCTCAAGATAACCAACGATGCCACAACAGAACCGAATTCAAAGACACTGCCCAGAAACCCCTTACTTGGAGTATTATACAAGACAAGAAAACACAGTTAATAGCTATTCAAAGGAAACTGTAAAATACTGAAGAATGCCAACAGTGAGGAAACTCTCCTCTCTCACAAACCTCACCTCTCAACTCTCAAAGTCCCCCAATGGAGATGCTGCAGAGAGAGGTCCTAGGGTGGGGGAGGAGACACACCATAAATTCATGTTAGTTTGATTTGTTGAGGGAACAGCAACTCTCCTAGCTGAGCCTATAGCTACAGGAGATTCTGCACCTTCCCCTCAAGTTAGGATCACCCCTCAAAGGCAAGAATTTGCTCATTTTGCCCAAAGCCCAAACTAGAGCCTGACAGTTCTTGGAATCCAAGAAAGGATTTGAATTTAGTTGGATGGAGTGGGTCATACTTCCAGAAGGTCATGGGACCAAGGCCAGGGAATAAGTTCTCTGGTCTGTTCTTTCTTGGCCCCTAGATGTGAGAAGGCTGTGCTGGTGGGAGTCTTGGAGGCCCTGATGGATCCTGGCCAGAATCCTTTGACTCCTAAACCTAATTGAGGAGAGACAGACCGTCAAGGGATTCAGATTAGAGAAGCATCTTTACTAGCTATAAATCTTAACAAATGCACTCAGCCAGAACCAGAACCAAAATAACATGGCTTCAACAAATTAGGGTTTTATTATTCTCACATAATGAGAGAGAAAGAAAAAAACAGCTGCCAGCATACAATCAAAGGCTACAGTTGCCAGGCTGCTCTTCTCCTTGTGGCTTCCTCCTGGTCACAGAAGACGGCTCCCCTCTAGCACCATGCCCCTGTTCCCGTTAGGGAAGGAGATGTGGGTTGGCTGCCTGTGCCTTCCTTTTGAGGATCTCTCTCAGAAGCCTCACTCAACAACTTCCCCTCACACCTCACTGGCAGAGCTGTGTCATGTGGCTGCAAAGAAGGCTGAGGAATGTAGCTTTTAAGCTGGACACATCATGCAACAAAGCAGGATTCCTTTAGAAAGGAAGAAGGGAAGAATGAATATTGGGTAAGCAACTAGCAGGATCTGGGATTAAAATGTGAGTTCCTCAGTGCACAACAGCAGAATGGGGGGACTATAAGCTTGGAAAGTCTCTGAATTGAAGGCAATGGCCCTGATATTTGCACTGGAGGGAGATTCTCATAAGGAAGCCAAATAAAACTTGCACTCATGGTCATCTGTGGCCTCCCCAAACAGTCTTGTCTTTTGTCCTCCTGAAGACTGCATACCAAGGAGAAACTGAGGCAGGACAATGCCAAGTGTTAATAGGCCTTAGGAAGATTCTGTATCCTTCAGTGGAAGCTCAGAGGGGTCATGAAGGTGAACAGCATCAACCTAAGACTAACTGAGTAGGTCAAATCACTTATCCTACACCTGGAGAGAGGAGCAAAGACAGATGGGTGGTACCAAGCCCCGAATGGGGTAGTATCAGAGCTGGGTGATCAAGGCAGGAACTGACAAGGACTTGAAAGGCTGAGTTGCCCAGGGGCTTTCAGCAGTTCCAGAGTTCAGCTACACTAGACCTGTTAGGGGGTTACATAAAGATAAGACCAGGATATCCCTGGACCTCTCTGATGCCAGAGGGTCCAAGTGATGTCCAGTCAAGGCAGGATGGTCCAGAGCCAAGGCCCTCACAGCAAAGGGCACATGTCTGAAAGAAGGAGAGAAGACACACAGACCTTGGCACCAAGAGCTTCACACTGGGAGCCCTTCCTGTGCCTGATGACTACCAAAATCTCCACAGCATACATACAGTCTGCAGGACAAGTGCCGGCCTGGTCACAAAATGGCCCTACACCTCAAAGTAAGACAGTTCCCAAACAGGGTTGTTTACTCAGCTTTGACCTCTTTCACATCAGGACTTTGATATGGCCTGAACCATGCTCCCCAGGGCACGTTCCAGTTGGAGAACTGTGATCAGCCCACAAAGGGGTGGCTTTAGCACATGGCGCATGCTGCTCGGTTCACGGACAGCTTGTAGGGCAGAAATGCCAGGGCCAGGGCTGGCCATGTGGAGGAAAACCAAGTGCTCATCTCCAACTGACAAACAGAGGGACATTCCTCCTAGGGACCAAATACACTGCCCATACTGGCATGCTCTCCATTTCCCCCTCCCAAGTCCATTTTCTTTCCCCAATCATATTACCAGCCTTCCTGAGAGGACTGACAATGAGGAAGGCCTGTTACCTGGCACCTCTTCCTATGAAAGCCCTTTAAATATTTATTTAGAGAGGCAGAGAGCTGCCCTAGCAAGGGCTACTAGAGGCCACAGCTGCGTCCCCTCTCCTCTCCAGTGCAGTTCAGTGCTGGCCCCAACCCACATCCCTCACCAAACACCACAGCCCCGCACCACCCACACCATCACCCCAGGAGGCAGCTGTACAGACCACTTCTTGTCTTCCAGATGCCTCTGGCCTCCCTTCTCCACTAGAGATGTCTTATCAAAGCACCCCTTCCAGCCACTCAGAGCTTCCTCCCAGGGCCAAACATTCTGTTTGATACCTTTTTTATTTGTCCTTTACATTTTGTTCCCAGGGATGCTTATGTCCCTGGAGAACGCAGCATATCAGGACAGCTGCTTGGGGCAGATGAGGCTCCAGAGGCAGCACGCGCCCCAAGCCACAGTCTTGGCAGCATCCATATGCAAGGAGCTGGGGAGGGAGTGGAGTAGTGGGAATAAGTGTGAGCTCCTATGGCCAGGGCTCAGCCACAGGCCAGCTGTGAGTATTCGGGCAAGTTACTTAAACTTTCTGGAGGTGTCAAGTGTATAGTGGGGACGACACTAGCACCTAACTTAAAGGGTTGTGGTGAAGATTAAATGAGACAGTGCATGGATGGTGTTTGCCATGGTGCTTGGTATGCCTTCGTAGTAGCATTAGTATCTATCTGAAGTCCTAGCAGTAGTAGATAATTCCTCCAAAGTACTCCCAGGTGGATCTAATATGCCACCAAAATGCTTGAGTGGAGTAATCTTAATAAAACAGACTTTCATAAAAACGTTGCACTGACCATTGTACCACTGGGGCAGTCCATTGTCCGATGTCAGATCCTGGGAACGAGGCCCTTTGCAGAGCACACTCACCGCCATTTCTCAGGCTGGTACATTCAAGGCCCTTCGCAATCCTACACCTGCAGCTCCTATCCCAGTCCCATAAGAGCCCAACTCTCCAGCCTCACTGAGCCACTTTTGGTGCCCGAATCTTGGCACAGCCTTTCTCATCTTTGATCTTTCTTGTATACTCTTCCTGCTCCCTTCCTTGCCATGCTGAAAATTAAAATGCAAACTTTTTAGAAGATAATTCAGGGGAAAGTCAAGATGGCAGCAGAATAAGGAGCTCCTAGAGTCAGCTCCTGCTGCAGGGCAGTTAAAAATCACCCAAAGCTATCTAAAGCACCTATTTGGGGGCCCCAGGAGACCAGAAGAGCATCCTACAACATCCTTAAAAGTATGAAAAGAGGAGACTGCCCATGTGCAGAGAAGATTGATGAGTAGAACACTCCACACCACTCTACTATTCCAGCCATTCTGTGGCTGGAGTTAGAAGCTCTGTTTCCCAAATAACAGGGAAGGAAGACAGATACACTGTGGCAATGACTTCAGCTACTGATTATTAAACTTGGAGGGCTAAAATATAATCCTAGGAACAGGAAAACCTTGAGCTTGTCCAGGTCAGGAGGAGGCCAGTAGCTGCCATTTTGACTCTGCCCCCCACCTGAGGGGAAGGGGGGCTGACTGAAAATCACAGTCCTGGTAGGGACCAGCTTCTTTCCACCCAGATGAGATTGCAGCTCTAGCCTGAACCCCAGTCCCACCTCTGGCAGGAAGGAGGACCTGCACCACCTCTCTGGGAATCTGCAAGCCAGGACACAGAAGTCAGTGCCCATCTTACTCTAACAGCACAAGCCACTTCAGAAGCTGTTCCGTGGCTGGAGTTAGAAGCTCCATTTCCCATAAATGGTGGAAGAAGAGACAGTTGTCCACTAACTTTAGCTACTGATCAGTGGAATTGTTTGGCTAAAGTATAATCCTAGAAACAGCTACAGTTTGGGCCTGTCCAAGTTGGAAAGAGTCTGGTAGCTGACATTTTGACTCTGCCCCTGGCATGGGGAGAAGCTTGGCTGACTGAAAATCCAGCAAAGTTAGGGACTGGCTTCTTTCCACCCAGACTGGAGTACAGCCCTAATCTAGGTTCAAGCCCCTCCTCCAGCAGAGAGGAAGCTGGCAGGACCTGTACCAGGCTATCCAGGCAATTGCAGGTGCTCTCCGCCAGCACAGACTGAATAGTTGGACACCTGGGGCTGCATGCCTGCACCCGAATAGGAGAGGAGAGGAACTGGGTATCCTCAGCCTCTCTAGGCAACAGCAGGCACTTTCAGACCATATGAACTGGTTTGTTGAGTGCCTTTGAATCCAACTTCACCTCTGCCCCCCCAAGCATAGGAGAGGGCTGGTGTTTCCTCAGCCTATCACGGCAACTGCAGGCACTTTTAGCCTATGAAAACCCAACCATTGGGCACCTGTGGCTCCACCTCCATCCCCAATAGGACAAGAGATGGACTGTGTTTGCCCAGCCTCTCTGGGTAACTGCAGGAGCTTGTGGCCCACATAGCCTGGACTGGTGGGTACTTGTGGATACACCCTGACCTCCCAATAGGAAAGGAGGGAGCTGGTATTTCCACAGGCTTTCTGGGCAAAGGCAGACCCTTTCAGCCTGGATGGACTGGACTGTAGAATGTCTATGGATTCAACCCTACCCCTAATAGGATAGGAGGGGAATGGTGTCTCCATAGTCTCTCTGGACAATGGCAGGTACTTTTGGCCTACAGGTACTAAACTGTTAGGTGCCTGTGGATCCAACCCCATGCCCTAATAAGATAGGAGGGGGCTGGTATTTCCTCAGCCTCTCCAGGCAACAGTGGGTACTTTTGGCCTACAGGGACTGAACTGTTGGGCGTTGGTGGTTCCATTCCCACCCCATAAAGGGCAGAAGGGACAGTACTCCCTCAGTCTCTCAGGGCAACTGCCGATGTATTTAGATTGTTGGGTACTCTAAAGGGTCTACTCCTACCCAGAGCAGGGAGATGGTCTGGTGCTACGTCAGTTTACCTGGGCAACTGTGGTCATTTTGGGCCCACAAAGCATAGACCTCTGCCCACAACTATAGCTACACTCCTGCCCAAAGTAGGGGAAGAAGAGGTGTGAAGCTTCATCAGTCTCTCAGGGCAACTACAGTCTTCTCCTGCCCAACTTGGATTATTATAAATGGTTGCAACTCTGTCCCTTCCCTTGACAGAGGAAAAAGGTGGGAGAAGCTTCATCATTTCCTGGGACAACCAGGGCAGCTTCAGTCTCCATAGCTTACAGCACCAACTACATCCTCAACTCTACTACACAATGAGCAAGGGAGAAAAGACAAGAAAGACCTAAACCACAGGGAGAAACTGCACCCAGAACAAATACATCTAGCAAGCCAGATGTAAAAACACCAACAAAAAAATTATAATCCATACCAAGAAACAGGAAGATATGGCCCATTATAGGAACAAGATAAGCCTGCATAGGTTATAAGGGACTTGAGACAACTAATCACAGATGTTCAAACAAATCTCCTTAATAAGTTCAATGAGATAGCAAAAGAGATTAAGGATATTGAGAAGCCACTAGGGGAGCACAAAGAAGAATTTTAAAGCATACATAGAAAAATAGCAGACCTTATGGGAATGAAAGGTTCAGTAAATAAAATTAAAAATACACTGGAGGCAGATTTCAGGAGGCAGTAGAAAGGATCAGTTAGCTCAAAGACATGGCCTCTGAAAGCAAGCATACCAAAGACAGATGAAGAATGGGAAAAAAATGAACAGGGTCTCAGGGAACTAAATGACAGCAAGAGACATGCAAACACATGTCATAGGTGTCCCAGAAGGAAAAGAGAAGGGTAAAGGGGCAGGATGAATATTTGAAGAAATAATGATAGAAAATTTCCCAACCTTATTGAAGGATATAGATATCCATCCATGTCCAAGAAGCATAATGTACTCCCATTTGAATAAATCCAAATAGACCACCTCTGAGACACATAATAATCAGAATGTTGAATGCCAAAGACAAGAGAGAATTCTGAGAACAGCAAGAGAAAAGAAATGCATAACATATAAGGGATACCCAATAAGATTAAGTGCTGATTTCTCACCAGAAACCATGGAGGCAAGAAGACAGTGGTATGATATATTTAAGACACTGCAAGAGAAAAACTTTCAGCCAAGAATTTTATATCCAGCAAGATTGTCTTTAAAAAAATGAGGGCGAGATTAGAATATTCACAGATAAACAGAAACAGAGAGTTTATAACAAAAACACCAGCTTTGCAGGAAATACTCAAGAGAGTGTGACAGTCTGAAAATAAAAGACAGGAGAAAGAAGCTTGGAAGAGAGTCTAGAAATGATGACTGTATCGGTAACAGTAACTAAAAGTGTCAAAAGAATGGTGAAAATAAAATGAAAGATAAAACCCAAAGATCAAAATGGATGAAATAAGAACTGCCTTTTCAGTAATAACATTGAATGTTAATGGATTAAACTTCCCAATCAAAAGACACAGACTAACAGAACAGATGAGAAAATATGAGCCATCTATATACTGTCTGCAAGAGACTCGCCTTGGACCCAAAGATACCAATAGATTGGAAGGGAAAGGTTGGAAAAAGATATTCCACGCATGCAGTAACAAAAAAAAAAAGCTGGGATAGCTATACTTATATCAGATGTTATAGACTTTAAAAGCAAAACTGTTATTACAGACAAGGAAGGTCATTATATATTAATAAAAGGGATGAGTCACCAGGAAGAAATAATAATCATAAATGTATATACACCTAACCAGGATGCTCCAAGATACATGAGGCAAACACTGGCAAAACTGAAGGGAGAAATAGGCATCTCTACAATAATAGTTGGAGACTTCAATACACCACTCTCAGCATTGGATAGAACATCTGGACAGAGGATCAATAAAGAAACAGAGAGCTTAGATAATATGATAAATGGACTAAACCTAATAGACGTGTACAGAACACTGCAACCCAACAGCAAGATATACATTCCTTTCAAGTGCTCATGGAACTTTGTCCAGGATAGATCTCAATGACTTCAATGAAATTGAAATTTTATAAAGCATTTTCTCTGATCATAATGGAATAAAGTTGGAAATCAACAAGTGGCACAAAAAGGGAAAATTCACATATATATGGAGATTAAACAACACACTCTTAAATAATCAGTAGGTCAAAAAAGAAATTTCAAGAGATATCTCAAGATGAATGACAATGAAACCACAACATATCAGAACCTATGAGATACAGTGAAGGTAGTATTGATAGGGAACTTTGTAGCCCTCAAAGCTTACATTAAAAAAGAAGAGCTAATACCAGTGGCCTAATTACAGAGCTGGAGGCAATAGAAAAAGAACAGCAAACTAATCCCAAAGCAAGTAGAAGGAATGAAATAACAAAGATCAGAGCAGAAATAAATGAAATTGAGGGAAGAAAAAACAATAGAATTAACAAAACCAAAAGCTGGTTCTTCAAGAAGATTAACTAAATCAACAAACCCTTAGCTAGACTGACTAAAAAAAAAGATGCAAATAAATGAAATAAAAAATGAAAATTACTATTGACCCCATGGAAATAAGAGAGATCATAAGAGGATATGATGAACAACTTTATGCCAAAAAACTAGACAACCAGCCAACACAGACCTTAGAAGAAATAGAAGACCTCAATAAACCAATCACAAGTAAAGAGACTGAAACAGTCATCAAAAAATTTCCCAAAATGAAAAGTCCAGGACCAGACAGTTTCACAGGTAAGTTCTACCAAGCATTCAAAGAAGATTTAATACCAATCCTACTCAAGCTTTTCTAAAAAAATTTAACAAGGAATGCTACCAAATTCATTCTATAAAGCCAATATCACCCTAATATCTTTTTGTAAAAAAGAAAATTACAGAACCATTTCTCTACTGAATACAGATGCAAAAATCCTTGATAAAATACTTACCAATCAAATCCAACAACACATTAAAAGAATTGTTCATCATGATCAAGTGGGTTTTATACCAGACATGCAAGGGTGGTTCAACACAAGAAAATCAATCAGCATAATACACCACATTAATAAATCAAAGGAGAAAAATCACATGATCTTATTGATTGATGCAGAAAAGACATTTGACAAAATCCAGCATCCTTTCTTGGTAAAAATACTATAAAATTTAGGAATTGAAGGAAACTTTCTCAACATGATAAAGGCCATATATGAAAAACCCACAGCTAACATTGTACTCAATGGTGAAAGACTAAAAGCTTTCCTGCTGAGATCAGGGACAAGACAAAGATGCCCATTGTCACCACTGTTGTTCAACATAGTGCTAGAGGTTCTAGCTAGAGCAATCAGGCAAGAAAAAGAAATAAAAGGCATCAAAATCAGAAAGGAAGAAGTAAAACCTTTCACTATTCACAGATTATATGATCTTATATCTAGAAAGTCCCAAAAAAGCTACAACAAAGTTGCTAGAGCTAATAAATAATTTCAGTAGAGGGTCAGGATACATCAATACACAATAATTAGTGGTGTTTCTAGACAATTGTAATGCACAATCTAAGGAGGCAGTCAGGAAAAAAAATCCATTTACAATAGCAACTAAAAGAATCAAATATTTAGGAATAAATTTAACCAAGGATGTAGAGCACTTGTATTCAGAAAAATAAAATGCACTGCTAAAAGATGTTAAAAAAAAAAAAAAAGACCTAAATAATTGGAAGAACATTCCATGCTCATGAATTGGAAGACTAAATATCATTAAGATGTCAATTCTACCCAAACTGATATACAGATTCAATGCAATTCCAATAAAAATAACACCAGTGTTTTTTAAACAAATGGAAAACACAATTACCAAATTTATCTGGAAAGGTAAGAGGTCTCAAATAGCCAGAAACATCTTAAAAAGGAAAAGTGAAGTTGGAGGACTCTTACTTCCAGACTTTAAATCATATTACCTAGCTACAGTGGTAAAAACTGGATGGTATTGTCATAAACATAGACACATAGACCAATGGAACTGAACTGATGGTTGAGAAACAGACCCTCCCATCTATGGCCAAGTGATTTTTGACAAGCCTGTCAAACCCATCCAGCTGGGACAGAACAGTGTATTCAACAAATAGTGCTGGATATACACAGCTAAAAGAAAGAAAAAAGACCCCTATCTCATACCTTATACAAAAATTAACTCAAAATGGATCGAAGACCTAAATATAAAAGCAAGTACCATAAAGCTCCTAGAAGAAAATGTAGGGAAACATCTTCAAGACCTAATGGTAGGTGGTGGATTCTTAAACCTTATACCGTAAGCATGAGCAATGAAAGAAAACATGGATAAATGAGACCTCCTCAAACTTAGACACTTCTGTGATTCAAAGGACTTCAGCAAGAAGGTGAAAAGGCAGTCCATGCAATGGGAGAAAATACTTAGAAACCATATATCCAATAAGGGATTGATTTCCATTCTATATAAAGAGATCCTAGAACTCAACAATAAAAGAGGAAGCAACCCAATTAAAAAATGAGCAAATACAAAGAGGAAATACAAATGGCCAAAAAGCACTTGAAAAAATGTTCCATATCACTATCCATTAGGGAAATGCAAATCAAAACAACAATGACATATCATCTAAAACTGCATATAATGGTCATTATTTTTAAAAAAAACAGACTAAGTGCTGGAGAGGACGTAGAGAAATAGGAACACTTCTTCACTGTTGGTGGGAGTGTAAAATGGTGCAGCCTCTGTGGAAGACACTTTGGTGGTTCCCTCAAGAAGTTAAATACAGAATTTCCATATGATTCAGCAATTCCCCTACTAGGAATATATCCAGAAGAACTAAAAACTATGACACGAACAGACACCTGCACACCGATGTTCATAGGTGCATTATTCACAATTGCCAAAAAGATGGAAACAACCCAAGCGTCCATCAAGCAATGAATGGATAAACAAAATGTGGTATATACATACAATGGAATACTATGCTGCAATAAGAAGAAATGAAATTGGGACTCATATGATAACATGGATGAATCTTGAAGACACTATACTAAGGTAAAGTAAACCAGTCACAAATGGACAAATGTTGCATAGTCTTATTAATATGAACTATAATAAATACAAAGATTAAATACATGGAGTTAAAACCTAGAGTATAGGTTGTTAGCAGAGGGTTGAGAAGACCTACTGATGCTTAATGTATGTAGAAGTTTTAATGAACTTGACTGTAAAAGTGTGGAAATGGTTAGTTTATGATAAAACATTGTAGTGAGTAGCAGCTGGTTTATAAATGGGATTGTGGCTGAAAAAGGTAGTCTGGGGAAGTAAATGTCAATTGAAAGAAAACTAAAGAATAATCAATAAACCCAGAGGTGGGTGAGAATTGTGGTTGAAGGTACAAATGCAAGAGCTTCCTTCTGTGAGCTACATCAGATGTACATCACTATTGCAGGGTGGTGGGAATGCAGAGAAGCATGGAAAAACTACAATTGGTGTGACCTATAGACTGTGGTTAATAGCAATACTGTAATATTCTTGCATCAATGCCAAAGATGTACTGTGTTTCCATATACATGGAAAAGGTGTGCCAAATGTATGCTAGGGACCATGGTTGGTGGTAACAGTCTGATAATATTATCTCACAATCTGTAACAAATATTCCACCATGTTTTGGTGTGTTGGTGAGGGGGGGTTGTATGGGAATTCTACACATGTGCATGATTGTTTTGTAAGTTCATAACCTCTATAATAAAAATATATTTTTTAAAATAGGGTGGGTTGGGCAAAAATACAGCAAATGTAAGATAAGGACTATAGTTAGTAGTAATTTTTCACAATGCTCTTGCATAGTTTGTAACAAATGTTTCACAACAATGCAAAGTGTTGGTGGAAGAGTGATATATGAGACCCTTGTATGATGTTATGCAGGTTTATTTTGTAAGTTCACAATTTTTATACACATTTTTTATGCACGTTCATGTATGAATGATATACTTCAATAAAAAATACATTTAAAAAAGTAAAAATAATTCAAACATCACCACCTCCCCAACACCTTCCCGACTGTCACAAACACTGCTATTCCCTTTCTGTGATCCCAGGCCCTTGGTCAGCACCTGAATCAATAGTAACTGGCTTACATGATGACTAGCCCCACTAGACAGTGGGCCTCTCCTGGGGCATAGCCTTAACCTTATCAGTCCTGACACTTACTGGATACTTTATAAAACTTTCCTGAATGAGAGTAAAAAGTATTAGAGATAAATCTCATAGCACACATACACAGGCATAGAATGCCTCCTATTGACTATTGGAGCATGGTTTCAAACGAGAAAACACACTGTATCAAAAATTTCAGATAAGCCAGGGAAGGAGTCCATCCTTTTACACTCATGCTGCAAATATTAGCAAGTGTTGGGTTTGTATGGTACTTAACAGTTTACAAAGCACTTATAAATGGAGAGGCTCCAGGGCTGGAAGATGCCTTCCCAGCAGTGGGTGAATTCCCTGGGAGAAACAGGAATCCCCTCTACAAGATCCTCGCTGTGGGGGATCTGGCCTCTTGCTTAAGTACATCCTGTGCCCAGGAATTTCCTACCTTCTGGAGCAATTCATGGTATTTTTAGAGATCTCTGACCATGCAGTTTCCCTTCTCAAGGTGAGTTAGGCTTTGTTTCCCAGGACTTTTACCTATTGTCTCAGAATATCTCTTGGAAGACACAAAACTCTCTCATGGAAACATGTCAAAATTCTGTCAACAACTATCATGATCCATCTCTAGGACTTCAGCGTCCCCTCCATCTTGGATCCCAGTCCTTCTACAACTCTGGACAACACCCTCAGAAAGACTCTGTTCTGTCCTTCCATGAGTGATGCCAACAATTGTGGGGTCACTGTACACCACAGGTGCTTCCCAGAAGAAGAGTTATCACTTCAGTTGGGTGTTCAGTTTGCCAGAGTAGAGTTATATCCTCCCTATCTCACTGACATTATCTATGCAGCCCTGATAGCATTTAAATCACCAATTTCTGGTCAAGAGAAGAGTGACAAGATATTTCTGAAATAAATATCAAAGCCTGGTCTGCTCCCTTTCTGAGCTTCCAAGGAATACTACACATCATCATCTCCATCCCAACACAGTCCACCTCTTGAAATAACAAGAGAAATGAAAGGCCCATACAAGATACAAACCATAATTTTCTGAATCAGGATCTTTGATTTTCATGAAACATAAAAGGAAAGCAAGAATACCAAATCCTGAAGTCACAGAAGTCACTGCCTATGCCCTTTAAGGTATCGTACCTGTTTGATATGGACGCACTGCCTGTCAAGCATCATAGGAAAGAGAGTTTGCCCTCTCACTCACCACACATGCACGAAGTTACAAGCTGTTCCTCTACCTATGATGACCCTCAGGAGCATTCAAACACTGCAAGACAACATGGAGATTCCTCCTTGGATTTTCCTTTGCCCTTTGAACTTGATGCACAGCAATGTTTCCCTAGTAACAAACTTGGTGCCTACCCTACCCCCAACTACCTTAAACTGGCACAAGTAAAATACCCTTTCTTAATCAACTTAGTTCTGAAGTCTCCACAATCCAGCACTGCCCTCACCCATGGTTTGTCCTAATCCTGAAAGAAAGAATGGAATATTAGGAAAAAGATCCCCTTTTAAAACATTAGCACCTTGGTCTTATTCTCGAAAGGTCTGATATTTAGGGAAGACACCCTGGGGTGGTAAAACACCCCTAAGGGTGAAGGGTCAGTGAGAGGTACTAGATCCCCTAAAAGAGACCTCAAGGTACTACTTCCTTTGGCCTGAGCACCCAATAGCCTAAGCAAGGCCCAGATCCCTAGGGGGTGATGGTGAGTGAAGCAAACTGTATCAAATTTATTAGGAGCAGCAAGGGCTGAACCTGAGCAAACCTCCAATAAATCCAAATCTGAAAGCAAGAAGAGAACTGAAACCAGGGGCAAAGCTGGGGGGATAGGAGAAATGAACCAAGAGGGAGGCAATGGACGATAGGAGAACCAGAGATTCAGGAAGGTATAGGGTCAGGAAGATGCCGGGTCGGGCTTCCTTAGTCTTGCCCTTAAGCATCACCTCTCTGGTTCCCCACCCAAGAAGAAAGCTTCAGGCCAGAAGCAGGGAAAGATAAGAGTGGGGCAGTCACCCATCAATGCCTCCTCGCAGCTCCCTGCACACAGGCGCAAGCCTTGAATTTCACCTCCTAACCATGGGATCTGTCATATCACCAGGACTCTCTGCTCCTTCCACAATTTATTCCATCTTGTGACTGATTGGAACAAGTTTTTAAAAGGGTATTTTTCAAAGCCATGATGGTACAAAAGTCATGCTGTCTGGCCCTGACAGCTCCAAACAAGTTACAGGCCCAGAAATTACATGGAGCAGCCGTCCATCAAGTGTCTCCATGGTACACTGACTGCTTGTGAGATATAGTTAAATCGTGCATACAGGCCACCAATGGGTGGCAGTGATTGGAAGTGCTTCAGCCTCCCCCACTAGCATCAGCAGCAGAGACTTTGGAATCATACCCAAGAATGACAGCTTCCAGAAACAAATCAGATACATCATGTAGCACTTCATTCTCCTACCGTCAACGGCCATGCCTTCTGCAAACTTGCTCCAAAAGACCAAGGGGAGCCACTTGTGTTCTACCTTTCATTCTGTAGTAGTTTATATTATTATTCAAAATGCTTCACTGGCAGAGGTTTATACCTGCCACCGCACTGATATTAGGCTTGGCCATGTGACTGGGGGAGCTTATTTTGGGGGAAAGTTTAGACATTCCTGCTCTAGTGGCAGGAGGCTTGGCCATGTGATTTTTGACAGCCTCCATCCTCTATGCCCCAAAACCAGGGATAGTTACATGACTTGCTTTGGGCAATCAAATGTGAACATTTCTGCCTCATTTCCAGATGAGAGCTTTAAAAGTCAGATCACGATTTGCCATTTCAATCTTTTCTCTGTGCTGCAGACCACCTATTTCCCAGACAGAGGCTGTTCCATCAGTCTGAATACCAGATTAAAGGCCAAGTAGTGTATAGCCACAGCTAACCCAAGATGGATACACAACATGGATAGAAACCAAACTTATTGTTTGTAGTTTACGGAGATCTGGGGGTCATTTGTTATAGATACATAACCTAGCACATCCTACCTAAAGATACCTTCTTCCCTTCATTCTTTTTCCTTCACTAATATTTACTCAGTACCTACTATGAAATGAGGACCTTCTGTGAACTGATGACCTACAAAGTGGCAGAGACTGGGAAAGTACCAATTAAGAGGAGTGCATAAAGGGAAGACAGATGTTAGATACCTTTTCACACAGTGTGGTAATGTTGAAGAAGATGCATCAGGAGTTTGGCAAAAGAGAGCTGCTATCCCTACCCAGGAGAAGGGGAGGAATTTTATAGGGAAGCCTGGTATATACAATGCTCCATAAGTAAATAAGGTTGACTGAATAACTTTGACATGGGAGCTACATTTCAGAGGAAAACTGGAGGGATTCTAGGTAAGGAAGAAAGGAAATCCCATTCCAGAAGCAGAAAATGGGGAAAAGGCATTTCAGGCAGAGAAAGACATCATAAGCAATAATATGAACACACCTCTGTTACTGGGAAAAAGCAAGTTGTTCAGTAAGGTGTATTAGTTAGCCATAGGGGTGCTGATGCAATATACTAGAAACTGGTTGGTCTTTATAAAGGGTATTTATTTGGGGTAGGAGCCTACAGATATCAGGCCATAAAGCATAAGTTACTTCCCTCATCAAAGTCTATTTGGAGCAAAATGGCTGCTGACGTCTGTGAGGGTTCAGGCTCCCTGGGTTCCTCTGGGCTCAGCTCCTCTGTTTTCTCTGCAAGGTCAGCTGTAGTCTATGAGGCTCTCTAGGATTTGCCTCTCTCCCCAAAGTGAGCTGTAGACATAACAGGCAAAAGGCATGTCTCTTTCCCCGGGGTTCTAGCTTAAGATTTCAACATCAAACTCCAACATCAAAACTCCAACATTAAGAATCCCCCAACTCTGTCCTTCGCCATGCAGGGACTCAATGCCCTAATGACGTGGCCCAATCAAAGCCCTAATCATAACTCAATCAGGCCCAGGTAGAAACCAGATTACAAACATAATCCAATACCTATTTTTGGAATTCATAATCATATCAAACTGCTATATAAGGCTTGGGCTTAGGATGGACAGATGGGAAGTTAGATAAAATGATTCTAGAAAAGTGCATGGAGGCAGGTTGGGAAGAACCCGGAAGTCCATGCAAGTAGGTTTGCATTAACTTTGGGAGTTACAGGGGAACAAATGGAGGCTTTCAACCAGGGGAATGAAGGGGTCTTCCTCCCATGGGAGTTGATGATAGGACAGGGGATGTGGCTGGGTTTACCATTACAAAAAGTTCACTATGGATAAAATGAGACTAGAACATAATAAAGGAACAAATCTCTAATGGAGGAAAGGAAAAAACACATACCCCATCTTAGATCAGCTTCCCAGAGAAACAGACTAAGGAGGAGATGAGATCTGCATGCAGGGGAGGTTTATTTGGGAGTGTTCTTAGGAGCATCACCTGTAAGGGAAGGAAGGAAGACGGGGCACATGGGGAGAAGTCGAGCTGTCTTGCAGCTGTAACTGTGGCTTCCACCAATCATCGAGGGAATTCTAAACCTTGGAAAACCTGTCAGAGTTGTCCTGAATTGAGGCAAGGGTATCAGAGCATTGTATCCCCACATCAACCAGCCACTGAATATGGGCTCAGGGAAGGGGTGGAATCTGGGATGAGGTGCATCCCTGCCACAGAGGGCCAAGTGCTAGGAGGGTCTCAGCTGTGAGCTGTCAGCAGCAAACACTCTCAGCATGGGGGGAATGAGTGTTTCAGTCCTGAAAGGGGAATCTGGGAGCCACACCACACATCCATGACACACCATCATGGGAAACAGCGCACAACTAATACTGAGCACTGACTGTAGGCAAGGCATTATGCTCCATTGTTCACTCATATTACATAATTTAATCCTCACATAACCTTTTTAGTAGTTTCTATTATTATACACAAGAAAACTGAGACTCAGAGAGGTTACATTATCTGCCAGTGACTGCAGAAGGGAACTGAAATTCAACTTCAGCTGTGTCTGCCTCAGAAGTTGACATTCTCCCCAGTACACATTGGTGTTTACCTTTAAAAGGCCTAAACATCTCCGTACAAGGGCTACACTATCAGGCAGACAAACCAAAGGGTCAATCCACTAGACCTTGGGAAGGAACTCGAAAGCCCTTTTCTGGGTGCTCAGACACACCTGGTGTGTGAGCAGCAGGAGTTGGCCCTCCTGCTCCATCTGGGAGAGTCTCTGGTCAAGCCATGCCACTCCCCAATCCCAGAGGCTTCCTTCTAGAGCCTCTTCTCTGTCCCCACCAAGGCTGAGCTTCACTTGGAGGGCAGCAACAGTGTGACTTGGTGAAGATTGGCCTGAGATTTGGGAAGGCACATTCACAAAGAACCCCAGCCGCAGGGCCTGGGCACTGCCTTTGCACCATCACTCCCATTTTACACTGGAGAAAACCAAAGCTCAGAAAGTTGAGTTCCTCGCCCAAGATCACACCAGCTCTGTGTGCCTGATCCAGAATTCTGTTCTTCCTTTCTGAATCCCCATCAGTCTAGAGAGAAACAAAATTTTAAAATCCATTTCCTCAATTGCCCAAGCTGCATTTCAACTGCTCGACAGTCACATGTGGCTAGCGTCTAGCGTGGCCACCATACTGGATAGTTCAGGGAGAGAACATTTCCATCAAGGCAGAAAAGGGCTCCTGGGGACCCAGCACTGCCTCGTTGATGATCCAAAGTTCTCCATGTTCCTCACCCACAGTTCTAAACTTTTCATAGGAAAATAGGGGCAAGTAAACCTAATTGATCTGAGGGGGGAGGGGGAACGTGTAACTCAGAAGGGAGAAAGGAAATCATTGTTGTACCTGTTTACGTTCACTTGATAAACAGGAGAAAGCTGAAGACTATAGTTCGAGCCACGTCCATGGGGGGCTGGAGTCTCTTCACTTAGCTCCCAGCACAGCAGGAGGGCCAGTGCTCAGAATCGTGCCTGAGATCAGAGGGTCTGTGCATGTCATCATGGGATTTCCTCCCCTGCCGCCTACATTTTCCACTCCTCATTTCAGAACAGCCTATATTAGCCTGCCAGCAAAGAGTGAAGCCTTTATTCCATAATACTACTAAACAAATAAAAGCAAAATAGCTGCAGCTAAATGCCCAACTTCTTTTCTAGTCACTTTCCCCCAGACACCAATGGGTGATGTGTGAGACAGAATTGCGGGAGCCTCGGTGTCCTCGCCTCCAACTCTCAATCTATGATAAAATCCATGCCAAGCTGTGGTGCCTTTAAGCATGAACTAACTTGAAAGTTTCTAGTAGTGGGAAGCAGGGAGGGGAGAACCTGAGATCTCCAAGGAAGGCTGTGCTATTTTCAGATAGCTATGAATGTCACAACGGTGTGTCCATTTTTCACAGGGTACCCAAATGTGCCTCCTTGTGACCACCATCCATTTCTCTTGGGTCTATCCCTGGGGACCCAGAGAACAAGCCCAGATGCACATGACAGTCATTTTGAAGACAAGGGTTATATGCCCTTGAGCCTTTTTCTCTTTGGAACATGACCAGGTCTCCGCTGGGTCTTTCAAGGTGTGATTCTGGACGCCTCCCTGCCCTGGCTGTATCCACCCCCACCCCCATGTCATGAGTTCAGCAGCACCCTGCCAACATCCTCCTGAGAGACGGACAGCCAACACCGAGCTCCAGGCCCCAGGTGGCCGGAACCGGGCTCTACACCACCAGGACAGGTCAAGAAAGGCCTGGGGAGGCCATGCTCTCAGCAGCTGCTGCGGAAACTGTCACAGGCCCTGCCCGGATTCCTCCTTGGCTTCTCCTCACAAAGGCCAGGTTAGGAAGGAGCAACACTAATTAGTCATAAATTGAAAGCTATTACCATAGTAATGAAAAGATGAGTGAATGCAAAATCCCTTTCTTTCACCGTGGTATTTACAAAAGGAAGATTAATAAGGCAATTTTACCCCCAAATCTACAAGGAGCTCAGCAGATGTGGCACAGAGAACGGAAGGCAGAGCCAGATGCTAATGTCCTCAGGAAGGAGGGAGGGTGCTGAAGAACCCTCCTGCTCTCTGGTGGTTGTGGGGCAGGTTTGGGAACAAGTGGACAGAGGGTACCATCTGGTTCCCAGGGCAGGATCCGAGGTAGCCCCCAGATTTGCCACCCCCCATCACCTCACCACCATCTCCCTACAAATCAGCAGGGTGGTGTCAGGGCTCTGCATGGGGCTGAAGGATTTAATCTCTCCCTGTACCTGTTTCAGAAGGCCAGGGAAAGAGAATATGGCTTTTTATTACCTCCGTTTTATAAAAGATGAAACTGAGGCTCCCAGGAGCTAGAGAAAATGCCCCAAACTGCACCACTGGGAAAAAGGAAGCTGAGCTTCAAGGCGAGGCTACGGGCCACCAGCATCCTCTTTCCATGCACTGCTGCTTAATCGAGCCTCTCTCCAGAGCACATGTGTTCCCTGCCCTAGAACTCCAGGAATGGAGCCGGAAGGACCTTCCAGGTCACCCAGTCTGGCCCATGCACTGTGCCCACAAGGAAAAAGCCGCAGCCTGAGGCGACAGCAGGACAGGAGCCAACTATCAACCCACACCTCAGCCACACCCAGTCCGATCCCCTCTGTCTCTGCCACTCTGCTCCAAGCACATCTCCACACCCATAATTCCAAGCAGCCTGGAACAGAAAAGAGAAAGGTACCTTCTCCAACTTACAGACAAGGACCCGAGGCTCTGCCCCTGGGCACGCTATTTACCCTCTCTGCACCTCAGTTTCCTAGTCATACAAATGGGGTTAACAGCAGGATGTACCTCACCGAATGGTTGGGAGAATTAAATGAGATGATCTATTCCCAGCAAACTTTTTTTCTGTAAAGGGCCTAATAGTAAATATTTTAGGCTTTGTAGACTATCTAATCTCTGTTGCAACTACTCAGCTCTGCAGTGGAAATGCAAAAACAGCCACAGTTAATACAAAAAAAGAGCATGGCTGTGTGCCAATGTAACTATATTTACAAAACCAAGCAGCAGGCCAGATTTGGTCTACAAGCCTTCATTTGCCACCCTTGATAGAAGCAAAGTAAGTGGCACATATCAAGTATCAATGAAAGATAGTTTCTCTAGAAATAATCACACTCATTATCAGTTAGCTATAATCAATAATAATTATTATTACTGATGTTAATTTTCAAGGTCATCCAACCATAGATGGTCCAACTTACTTGGACCCAGATTTTCCCACCAATCCACACCAGCCCCATAACTATACAAGTGGGCTAGGAGAAAGACAAGGGCACACTGCTGGCTCAGCATCCCACAGTGCCCCTCATTCTACCACCAAAGGAGGCTCAGTCAGCCTGACACAGGCTGGGCTAGCTGAAAGGGATCCCTATGAAAGCGGACAAGTGCAGCTGCCACTGCCCTCTTCCATGGCCCTGAGGGGCTCTCAAAAGCTTTCACTTATTTACCAACATTTGCATAGCGCTTTCTCTGTGCCAGATATTGTTTTAGGCATTTTGTGAATTTTAACTCCTTTAATCTTTACAACAACTCTAGGAGGTTGGTTTCCTTTTCAGCCCAACTTTACAGGAAAACACTGAGGCACAGAGATGTTAAGTAATTCACAAGGTCATGCAGCAGGTGGTAGAGCCAAGATTTAATTCCAGAACAGTCTAACTCTAGATTTGCTGCTCTTGACCACTCTGCTGCCTCTTGCCCTGCAATGCCCGCACACCTGTGATCCTGATGCTGGTTTTACAGATGAGGAAACTGAGGCTCATGCAGAGTAACTCATGCGGCCCAACCACCTAGCCAGCAAGGGGTGAAAGAGAAACTGGCACAGGGTCTCTACTCTGGAATGCATGTGCTTTCTGGGTTGAGTACCTCATTCGAGGAGAGACCTACACTTTCTGAACCACAGAAAGAGCTGTTCCAGCAAGTTCAGGGCAAGGTGACATAACAGTGCTTCCCAGACATAACAGTGCTCCCCAGACATAACATCCCTGCAGCCTCTCAAGGCAAGAGTTCTAGATTCTGGGATGAAGTTCTGGACCAGATGCAGCAGAAAGGAAAGGTGGAAAGTCCATTTGACGCAAATCTCAGAGGTGGGATTGGCTGAAGCAAATCAGGGGCTGAGCCCCACTCACAAATGTTACCAATATTACCCATCCAGTGTGGATCTGCGGGACCCCAAGGGAGTCTGTGGACCTCAGAAATGTCCTTTCAGGAAGCACCTGGTGAGGCTGCTGAGGAAAAAGGTAGGACTCCACAAGTCCCCAAAATATTCAGAGGAGAAATGAACTTTACAGAAGAGAGAATTAAATAAAACTGAGAGGCAGTGTCTTCCCTAATAAAAATTTTTAAAAATTCAGCCTTCAACTATGGCTTGTGAGCCTGTGTGCCTGAAATAAGAACTAGACCTAGAGCTGCAGAGTGCCTAAGAGTTACCTCCTGGGAGCCTCCATGTTGCTCAAATGTGGCCAGTCTCAAAGCCAAACTCAGCATGTAAATGCATTTTTGCCTTCCCCCCAGTGTGGGACATGACTCCCGGGGATGAGCCTCCCTGGCACCAAGGGATTACTACCAAGTACCAGCTGATGATGTGGCTGGAGAATGACCTTGAATAAAAGGGTCAACTCAGACCAGCAGAATATCTCAGCCTACATGTAATATCTTAGAAATGCTTTTTGACCTTGAATAAATGGGGGAAATGAAAATGACAAATGAGTTTACATGGCTATGAGTCTCCAAAAAAGAGCCAGGAGGTCATCAGAGGGGTCACCCTTAGGCACACCTCAACAGAGTCCCAGAGACAGCTAAAGTAGATACAACCCCAGGTATTGGTTCTTCTGAGGGCTACAGAGACCCACAAGTTCTATGATCATGGCAGATGGATTTCAGTGCCATGTCAGTTGGCCCTACTTTGGAGTTTGTGTTCCTAAGTGTGATGGAGTTGGACTCAGATGTGATCTTTGTTCACAAGCCTCTCCTGTCACTTTTACTGGACCTGTAGTTGGCACTGGGGTTTAGTGTACACTCAGGGGACCTGAATCTCTGGACTGTCTATGTGATAGCCAGGCCCTGAGCCTCAACAGACTTGCAACTCCTACATTCTGGGTTATTGGACTTACTCAAGTCAGCTAACAGGGAGGTGAACCACCACACCAGGGAGCCAAGAATGCCTACAACTGCAAACAGGAGAACTGCATCCATCACCCAATTGGAATCTAAGCCCCCTCTCGATATAGATGTGGAGCGGACATAACCATCCCAGGGTCCACAGAATGGAGGAATAGAGTATTGATTACAGGGGACTTACTGATATTCTATTCTGGAACTATTGTGATTAGTAATGGAAGTAAATGTAGCATTAAGATGGAGAAAGTGGCCATGGTAGCTGCTGAGGGTGGGGAATGGGAAGAAGAGATGTGATGTGGGGGCTATTTCAGGACTTGGAGTTGTCCTGGGTGGTACTGCAGGGACAGTTACTGGGCATTGTATGTCCTCCCATGGCCCACTGGGTGAACTGGGGGAGAGTGTAAACTACAATGTGGACCATTGACCATGTGGTACAGCAGCACTTAGAGATGTATTCACCAAGTGCAATGAATGTCCCATGATGTTGGAGGAGGTTATTGTTATGGGAGGAGTGGGGTAAGGGGGGGTGGGGGTATATGGGGGACCTCATATTTTTTTAATGTAACATTAAAAAATAAAGACAGAGAAATTAAAAAAGAAAAAGAAAAAATAAAAAGAAATTAAGCCTTCATTTTAGAAACGGTCTCAGGGCTCAGAAACTGAAAGGAGAAGTAGTCACTAAAGCAAAAATCTCAAAACCGTGAATACAGATGTTAGATATAAATAAATACAAAGCAGAATGAAAAAGGTCAAGAAACTAATGCTCAGCCCTTCTTAATTACCAAACACAAGGGATTTCCTTCTCAGGGTCTCCTGAAACTGATACTGTCTGAACTTTGCTAGGATTACCTGTCATCTTGTTCACCTTTGGCAGTCTTTTCAATGCCTCCCCAACCACCTCCTCCTATCTTTTCCTCAACATGCCCAACCCCTACCTACTCTCAAGACTAATATTAGAAATTATATTGAGATTAGGGTACTAGTATGTATTATTAGGGGATTAGGGGAGTAAGGGAGTAGGAACAAGCAAATCCTTCCCAATGGGGATCATTAGGGGAGTTGTAAACAGAATAAATAGAGGCAAAGAAAAGTAAAGTACCACTCTCTGGTTGGCTTGGTTTGGTACCAAACTCAAGGCTAAGTAAGACCTTTGGGAAGTGAAGCCAGGTCTCTTAAGAGTGTCCCTACCCCTTGGTTGCCCAGACCAAAGCAGACTGTTCCAGCAGGACCATTCATGAGCAGAACAAGAGAGTCAACAAGTACGTCTCCTGCCTCAAAACCACCCAGCAACAGAGCCCAACCCTTACCGATATCACCTGGAGCTTCAAGTTACATTAGAACATCTAAGGGTCTGTGTTATTCTCTACTTAGATCTTGACTTTTTATAACAGGGTCAGCAAACTATTTCTGTAAAGGACCAGATAGTAAATATTTTAGAATTTGTGGGTCATACATTCTCTATGGCAACTGCCCAACTCTGTCAATGTAGCACAAAAGCAGCCATAGAGGATACACAAATGGGTGGACATGCCTATGTTCCAATAAAACTTTATGTACAAAAACAGATGATGGGCCAGATAGAGCCCATGGCCTGGATATGGCCACCATGCTGTAATTTTCCAGCCTCTGTTTTAAAGGACAGAGGTTCTGTCTGACTCATTCTTATCTTTGCCAGCTAAACAGAATATGGCCTCAATGACCCTTTGTGCAATGTTGGAAGGGTATTTGTATTCAAAACCTAGATAATTAAAGATAACTTCTAGAGTGAATTAGGGTACTTCATGGAAGAAGGCAGAGTAGGAAGCTCCAGGACTTCCACCTAAATAGCTATTAAACTGGCAGGAACTGTTTGAACCAATTGTTCTTTGGCTCTGGAGGCCAAAAGAACATTGTATGACATATAATAAAGAGTGGGAGGAAGAAGCTAATGAACAATGGTAAATAACAGTGAGTTGCTCTCTCCCCATGCAGAGGGGCTGCTGGCACCCATCCCCTACTCCCACAGTGGACCACCTTGAGGCCCAGTCCCAGGCTAGCTTGCTGGTGACAAAAAAAGGACATAAAAATCCTTTTCCTCAAGAGCAGGGATGGGCATGGCTGATCACTGATGACAATTTTTATTAGAAGAGTTGGATGTCTGGGTCCCAGCTCTGTGTTATTATATCAACCTAGATGGGGCAGACACAGTAGAGATTTGAAGACACAGCACTTCCTCATGAAAGTGGGAGACACTTAGCTGAAGGGTTGCATTTGCTGGGCAGTCCAGGAAAACACAACTTTCAAAGCAGTCAAAGAGGATCTGATGCCCTCCCCAGGGCCCATTGGAGCCAGTATCTGCCCCTTTTATGGGTTCCTGGCCCTGAATTGGCTGGAGAATACTGACTTGGGAAAGTCCTCTCTGGTATGACCCTCCTCCCAGAATTTACCCTCTAGGCAAAAGTAGCTAGAAACAAAGGAAAGAGTGTAGAAAACTACAAAGTCAAAACAAAACAAACAGAACAGATCAAGATTCCCAGAAAAAGAACAGAAGAAATGAATATTTCTCTTAGAGGTGAAACAATAAAACATAAAAACTGCTATCTTAAAAATTGTACCACATATCCAGGGTAAGAATCAGATGATTAAGAACTGAAAATAATTTGATCTTGTATACACAGGCTATTCTAAAGTTCTCAAATAAGGCAGACTAAGCATCAAAGACCCTTAACACAATCAAAAATAAAACACTAGGAAAGAAAGAGAAATCAACCTTCAGAGTAAACCCCTCAGGATAGTCAGATAACCTAGACATCAGCAAAAATTAACAAACCTTACTAAAAGACAGGAAGATATGGCCCACTCCAGGAAACAAATTAAAACTTCAGAAAAGGCACAGAAATTGGCATAACTAACCAAAGATATTCTAACAAATCTCCTAAATCAATTCTAGGAGATGAAAGGAAATATGGCTAAAAAATATAAAGAATACTTAGAAGACAAAGTGTGCACATGAAGAATTTGAAAGTACAAAAAGAAACATAACAGAAATTACAAGGATGAAAGGCAAAACAGAAGATAGTAAAAATAAAGTAGAGGCATACAACAGTGGGTTTTAATAGGAAGAAGAAAGAATCAGCAAAGTAGAAGACAGGACAATTGAAATCTTACATACAGAGTAACAGATAGCAAAAAGAATGGAAGTATCTCAGAGATTTGAATTACAGTACAATGTACACAAATGTATGTGTCCTAGGAGTCCCAGAAGAAAAAGAGATGGGAAAAGGGCCAAAAGAGTATTTAAGGAAACAATGGCTAAAACTTTCCCAACTGTTAAGAAAGAAAGAAATATACATGTCCAAGAAGTTCACCATACTCCAAAAAAAATAAATAAATCTGGATAAACCTACTCTGAGACATGTACTATTCAGAATAACTACCAAAGATAAAGAGAATTCTGAAAGCAGCAAGAGAGAAGTAATTCATCACATATAAGGGATTAACAATAAAACTAGGTGCTGGCTTCTCATCAGAAACCATAGAGATGAGATGGCAGTAGTATAATATACTTAATATTTTGAAAGAAAAATACCTGCCAAAAATTCTTTATCTGGCAACACTGTCCAAAAGAGAGGGAAAGTTTTAAATAGCCACAGATAAACAAAAAATGAGAGAGTTTGTCAATAAGAGATATAGCCTACAAGAAATTAAGGGGAGTTCTGCAGACTGAAAGGAAAAGACAGGAGACAGTGGCCCAAGGTAGTATGAAGAAATGAAGATTATCAGTAAAGGTAAACAAAAGGGTAAAAAGAGAGACAAAAAAATAAAGATATGACATATAAAAACCAAAGGATAAAATGATCTTTACAGTGATAACATTGAATTTCAATGGATTAAACTCTCCAATCAAAAGACAAAGATTGGCAGAATGGATACAAAATCATGATCCACCGTATGCTATTTACAAGGGACTCACTTTAACCCAAAGACACAAAAAGGTTGAAAGTAAATGGCTGGAAAAAGATATTCCATGCAAATAGTAATCATGAAAGAGCTGAAGTAGCTATATTAATATTGAGCAAAATAGACTTTAAATGAAAAACTGTTATAAGATACAAAGAAGGAATCTATGTATTAATAAAAAGGGCAATTCACACAAAAGAAATAATGATCATGTTTATGCACCTAACCATGGCGCCCCATAATACATGAGGCAAACACTGGCAAAACTGAGGGGAAAAATAGATATCTCTACAACAAGTGTTTTGGAGATTTCAATACACCAATAGATAGAACTTCTTACCAATAGATAGAACATCTAGACAGAGGATCAATAAGGACACAGAGAACTTGAATAATATGATAAATAAACTAGACCTAATGGACATATACAGAACACTGTAACTCAAAACATCAGGAAAAACATTTTCAAGTGTGCATGAATCATTCTTCAGAATGCACCACATATTGGGTCATAAAACAAGTTTCAATAAATTAAAAATGATTGAAATTATAGAAAGTACTTACTATGACCATACTGAAAGGTGAAGAACTGGAAAACTCACAAATATGTGGAAGTTAAACAACACACCCTTAAACAATCAGTTGGTCAAAGAAAATGCAAGGGAAATCAGCGTTATCTCATAAAATGAGAATACAACAAATCAAAACTTATGAAATACAGCAAAGGCAGTGCTGAGAGGGAAATTTACAGCCCTAAACACTTCCATTAAACAAGAAGAAAGAGCTAAAATCAAAGACTGAATTACACACCTGGAGGAACAGAAAAAGAACAGGAAACAAATTCCAAAGCAAGCAAAAGGAAACAAATAACAAAGACTAGAGCAGAAATAAATGAAATTGAGAATTTAAAAAATCGAGAGAATTAGGAAAACCAAAGGTTTGTTCTTTGAGATCAATAAAATTGGCAAACCTTTAACTAGACTGACAAAGAATAAAAGAGAGAAGCAAAAAAATAAAATCAGAAATGAGAATGGAGGCTCATACTGATACCACAAAATAAAAAGGATCATAAAAGGAAATTATGAACTATTGTATGCCAACAAATTAGATGACCTAGATGAAATGAACAAATTTTTAGAAACACATGAACAACGTACACTGAATCTAGAAGAAACAGATGATCACAACAGACCAATAACAAGTAAAGAGATTGAATCAGTCATAAAAAACCTCCCAACCAAAAAAATCCCAGAACCAGGTGGTTTCACAGGTGAATTCTACCAATCATTCCTAGAAAAATTAATACCAATCCTGCTCAAACTCTTCCAAAAAATTGAAGAGGAGGGAACACACTGCCTAACTCATTTTATAAGGCAGACCTTACCCTAATATCAAAGCCATAAAAGATACTGTAAGAAAAGAAAAGTACAGACCAATTTCTCTTATGAATATAAATGCAAAAATCCTCAACAAAATACTTGCAAATTGAATCCAACAGCACACTAAAAGAACTGTAAAATGAAGTGGATTTTATCCCACCTATGCAAAGTTGTTTCAACAAAGGAAAATCAATTAATGTAATATATTAATACCACATTAACAAATAAAAAGGAAAAATCATGATAATCTTGATATATGCAGAAAAGGCATTTGACAAAATCCAGCATCCTTTCTTGATAAAAACACTTTGAAAATAGGAATAGAAGAAAACTTCCTCAGCATGATAAAAGGCATCTATGAAAAACCCATAGCTAACAATGCACTCAATGGTAAAAGACTGAAAGCTTTCCCGTTGAGATCTGGAACAAGACAAGGATGCCTACTGTCATCACTGTTATTCAACATTGTGCTAGAAGTTCTACCCAGTGCAGTTAGGCAATAAAAAAAAAATTTTAAAGCATCCAAATTGGAAAGGAAGAAGTAAAACTTTCACTATTTGCAGATGGCATGGTCCTATATATAGAAAGTCCTGAAAAATTACACCAAAGCTACTAGAACTAATGAGTTCAGCAAAGTGGCAGAATACAAGATCAACAAGCAAAAGTGAATAGCTTTTTATACACTAAAAATGGACAATCTGAGGAGGAAATCAATGGAAAAAATCCATTTACAATAGCTACTAAAATAATCAAATATCTAGGAATAAATTTAACCAAGGTTTTAAAGGACTTTCTACACTGAAACAACAAAACATTGCTCAAAGAAATAAAATACCTAAATAAATGGAAGGGCATTCCATGATCATGGATTGGAAAACTAAATATAATTACGATGTCAGTTCTATCCAAATTGATTTACAAAGTTGACACAATCATAATCAAATAGGTTATTTTGCAGAAATGTAAAAGTCAATTATGAAATTTATTTGGAAGTGTTATAAGGGACTCTGAATAGCCAAAAACATATTGAAAAAGAGGAACAAAGTTGGAGGATATATACTGCCTGACTTTAAAGCATATTACAAATCTAAAGTGGTCAAAACAGCATGGATAGATAGATATATTCACCAATGGAATCAAATTTAGAATTCAGAAATAGACCCTCACATCTATTGCCAATTGATTTTTTTTCATCATTTAAGAAACCTTATTGCCAGATTTTCATGCACATCAATAGGAGTCCTAACATATTCCCACCACCAAAAGCACCATGGCCAACTGATTTTTGACAAGGCTGCCAAGTTCACTCAACTGAAAAAAAATAGTCTCTTCAACAAATGGTACTGAGAGATGTGGATATCCACGTGCAAAGGAATGAAAGTACACCTGTATCTCACACAATACATAAAAATTAAACTCAAAATGGATCAAAGACCTAAATATAAGAACCAGAACTATAAAACTCCTGGAAGAAAGTGTCTTCAAGATCTTGTGGTAAGCAATGGTTTCACAGACTTTACACCCAAAGCACAAGCAATGAAAGACAAAAATAGATAGGTGGCAGACTTGGCCCAGTGGTTAGGGCTTCCGTCTACCACATGGGAGGTCCGCGGTTCAAACCCCGGGCCTCCTTGACCCGTGTGGAGCTGGCCCATGCACAGTGCTGATGCACGCAAGGAGTGCCAGGCCACGCAGGGCTGTCCCCCGCGTGGGGGAGCCCCATGCGCAAGGTGTGCACCCCATAAGGAGAGCCGCCCAGCATGAAAGAAAGTGCAGCCTGCCCAGGAATGGTGCCGCACACACGGAGAGCTGACACAACAAGATGACACAACAAAAAAGAAACACAGATTCCCAGTGCCACTGACAACAACAGAAGCAGGCAAAGAAGACGACGCAGTAAATAGACAGAGAGAACAGAAAACTAGGGTGTGGGGGCGGGGGGTACGGAGAGAGAAATAGATAAATGGGACCTCCTCAAAATTAAAAAACTTTTGCACATTAAAGAACTTTGTCAAGAAAGTGAAAAGACAATCTACTCAATAGGAGAAAGTATTTAGAAACCACCTAACTGATAAAGGTTCAATATTCAGAATATGTAGAGAAATCCTACAACTCAACAATAAAAAGATAAACAACCCAATTAAAAACTGGGCAAACAACTTAAAAAGACATTTTCCCCAATGACAAAATATAAGTGGCTAAAAAGCACATGAAAAGATGCTTAACTTTGCTATTAGGAAACTGCAAATGCAAATCAAAACCAGAATGAGATATCATTTTACACCTACTAAAATGGCCACTATTAAAAACAAAACAAAATGAAAAAACAGGAAACTACAAGTGTTGGAGAGGATGTGGAGAAATAGGAACACTCATTTATTGCTGATAGGAATAGTGCAGTCATTGTGGAAGACAGTTTGGCAGTTCCTCAGAAAGCTAAGTATAGAATTACCATATGATCCGGCAATCCTGCTACTAGGTATATACCCAGAAGAACTGACAGCAGGGACTCAAACAGATATTTGCACACCAATGTTCACAGGGGTATTATTCACAATTGCCAAAAGATAGAAGATCTCAAGTGTCCATCAACCAATGAATGGATAAACAAAATGTAGCATATACATATGATGGAATATTATTCAATTGTAAAAATGAATGTAGTCCTGATGCTTGCAACAACATGGATGAACCTTAAGGACATTATTTTGAGGAAAATAAGCTAGACACAAAAGGACAAATATTGTATGATCTCAATATATAATAAGCAAATTCATAGAGTTAGATTTTAGAATATAGGTGATCAAGAGATTGGGGTAGAGAATGGGAAGTTGATGTTTTTTGTGCAGAATTTCTATTTAGGCTAATAGTGAAGGTTTGGAAATGGATGGTGGTGGTGGTGGTGGTAGACTGCTTAGTATAATCAATAGCACTGAACTATATAGGTGAATGTAGTTAAAAGGGGAAACTTTATAATGTATATATTAGTAGAATAAAAATTAAAAGATAAAACATAGGACTATACTACACAGTGGACCCTATTTTAGACTATGGAAAATAGATAATAATCCAAGTATTAAAATGTTCTTTCATGAATTAGAATAAATGTATGATATTAATACTAGTATTAATAACAGGGTGGTATATGAGAAAAAATATGCCTAATGTAAATAATAGTATTTTAATAATCTTTCATCAATTATAACAAGGTAACTACTGTTAAAAAATAGTACAATTATTAAAACCTGCTATCACCAATAGTAGCAAATGTTCAACACCAATACAAGGTGCTGGTGGTGGGGTGGTGTACGGGAATTATGCATGATTGTTTTGTAAACTCATGACTCCTCCTAAAAAAAGAATGAATTTGAATAAAGCTACAATTTCTTATTATACAAGATAATATTATAATTAACATTTGTATAGCATTTTGTACTAAAATAACCAGTTTATGTAAAAAAAAAAAGATAACTTCTGAGGCCTGATGCAGGACAATGATGATGCAGTTCCGTGTGCCTGGAGGTTGAAGAGTCCAATGGTTAAGTACAAAGAAGCCCACACAGTTTAGGAAAACTGAATCTGGAGTCCACTGAACAAGGATAATTACTCTCCTGTGTCAAATTTCTTTCCACACTCACAGCAAGGCTACTCAGTTGAGGCAGAGTCCAGAGAAGGTACCTTTATTGCAAGTTTACATGTCATCCATGTACCTTAAATGAACAATGCTCATGCACCTGTCTGGAAGCTGAGAATCAAAAAGGTCTTCCCTGAATCATAAATGTATAATGTACACTACCTCAGAACCAGCAATTATGGACCAGTAACTCCCACTGTCCTGGGTATCTATGAGTCAGTCACAATATAGGATGCAGGGCCCAAGCCCAAGGACAAGGCAAGCAGACTAGAAGAAAGTGCTCCTCCTGGAAGGCTTCCTTTGCAATCAGCAAAGGAAAAAGAACATTATGTTCTGAGCTATAACCTGTACTATAAAATTGAATGAACTAGTCGGGTGGATCAGATTATCTTTTTTTATATTGTCTCCCCCCAAAAAAGGACCTGACATAAAATTTAAATAAATGCAAACTAATTCATATTATTCAATTTTGGTGAAGAGAACAATTCTTCTCAAATATCCCAGAAAGTTGTGATATATGGGGGAGGGGAGGAGAAGGGATGAAAGGAGGAGAATTAATTTTGTTTTTAAGAATTTACAATAACTAACCATGAAAATAAATTACAAAGATTAAATCATACAGGCCATATTCTCTGAGAACATGGAATAAAATGTGAAATTAGTTATGAAAGACAAAATACTTAAAATTCAACCATCCACAAACTCTAATGTGATATACAACACTATTGCATTAGTAAGGAACTAGAAAGTATAATTAGACTAACTAGAAAAATGGGAAATAACTACCATTTATTTTACCATTAACTTTCAGGATGCAGCCAAAGTGGTATTCAAGTGAAAATTCATAACCTGTATTTTTTTCTTAACTTAGAATGAAAATAAATGAACAATCAACTTGTAAGTTTTTTAATTAAATAAAAGAGAACTGAATAAGCTAAAAGAAGTAAAAATGAATTTGATTTTTTTTTAATTATAGAGTTGATAAATGTAATATCTGATTCTTTTTGAAAGATCATAAAATAGGGAAGCAGACTTGGCCCAGTGGTTAAGGCATCTGTCTACCACATGGGAGGTCCACAGTTCAAACTCTACGCCTCCTTGACCCATGTAGAGCTGGCCCATGTGCAGTGCTGATGTGCAAAAGGAGTACCATGCCACCCAGGGGTGTCCCCCACGTAGGAGAGGCCCACACACAAGGAGTGCACCCTGAAGGAGAGCCTCCCAGTGCAAAAGAAAGTGCAGCCTGCCCAGGAATGGCGCTGCACACACGGAGAGTGGATGCAGCAAGATGACGCAACAAAAAGAAACACAGATTCCCATGCCACTGACAACAACAGAAGCGGACAAAGAAGAACACGCAGCCAATAGACACAGAGAACAGACAACTGGGGAGGCAGGGAGGGAGAGAAATAAATAAATAAATCTTTTTAAAAAAAAAAAAGACCATAAAATAGATAAATCTTTGGCAAGATGGAAAAATATAAATAAGAAAATTTAGGAATTGAAAAACAGAATATGGCTATGGCCACATTCATTCATTCTTTCACTCAGCAAGAATTCATTGAGTACCTAGAAAGTGCCAGGAACTGGTGATACAACAATGAATTAGACAAAATCTTTGCTTTAATTTTGCTTACTCTAAAGGAGAAAAAATGACTAATTGCATTTTGGTGTGTTGTGAAAAATATTCAGATTTTATGAGAAATTGTGAAACTATGCTGGGAAACTACACCTCAACAAATTGCACAATTTTCTAGGAAAATATAAAGTCAAGAACTAGTTTGACTAAATCAATAACCATTATTTTAAGACTTGAACATTTGTCAAAATTTACCTCCAAAAACTCTAGGCTTTACAGGCTAGTATTGAAAAACTTTTGGAGAATGGATGATTCTAGTACTTTATAAACTATTCCTCAGTCAAGACAAAGGTAGAAGGGTTCTCAGTACATTTTAAGCAGTCAAAAAAAAACCCTGCTACTGAGCTTGACTAGAGTATGACACTACAAAACAGCTTTACTTGTGGGCATTGAGGCTAAGTCCTCAATCCCTATCCAGAATTTTGAAAGTGAAAAGACTCTGAAACATGTTTTCTCATAACACATCTGGTGGCAGCCTCTGCTGCCAACACTCCCATCCCTCTTCTTTAATCCTCCTTCATTGGTGCATAAGTATTAGCTTCCTTGCCCAATGAGGACGCTCTGAAGAGCCACCCACACTGTCCCTAAAAGTCCTTGTGGGACTGCACCAGGGTCACCCTCTGTGGCATTTTACTTGTGTGTACACCCTGGTTAACCTTTGTCTGTTCCTGGTTGCACCTGGCCACTCTTCCATCTGTTCTTCCTGGGAACACTTCTTAGTCGATCATTCTCACATGAACCTTTGTCCCAGGGTCTGCTGCTAGGGAGCCCATCCTAAGACAGTAGAAGCCCTGAACTAAACTTATTTTGCAGCCACATCTGACCTGAGGCTATTTATAACATTTATTTATCTGACTTAATGTTACATCCATGTTTGCTTGCATAAATATTAATGCGTTTGATTAGAAGTTACTTCCCCAGAATCCACTGAGGTTATTACATAACGTGCACAGTATGTACATCTTATTATCTTCCTAAAATTTAATAAAATATGAATTATAAACACATTTCACCCAAAGGGTTTCAGATAAGGGATTATGGACCTGTATGAAATACTAGCAAATCAAATCCCGTAATATAATAAAGGAATAATAAACCATAACCAATTAAAGTTAATTACAAGAATAGTTTAATGCTTAGAAATTTAGTCCTACAATTCATAATAATAATAGGTCGATGGAGTAAAACCACATGATCATCTCAACATTTATTCCTGGTATGAAAAATAACTCTTAGTAATTGAATGCCCGCTCCTTAAAATGATAAAGAATATCTATCCCCCAAAACAGTCACTGTACTTAATAAAACTCAAGAAATGTTCTAATTGAATCAGAAAAAAGAAAAAGGATATCTGTTATTGTCACTATTAATTAACCTTATCCCGGAATTTCTAGCACAAGCAAAAGAAATAAGAGATAAAACTATTAAAAGAGAGGAAATAAAAGAACCATTATTTCTAGATGATATTACTGTCTACCTACAAGTCCCAAAGGCATAACCAAAAACTATTAGAACAGATAAGAGATTTTAGTATGGGGGCCAAATATAAAATAAACCACATCTTTTTATACCAGCAACAGCCAATTAGAAAACACAATACAACCATTTAATCATATGCAAAAGAAACAAAATGCAGGAACAAACAAGAAACGTGCAAGACCTAAAGAATGAAAATTCTGAAACCCCACTAAGGGACATAACATAAGAGATTTGTGTAAAAGACAAAACTTATGCTCAGAGAAGAGGACTCAACATTGTGAAAATTTCCACGGTCTTTATATTAATCTATAAATCCAATGTAGAGCCAACTAAAGTCCAAAAAGGAGTTTTGGGGAGCACAGAACAAAATTATTCAAAAACTTTTCTGGGAAACTTTTGAAAGGTTAGAGTAATGGGACAGCAATTCTCTCCAATATCAAAGCATATCAAAGCACAGTAGCAAGACAAGATCATATCACTTTATGAATAAAAAGACAAATACATGGAAACTAATTAGACCTAAGACTATATGGAAATACATTATTCAGGTTGCATTTCCTATAAGTAGGAAATATGGATTATTCAAGAAGAGATACTGGCAACTAATTATCAGCTTAGAATAAAACAACATAAAGCAACATCTTTACTGCACACCAAAATTAGTGCTTAGTGTAATAAAGATTTAAATAAGGAAGGGAGAAAGGGAGGAAGGGAGGAGGAAAAAAGGAAAATCTTTTATGGGAGGGAGGAAGACCTTTCTAATTGTGTACTGAAGCCAAAAAGCAGCAAAACACTGATAAATTTCACCACATAAAAATTAAGGGGAAAAAATTACTGTGTAGCAAAAAATAAAAACCCACAACCAAATGAAAAGAAAACCACCTGAGAAAAATTAATGCAACCTCTATGATAGAGCAAGAGCTAATATTTCTGAAATACAAAAACCACTCAAAAGGAAAACATGCAAAGGGTATAACCACCTCAGTCACAGGAAGGGAAAAAATGCAAAACATCAAGAAACATTTGAATATATTTTCTAGCACACTAATAACCGAATTAATGCTAATTGAAAAGATTTTTTAATCTATCCAATAAAAAGATCAAAAAGATTGATGATAACCAGTGCTGGGAAGAGAACATAAAAAGAGTAACTTTTTTAGATGGCTGTTTGCCATTATTTAGAATTATGAATAAAATAAAAACTATATAGGTTTGTGTGATTGACTATCAAAAAATAAAAACCCTGAAAGATGTACCCCAAAGGTTCAATGGTGGTTATTTCTGGAAAGCAGAACTGGGGAGGAAGGAGGGAGGATTTTTCACTACATAGCCCCCTGAAACAATAGATTTATTTTTACAATACACAAAATAATAATGGCTAGTACTTATTAGCTGCTGTTTCCCAGCCACAGTGCTATAAAACACTTTAAGTGCATTATCTACACCCTCCCACAACCCCTCTGAGGCTAGTTTTGCAGGTAATAACACTTCTTCCTCCCTACTTAGTTCTCCACTTGGTCCTAAAAGAAGGAATATTCCACTAACACTTCCTCCTCCTCTAAGGAAAGGGTGGAAGACAAGCCTCTGTTCCTCTCTTCATCTCTTGCCCAACCCTCCCCAGAACAAGCTTCTCTAACGTAGCTGTTGAGAGCTGGGTGGACCTCCTCCAATAACCATGGATGGTTTTATAGAGATTCAAATGCAAGAGGAGTCTCCCTGCTCCACCCTACCTCTGGTTTCCACTCACATCCTCATTTGACTACTCATATCAGTTGGAAAATAGAACCTGGAACACTTAGCATCCTCTAACTCAGTGGATCTCAAAGTATGGTCCCCAGACCAGCAATCTCAGCATCAGCATCACCTGGAAACTTGTGGGAAATGTAAATTCTTGGCTCCTTCCCCCACCCCCCACCCCCAATCTACTAAATCAGAAACTCTGAGCATAGAGCCCAGCAAGTTGTGCTTTAACAAGCCCTCCAGATGATCCTAATGCATGAGAAAGATTGAGAACCACGGCACTAATCATCTATCAATTGAGAAAACCCAGAATCAGAGAACTTATGTGACTTGGGACCAAGCAGCCAATGTGCTGCAGACCTGGGATTGAACCCAGATCTTTCTGATTACAAAGCCATATCCTTACACACTATACTACACCACCTAATTCCTTATGTATTGCTAGTGTAATACCAATTCAGAGAATACAAATTTTCCTTTAAGAATACAAATAATGTTGTTCAATATTGTCATGATTAGCTTTAGAAATGACTTTTTAAAGTTTATGATGGTGACAACAGTATGCTAATGTTTCTCTCACATTTAATTCCATCTATACCACAAGCCTCCTGTTTGGACCATGGGGACAAGTCTCTACTGTCTGCTCAAAGGGAACAACATCTAGCTGTAGAAAAGCACCTAAAAAAGCATTGTCAGCTTGAAGGATGGCCAGAACATGGTACCTGCCTCCATTGTTCCTTCAGGTCATTGCACAAGACCTACCTCTGCTAAGAGAATAGTTTACAGTTGGAAAGTCCACCTGGCTGCCTGCTGGTCACTTGGGCCAATGTAGCATAATGGTCATGCCTGGTGTTCTAAAGCAAGGATTAGCAACCTGTAGCTCACAGGCCAAACCTGGCCTACTGCCAGCTTTTGTAAAGAAAATTTTATTGGAAAACAGGCATGCTTATTCAATTATGTATTATCTGTGGTGGCAAAGTCGAACAAGTGTGACAGAAGCCAGCTGGCCCACAAAGTCTAAAATATTTACTATCTTGTCCTTTACAGAAAAAGTTTTCCGAGGGCTGGTATAAATGTTGGTCATTCAATGGAGAGAGGACAGATTTTTGCAGTCATCCCTGAAGTCAAATGCTTGGTCTGTTATCTACCAGAGTCCAACCTCCAGCATGTCCTCAACCTCCTTGAGCCTCAATTTCCTCATTTGTGCAATAGTTGTTTCCTAGGTTGTGCTAAGGATTAATTGGAACATGTTAAATTAAATGAAATGTTAAAGGTCTGGTGCACAGTAGGTGCTCATTAAAGGCTAATTTCCATCCTTCCCTCTTTAGTTACAGACATTCCTCAAGACCAGCGAGTGTCATAGCTCTGACATATAGTAGGCACAGTGCCTGTTCATCCAAGACTACTACCCTTTGCAAATTCAGATTGCAGACTCTGCAAAGCCCATAGGCCAAAATTTAAAATGTCTCATCATCCAGGTGATCCAGGAGATAATTTATTAACCAGGCAGCACACTTGGCAATGATAACTCATATCCTTAAGCCAAACTTTTCCTGCCCAGAGCCAACAGTTGGCTCTCCCCTGGAAATGAGAAACAGGACCCCAAGGACAGCAGATACGGACTGCAGGAGAGAAAGAGAAAGCAATCTAAGTGTAAAATGCTCCTTTCCCACAAATCTCTGTCCCAGGAAGTGTCCCCCTTGGTGACTTTTGAATCTTTCACAAGCATAGGTTTTATAACCCATAACTGCCTTAGAATGGAGAACTAAATCTCTCTTCCTTCTCCAGCCAGTATAAGAATGAACATGAACATGCAAGGAGAATTGCCTCAGGCTGAGTTGGAGGGGAGGGCATCCACCCACCCTCCCATCCATCCTCAATCCATCCACCCCCCCCACCCATCCACTCCCACGTATCCACCCATCTACCACCATCCATCCATCCATCCACCCTAATCCATCCACCCTCCCATCCATCCATCCAACCACCCAGCCAGCCAAGTCATCCAACCACCCCCTTCACCCCCACTTATCCAGTCATCCACCCCCCATTCAGCAAGGCATCCACCCCCCATTCAGCCAGGCATCCACCCCCATCCATTCACCCTCCCATCTATCCATCCATCTCTTCAATATTTCCTCAATCCCAAACTCCAATAGCCCAAGTCACTCCTTTCCTCCTTCCAATTTGACCTTCTATTCTCTGAGATTAATTTGATGGTGTGTTTTGTACCTATGTCTTTGCTGGGCTTCCCCATTTCACCTGTACCTCAGACATGTTACCATCTACAAGCAGAATCACTGCCTGTCAATGCCAAGTACTCTGTGGCCAGGTCTACTAGGCAATGGCCCTTGGAGGAAGGTGGCCCAAGGGAATTGTGGAAGTGCTGGATGAAATAAACCCATTGCACCTCTGTCCTCTAGGACTCGGTTCCTAATGACAAGTAAGCCTCCCCTGGGCGATCTCAGGCTTCTCCTGACAGAACCGGGCTGGCCCCAGCCAGGAAGGAACCTGGACCCCTCTGGAGTTGGTGCTAACTGCAAGTACACAGTGTCTGGCAGGGGTCAAAGAGGCCATAAATGGACACTTCCCTCAACCTCAGAGGCATATGAGAAAGTTGTTTGATGGGTTGATGCAATTTAATACCCAAGGCAGAAGAAGGAAGAAGAAAGAAGTAAAGGCTTCTATGTCTAGCTAAATAAAAGAAGAGAAGGTCAGGAATTTGAGCAAGGAGGAAAGAAGAAAAAATGTTATGTAATAGCTAATATATATCTAATATTTCATCAGATTTTACTGTGTACTAGCTATTGGCTAAGTAACTGCCTGGAATACCTTATTCAATCCTCACAATAACCTCTTTGGAAGATTTTAATGTTGTTCCTATTTTATAAATGGAAAAATTGAGGCTCGGAAAGCATAACTGACCTGCCCAAACTTCCACAGCCAAAAGGTAACCAATCCCATCTCAAGTCTCCCTGACTCCAGAGTCCATGAGCCTACCCACTGTGTTACATGGGGGATTTTAAGGTTCAAGGAGAGGCCACAGAACAAGCACTGAGCATCCTGGCCACAGACATGCGAATTTAGCCATTTAACAAATGGGTCAAACTGCGACCCAGGGCAGGAAAATGACCTTCCCACAGTCACCCCGTTAGTTAGAGGCATGAATAATGCAAAGAATGTTATTGTTATAAAGCACTTTCACATTTCAGGTCTGAGAAACAAGTAAGAATTATCAAAGACTTCTTGAATAAATACAGAAGTTCAAACTGAACTCACTTATGGGTTAAAGTGAGGAAGTGAGCAACCATGGTGTAGAGGCCTTAGGTTTTTCACTATCTGAAATCAAATTGTTATTCTACTCTCCTAAGCTAGCACTCAGTGCTAAGGTTATTTGGCATGTCTGGCATGTGACTACTTAAGAAAGGGTAACAGACTCTAATTAAGCCTAAAAATGTCACCGTGAGACAGGCAGGCAGTGAGGAACGTCTCTTCATGAAAACATTTTTGGGGCAGGCTTGGGCCAAAGAGCTGTCAATCAAGTGACTGTTCTGTCTAGGAGCTTTTATACTCAAAGAATTTTGAGAGCCAGAAGAGAGGATCCTTGAGAATAATTTCCTTTAAAAATAGGGCAACCCAGGACCCAAGAGGCCAGACAATCTGGTCTAGAACTGCGGAGTTAGTGACACTTTTTCCATAATACCTCTTGTCCCTAAAATTTCCCCCTTCAGCATATTTTGCTAGTGCTATTTGTTCCTGGCACAGCTGCTTGAGCTGGGGTAGGCTGAGTACGGTAACTGGAACTTCAGTCGTTTACTGAGCACCTACTCTGTGCTAGGGACTGGGACAAAGCAGCACACAAAACAGGCCCTGCCTTCCTGAGCTCACACCTAGTGGGGTAAGCCAGACAAGAGTAAAAAAGCATGGTAATTACAAATACTAAGTACAGATGATGAAGAGAGAGAATAAGGGAAGGAAGAGAATTTAAAGTCTGTCGCTCAATGATGCAAGAGTTTGTTGATATGGGAGGGGTGGCGTGGGTGGCGTGGAAGTTATATGGGGACCTCGTATGTTTTGAATGTAACATTTAAAAGAAAATAAAGAAAACAATGAAAAATTAAAATTAAAAATAAAACATAACTCTGTGGCTAAGATGTTTCTAAGCCAAAAGCCATAAGGACTCAGCCAGGCAGACATCGGAGATGGGTACTCCAAAGAGAGAGAAGACCGAGAGCAAAGGCCCAGCACTGGGCAAGAACAGCATCAAGGTGGAGAGGCTGGGAGGGGATGAATGGCGCAGGGCCTCGCAGGCCATGCTGATGAGTCTGGTTTTTATTCCAAGTGCAAAAGGAAGCCAGGTGCAAACGGTGACGTGGCCTGCTTTATGATTTAAGATGCTCGCTGCAGTTAGTCACAGAGAAGAGTGGGCGTATCAGGAGTGCAAGGAGACACGCTCAGGGGCCCAAACCAATGGACTGCTACATCCCACCAGAAGGCCTTCAACATGTATTGAAAACCCTCCTCCCTGAGATAAGGTGGGTCAGGCACTGGGGTTAGGTAGGACTGAGGTGGGGCTGGGGTATGAGCCCATCAGCATGTGATTCTTCAAGGGTTTCCCCTTGTCTCACCAAGAATCCCCACAGGACCAAGGAACTAGTCATTGCAACTCTGGCATCCCAAGGCATCCAGATTCTGGCCCTAGACACATACCAGGTTTCAATAAACACGTTTTAAACTGAAATGAACTCAGGAGACAATCCCTCAGGAGATGCAAGTTCTGCTATTGACAAAGGCCTACAGTGAGACGAGGATAATGGGCTCAAATCTCGTTAGCAAACTCAGAGAACTGAGAAATTTCTGAGCTCAAAACAATAATTTCCTGTCTGCTTTCAATATTTTTGCATAGTGAGGAATCATTTATAGGGCAGCCAGGAATAATTCTTGGGCAATTATTCAGCAAGTCTTGGACTGGTTTTGCATCTTTTCATGGGAGTTAAAGATCAGTCACTCAATTGTTTCTTTTCGATACAGCCCTTCCTTCTGCCTCATCTTCCTTCCTCCCCCACATCTATGCCTCATAATCTATCTGTTTTTCTTGATTCTCCCTCTGCCTTCCTCCTCCATGCTAGGTGCTTCTTATGTTTCATCTTTCTTAGGAACCCACAAAAGCTGTGCTTGAGCTCAGCAATTTTCAACTTTTTTATTTGACATCCCAGTATGCCTCCAGTCATCTCCAGGGGAGTTGTAAAATTCATTTTCATTCACTTTAATTTAAAAAAGAAATATAGGCCATTTAGTTCTTTTAAAAGGGGAAAATGGGGTGTCACTCAACCAGCAGGGAGGAGAATCCTGCCTTTAGCTATTAGCTTATTGGGCAAAATGGCTTTCTTCCAAGCACTCTTGGGTCGCTTAAGCAAGTAAAGTGTTTTGCTAACATCTGAAAGACATTCACTCTTGGGAGGAGGGGGCAGGATGGAAAATAGAGGTCAGGGAGAAAAGGGATATAAGAAAATTAATGTTCTTTTATGAATTCTGTCTTGGATAAAGTTGGAATTCAATAATATCCTCCATATTAATTATCCATTTAGCCATTCTATTCAACAAAAGTTTATTGATTGTCTTTTTTCAGAAGCCAATGATGATGACGATGATGATGATGATGATGATGATGATGATGATGATGATAGTAGGTAGCATTTCTTTAGTTCCATTACTCTGTGCCAGGCACTGTGCTAAGTGCTCTATCAATCCCCACAGTAATTCTGTGGCTGGTACCTTCTTACTGCAGAAACAAAGGCTCAGAAAAGTTAAACAAATCAGCCAAAGGCACTCAAAGCATAAGTGGAATTTGAACCCAGGATCGTCTCATCACAACCACTGCACACTACTTCCTTGCTTCAGGGGTACAGAGATGAATGAGGCACAGTCCCTTCCCACAGGGAACTCACTATGTTTAGTGAATAAAAGAGATAAGCAATGAATTAAGGATAACTTGGGAGTAGAGAGGTGGGGCCTGGGCTCAGCTGGGAAGCAGAGAATATACCAGAATACACCTCCCAGGAGGCGAAAGACTCATGGGAGGTAGAGAGACAGGTTGGGGCTGGGGAGCCAGGAGAATCAGACAGAAGAAAGAATGTGGGGAAGGGGATAATTGGAGGGAATGGGCCCACCTGGAGAAGCACAAGTGGCAGAAGAAGCTGGTACCAGCGTTGGGTGGGCAGGTGGCTCCAGAGCCCAGGCTGGAGCTGCTGGCAGGCTACGGGTGCACCATGGAGGGCCAGGCAGGGCGTGGCTCAGCCCGTCTGAGAACATTCGTGGCAGCTGAGTGCCCTGTGCCGGGCTTTGAGACTGAAAGAGGTAAAGGGAGCCAACTTGGCAGGTGTTCATGCTGGGTGCCTGGTAGGCATGAGATGACAAGGGCCAACCACAGACAGTGGCCATGGAGAGGGACAGCAGATAACTGAGAGATGATAAGGGAGTAGAAATGGCAGGTGTTGGTGATCCAGGAGAGAAGCCTAGAGGGATTTCACTGTTATTTTTCCAAATTCTTCTAGGAAATGTTTCTACTTCCATTTTCTGATGGTGGTGACTTTCTAATGGATTTTAGCCATCTGCTCACAACTGAGTGGCAAATATGATCAGCAAAGTGACAAAGTTGGTGACATGCAGAAAAGTTCTGTGGCATCCTCGACCCCATAGAGGGGAATGGGGGAGGGATGCTGACTAACAGCAAGCATTCTGCCAGGCATCCTCTTAAGTTCAGCCCCTGCTGGCTGCCTCCCTCCCCTGGTGTGTAGTCCAGCTGCCCCTCACTCTTCAGCCGCAGCACCTGCCGCCTGCTCCCAAACAGTGGTGGGAGTGTCAGCAGAAGCCATCAACAATGATATGTGATGGCAAAACAAGGCAATGAAACAAGGTTTGAATATTCAGCGATCTCTCTACCTCAGAGGCTGTCACCCTGTTCTCAATCTGTCTCCTCCTTGATCCCAGGGACACTGGAAAAGACAGTCAACCACCTTTCAGCACCCACCATCCTAGACTGGAAGGATGCAGAACAGCTGCAGCTGCAGAACAGGGCATGGGGGTCACCGTCTCAATTCTTAAGGGTTGCACAGTTCCATCAATCTTGCACCAAGAAAAGATTCTTATTCTTTGGAAAAAGAAGAGACATTTTATATGTCTAATTTACAAGCTCTTGAATTCACGAAGGGCCAGGCAAAAAGAAGAGATGATCCGAAATAAATAAAATATAAAACTTTCAAAGTTCAAAACACATACTCCTCTCTCTACTTCAACATCTACAAAACTATCTTTTCCATGTATTTCCCAAGAGACATGAAGTTGGTAATAGGAGTGAAATCTTGGATCTTGCATCCAAACATCTTGGAGCACAGGTGAACCTAAGGTTTTGGAAAGGAACTGTTTGTGTGGAGTTGAATTCATGCCAGAACCAGCAGGGCACAGTCAAGGGCAGACTGGCTCTGTATATAAACCCTAAATTATACCACTGGCGTGAAGCTTTCGGTTCTCACATCTAATGTATGCCTGCCCAAGTGTTTCCTGGGAAAGTCTCTCCGACAAGTAAGCTTCACACCTCTGGGGGCAACTGGCACTTTCTTTCAGGTTTAGATATGCTTTCAGAAGGAGCATGAATCCTGATAACTCCCATCCCTATCTCCTGAATGAGACAGGAGCTAAAGGACTTGGGTTCAAGGAGCTGATTTTTAACTCTCGATAGAAAAAGCTTAGGTGAATCATGGAACCTCCCTGAGCCAGTGGCTATGGACAACAATAATTACTAATATTTCCTGGGTTATTCTGTGCCATGAGTTTTATACTAAGCCCATGGTACATGGGTTATATCAGCCACTCCTTCCAGTCTTTTAGTAGTCCCATTTTACAGGTGAAGCAAAGAAGACCGGTAAGTGGGAGAGCTGGGAAGCTGAACCCAGACGTCCTCACTGCTGTCTCTGAATTCCACAGTGCCATGCACAGGCTGACAAGCAGGAGGGCATGCAGGAGCACAGCTGGTTCATTCAGCCCCCAGTAGACCAGCACTGCAGCCAGCCTGTCAGAGAACAGGGAGAGGAAAGGAACATTGTCTCTGCCTCCCAGGGGGGCTGTGGTAAGGAGATAGGCCACTGGCAGGATAGCAGCGAGTCAGATCACAATGTTTACGGCAGATTTCAGCTGGAGAAGAGGATGAGAAAGGAGTCCCAGGCAGAGGGTACCGTGGACAGAGAGGTCTGCACCCAGCCACAAAGAGTCTAGATGAGTGTGAGACCGTTCACCACGGCAAGGCATTCAGAGCCGGATGCCACAATCTCGCCTTTTTATCATATCTCTGCCCATTCATAGGTCCAGCCCCATGCTGGTGGGTTTCTGGTCGACCAGGAGGTCCAAGTCCATTATAACAGTGGCAGGCTGGAGCTGTGGCAGTGGAGCTATCTCTTCATGAAAACCTTGGGCAGGTCACTTAGCTTCTCTGAGCCTCAACTGTAAAATGGGAATCATATGACTCTCATAGCCAAAATATTGGTCTATACAGCATCACCCCTCCTTCAGGTTACAGAACCCCTCTCTTCTCTGGGATATAGATGGCTTGACTCCTCCCCTCCATTCCTAGCATCAGCATGAGCATAGGTCTCAGACTTGACCAATCAGAGCACGCCCCATACCCTGGTTGCATTGACAGGTTCAGAGATGAGCAGATGACCAAACCCCCTCACATGGAAACTTCCCAGGGCACTTTTTTGAAGTCATCAGGAAAGTAAGTGGCTTTAATTTCTGTGGGATGATAAACTATACAAGTGACACAAGTGTATGTATATGGAACCTTTTAGAAAATGAGCATCCAGAGAAGAAGGAAAGTATATATAGTAGGACCAAGAGATGGAGAGATAGGAAAAAGCAGAAAGAATATCTGCATGTCTTAGTGACATTACTTAAGCTTCTGGATCCAGCTATGCCTGAAATTCAAGCCATCCCTTAGACTTCCTGTATACATGAGCCAATAATACCATTCTTCTTTGGCTGCCTGCGGTTTGAGTTGGGTGTCGGACACTTAGAACAATAGAGTCTTGACCAAAGCATGGTAGGCAGGTTTGTTATAAGAATTAAATGAGATACAATTAAGTAAAGCACATTGTGCTTTTCAATAAACGCTCCTTCCCTTCTTTGAGTTGCACATCTTTGGCCCTGGGGAAACCTGATGGCATTTGAGAACCTATAATAAATGCAGAATATTTATAGAAACCAAACTGCCATCAAGATGTTCTTAGCTGAGAAAACAAAATCATTCATTTACAAGAGTAATATATTTTTGATCAAATAATTTATCTTAACCTCTTAAAATTCTGCTTGAATCTACCCATTCCAGGAAACTGCCCAAGGCCTTAGCCACTTATGGTCTTTCCAGCTGCTCTATAAGTGTCAAAGAGAAAGTAAGTACTAAAAATTTTTTTAAATCAAATTCCTCTGTTTCAAATGGAATTTCCCATTCCTAAGTAAAAGGCAGCTGTATCACCCTAGAAATTTTTTTTACCAAAAGCAATATTTTACTTTAAAATTCAGCAAGCTTTAAAGAAAAACTAAATAGTTAAATGAAAATTTTATAGATAAATCAAATTTCTATATATTAAATCATATTTTGCTAAAGACTCTTTCACTAAATTGGAACTAGGAATTCAAGGATCAAAAACAAACAAAAAAAGTTTTAAAAATTATCCAAAAATCACACTTAAAAATGTAGTACTTTTTTTTTTGTAAAACTAAACTTTTAGAAGAAAATCTGATTTTATCTTTTAAAAAATAAATACCAAATGAATGAAAAAGTCCTGGAAATGCTTTTTGATATTTGAAACAAGAGACTAAAGAAAGAGGTGAACTGCATACAGCACGTTTAACAGAAGACTCTTGGGTTCCCATCACTGTACCCTCAAAGGTTTCCTGTAGCCAGCCCAGCTTAAGGTCCTCAGTATAAGGCAAAAGCTATTGGCTTTGGAGTGGTTGGCTTGGCAGGAGACCCAGAAACACAAGAAGAGTAAGGATTCAAAAAATGCAGCATGGGTGAACTGAGAACCATATTTTTTGAATGCAAAGCCCAGGTAACCCAGCTATTCTGTAAAACAAAGTGTCACATGCTACATATAATGAACCATATCCCTGGAATACAAAAGTAGGTCATCGATTTATTCAACAAATGTTTATAGGATATTTAGTGTATGCCAAGCACCATGCAATGTGCTGGGGATACAGCTCACAGCCAGATGTAATCCCTGGCCTCATGGAGCTTTCAATCTTGGTTGTACAACAAACTATATACATAAAAACATAATTTTGACCTGCAGTGAGTGTTTCTGTATTTGTATCTATAAGTTCATCAACGTCCTGTGAAGAACTTCATCTAGGGCAAGGTCTATTTCCTTTTTTTTTTTTTAATTGATTGAAGTATATCACTCACACATAAACATACATAAACAACATGTATATAGTAATAATTGTACACTTATAAAACAAACGTACATAGCATCATACAGGACTCTCATAACTTACCCTACCACTAATACCTTGCATTGTTGTCAAACATTTTAAACTAATGATTAAAGAGCATTGTCAAAATATTACAACTAACCAAAGTATTTCCCACCAACCCACCCTATTATTATCTTTATATCATTTATATATGAACATACATAAACAAGTAAAAGTTGTGGACTTACAAAGCAAACATGCATAACATCATACAGGGGTCCCATACATCAACCCTCCACCAATACCTTGCATTGCCATGAGACATTTGCTACAGATTAAGAAAAATTACTGTCAAAATCTTACTACTAATTACAGTCCTTATCTTACATTTGGTATATTTTTCCCCCAACCCACCCTATTATTATTTTTAAATACATTTTTTATGACAGAAGTTGTAAACTAATAAAACAATCGTGCGCATGGGCAGAATTCCCAAACAACATCCATCTTTCAATACACCACACTGTGGTAAAATGTGTTACAGATAAAATAATATCATCTGATTGTTACCACGTGTATAGTGTACATTTGTCACACATTCTCCATACTGCCCATTATCAACACAGTAAATCACTGGCATACAGACAAGCATACTACATTATTGCCGCTAACCACGGTCCATAGGTCACTCCATTGTATTTTTTCCATGCTTCTCCACATTCCCACCCTGCAGTAGTGATGTATATTTACTCTAGTTCACAAAGGACACTCTTGCATCTGTACCATCAACCACAATTCTCATCCACCTCTTGGTTTACTGAGCTATTCAGTTTCTAGATTATTCTCTAGCATTCTTTCAGTTGGCATTTACATCCCTAGACAACCATTTTCAGCCACATCCCCATTTATGAACTAGCCGTTACTCACTATTTATTACCATCCACTCTGTACATTTCCATGCTTTTACATTAAAGCTAATTAAAACTTCTACATACATTAAACATCAGTAGTCCATCTCAGTCCTCCTCTTATCTCCTTTAAGAATCCACCACTTACCACCAGGGCTTAAAGATATCTTCCTACAATTTCTTCTAGAAGCTTTATGGTTTTTGCTTTTATATTTAGGTTCTTGATGCATTTTGAGTTAGTTTTTGGGTAAAGTGTGAGATAGGGTTCTCCTTCTTTTGGCTATGTATATCCAGTTCTTTCAGCACCATTTGTTGAATGGACTGTTCTGCCCAAGCTCTGTGGGTTTGACAGGCTAGTCAAAAATCACTTGACCATACATATGAGGTTCTGTTTCTGAACCATAAATTTGGTCTATGGTCTGTCTTTTAGAGAAGCATGCTGTTTTTACTACTATACCTAGGTAATATAATTTAAAGTCTGGAGATGCCAGTTTGCTTTTCCTTCTTAAGATGTTTCTGGCTAGTCAGGACTCCTTACGTCTTCAAATAAATTTGATAATTTTGCTTTCAAATTTTTTTTAAAATGCTGGTGAAATTTTTATCAGGATTGCATTGAATCTGTATATCAATTTGAGTAGAATTGACATTTTTATGATATTTAGTCTTCTAATCTATGAGCATGCAATGTTCTTCCACTTATTTAAGCCTTTTTTTATTTCTTTTAACACTGAGTTACAGTTTTCTGAATACAAGTGCTGTACATTTTTGGTTAAGTTTATTCCTATTTGGGTTTTATCTGTCATTTTATTTTCCCCACTCTTTTGACACTTTTGGTTACTTTTATTGATATAATCTTCATTTCTAGACTCTCTTCCAAGCTTTTCTCTCCTGTCTTTTCTTTTCAGGCTCTAGCACATCCTTTAATATTTCCTGAAAATCTGGTCTCTTGGTTAGAAATTCTCTCAGTTTCTGATTATCTGTGAATATTATAATATTGCCCTCATTTTTGAAAGTCAGTCTTTCCAGATATAAGATTCTTGGCTGGAAGTTTTTCTCTTATACTATCTTAAATATATCATACCACTGTCTTCTTGCCTCCATGGTTTCTGGTGAGAAATTGGCACTTAATCTTATTGGTTATCCCTTATATGTTATGCATTGCTTTTCTCTTGCAGTTCTCAGAATTCTCTCTTTGTCTTTGGCATGTGACATTCTAATTAGTATATGTCTCAGAATTGATCTATTCAGATGTTTTCAGATGGGAGTACATTGTGCTTCTTGGACATGGATATCTATGTCCTTCAATAGGGTTGGGAAATTTCTTCAAATATTCCTTCTGCCCCTTTTCCCTTCCTTTCTCCTTCTGGGACACCCATGACATGTATATTTGCACATCTTTTGCTGTCTTTGAGTTCCTGAGAACTTGCTCAATTTTTCCCATTCTTTTCTTCATCTGTTCTTTTGTATGTTCACTTTCAGAGACCATTTCTTCAAGCCCACCAATCCTTTCTTCTGCTTCCTCAAATCTGCTATTATATGATTCCAGTGCTTTTTAAATTTCATTCATTCCCATAAGATCTGCTGTATTTCTAAGTATGCTTTCAAATTCTTCTTTGTGCTCATCCAATGTCTTCTTAGTATCCTTAATCTCTTTAGCCATCTCATTGAGTTTATTAAGGAGATTTGCTTGAACATCTATGATTAGTTGTCTCAACTCCTTTATGTCATCTTGAGGCTTATCTTGTTCCTTTAATTAGGCCATATCTTCCTGTTTCTTGGTGTGGACTATAATTTTTTGTTGGTGTCCTAACATCTGGCTTACTAGAGTATTTATTCTGGGTGTACTTTTTCTCTTTAGTTTAGGGGTTCCTGCCCTTTCTCCCTTGCTGGTTGTGCAGCAGGAACCAAGGATGTAATTGGTGCTATAAGCTGTGGAAGCTCAAGCAGCCCTCATTGCCCCAGGGACCAATGAAGCTTCTCCCAACTTTCTCCTTTGCCAGGGGTAGTACAGAGTCACAGCTATGTGGAATAATCCAAGTTGTGCAGGCCTAGACTGTAGTTGCCCAGAAAGACTGATGAAACTTCATGCTCCTTTCTCCCCTGCCTGGGGCAGGGATAGACCTGCAGGTATGGACAGCAATCTGGGCAGTACAGGTCCAAGATGACCACAGTTGCCCCAGTAGACTTCTGATTATTCAGTCTGTGCCAGTCAAAGTTACCTGCAGTTGCCTGGATAGGCTGTTGCAGGGCCAGCCAGCCTCCTTCCTGCCAGATGTGGGGCTGAAGCCTAGCCTAGGGCTGTAGGCTGATCTGGATGAAAGAAACTGGTCCCTACCATCACTGTGATTTTCAGTCAGCCCAGCTCCCCTCATGCTGGGGACAGAGTCAAAATGTCAGCCACCGGCCTCTTTCTGACTTGGACAGATTCACACCCTAGCTGTTGCTAGGGTTATACCTTATCTGGTTGAGTCTACTAATCAGTAGCCAAAATCAGTGACCAATCATCTCCTCCTCCCCAGGTTTTGGAAATGGAGCTTCCAATTTGCACCTGGGCAGTTTACACTCCCAAAGTAAGACAATCACCGGTCTTCATGGCTTGGCCAGTAACTTCCCAGAGAGGCTGGTGCAGGTCCCCCCAGTTTCCTCCCTCCCAGAGGTGGGGCTGGGGCCCAGGCTACAGCTACAACCTGATCTGAATGGAAAGAAGGCAGTCCCTACCAGCACTGTGATTTTCAGTCCACCCTGCTTCCCCTTGTGCCAGGCATGGAGTTTAGATGGCAGATATTGGCCTCTTTCTGACTTGGGCAGGCTCAAACTTTAGTTGTTCTCAAGATTATACTTTAACCCACTGAATTTACTCATCAGTAGCTGAAGATGGTACCCAATCATCTCTTCCTCCCCCATTTTTGGGAAGTGGAGCTTTCACTTCCAGCTGCAGAACAAATAACTCCCGAGGCAGCTTGTGCCTCCAGCGGAGGATGAGCACCAACCTTTGTGGAGTGGAGTGCTCTACTTATGAATCTTCTCTGCAGATGAGCAGTCTCCTCTTTCCATTCCTTCAAGGATATGGCAGGATGCTTTTCTCATCTCCTGGAGCCCCTAAACAGGTGCTTCAGCTAGCTCCAGATAGTTCTTGGTGTTTACTTACTGCCCTGTAGCAGGAGATAACTCTAGGGGCTCCTTACTCCACTGCCATCTTGCTGGTTCTTTGGTCTATTTCCCTTTTGATCTGCAGATTATCCTAAGTCCCTTCTCCTTCATCCCCAGTGTCCACCCATCTTCAGTGTTCTCTTCCTACTCCCACCATTCCATTCTGAGGGCCCCTGCTCTGGATGCCAGTACCATTGCTGGATGGTGAAGCAGCCTTCTCCTTGGTCCCTGGCCCCTGGGCCTTCTCCTCCAGTCTACCTCATGTATCAGCTACCAGAGTAGTCCTTCTAAACACAAACTTGGGACTTCCAGAAAGATGGCATCAAAGTCAATAGGCAGAGCTCAACTCTCTCACAAAAAACAACAAAGAAAGTATAAAACTCTGCCCAAGAGAGCTTCTGTGGGGTTCTTTAGAACAGGAAACTCCTGTACATCATCTAGGAGGGAGCAAGACAGATAAAGAAGCCAAAGGAAAACCGTGAGTTGCTCATCCTTGTGGTTGGAAAGAGCACATATACCCCATCCTCAAGGCAAATAGCCTACCTCTGGCTCACTGCAGCCAAATGAGTAAGAGAGAAGTTCCCTGAGAGGAAGAAAGAGTCTCACAAATGGTAGAAAGTGTTTTCTTTTCAGTGAATTTGGTCCCTTTGGATCTCAACAAAGACCCCAACCAACTCTGAGGCAGCCCAATGAAGAGGGGAGGGGAGACCTGATCAGGCAGGTTGTCTCACCCAGCCACCCTGGGAGAGACAACAATTCGTTCAGTAAGGGGGCAGAGTCAGTTCCAAACCAGAATGGCTCCTGCAAACTGTTAGAAACCCATCTGGCCTGAGGGGATGAGGGCAGGAAGATCCAGATAAGTTTTCAGAAGCCTACTTAACCTGTGGAGCTGTTATAATTCAGTGGGGGTATTCCTCCCTTGTATATATGAGGTCCTTGGTTCAATTCTTGGGATCCTCCTAAGAGAAGGGAATCTGTTGTGTTATAAGGCACAAAGCTGGAACCTTATGAAAGGGAATGTATGGATATATATATATTTTTTTCCTTGTTTTAGGTCTTGGATCTGTTGTTTTTTTTATTTTTTATCAGTTCCTTTTTTTTTCTTTTTCTTTATTTTATTTTCTAAAACTGGGTGCATCACCTGCAGAGGGCAGGCTGCAGGGTGACTGATTGATGAGCACCAGGAGCCTGAGAACACATTAGGGGCCTAAGTAGGAAGGATGTTTTTCCTGGGTTTTTGTTGCTGTTGTTGTTGCTGCTGCTGCTGTTTTAGTTCTTGTTTGCTGTCTTTTCTTTGTTTTCTTTATTCTTTTACTTATTTTTTCTACCTGCTTTATTTTTCTTCCCTTCATTTTTCTGTCTTCTGTCTTCTGTTGCTTTTCTTTCATTCCACTTCTTGTTAGGCCTTCATTGCTTTATTTTTCTCTCTCTCTTCTTTTTTTTCCCCTCTTCTCATCTTTCTGGCCTTCTAATTCATTCTATTTTTTCCTCCATTTTGTTTCTTGTTCCATTTTTTCTATTTCACCTATTTTAGTCATAATCCTTTGTAACTTTTTTAATGATTTTCACTTGTTATTTTTATTTTCCTAGCTCTTGTATGGTTCCTTTTCTATCTTTTTTTTAGTGTTATTACTATTATTCTTTTTCTCTTATCTCATTCCTTTTCACTGGTCCTAATATTCTAATTTTTTTTCAAAGGAACACAAACAACTACAGGGATATGGAATAAGAGGAACCAAGTTTCAAAAAGGAACCCTGCCACATACACACACACAAAAATAAATGAAACTCTAGAGTAGAAAGAGAAGCTAACCACCCTAATAAACCCAATAAGATAAACAGATGCCTAGACACCAACAAAAAATTACAAGCCATACTAAGAAATAGGAAGACATGGCCCAGTCTAATAAACAAATAAAAAAACAGGAAGAGATGCAGAATGTGGAACAACTAATCAGGGATGTCTAAACAAATATCATGAATCAACCTAATGAAGTGAAGGAAGAGATTTTAGAAAAAGGATATTAAGAAGACACTGGGGGAACATACTGAAGAAATTATAATCATACATAAAAAGATAACAGATCTGATTGATGGTGATGAATGGTACAATGTATGAAATCAAAAATACACTGAAAGTCCATAATAACAGCAGATTTGAACATATGGAGGAAAGATTCAGTGATGTCAAAGACAATACATCTGAAATCAGACAGATAATAGAACAGATAGATAAAAAGAGAGAAAAAATCCAGCAGGGATTTAGGGATTTGAATGACAACATGAAACACACAAACATATGCATTATAGACATCCCAGAGGGAGAAGAGAAGGGAAAGGGGACAGGAGTGTTGGAGGAAATAACGGTTGCAAACTTCCCAACTGTATTGATGGGCATGGATGTACATGTCCAGGAAGTGAAGCATACCCTAAACAGTATAAATCCTAACAGGCCTACACCAAGACATATATTTATCAAAATGTCCAATGCTCAGGACAAAGAGAGAATACTGAAAGCAGCAAGAGAAAAGATAACCATTATGTACAAGGGAAACTCGATAAGATTAAATGCTGATTTCTCATCTGAAACCATGACAGCAAGAATGACAGAGTTAAGGTGCTAAAAGAAAAAAACTTCCAGCCAAGAATTCTTTATCCAGCAAAGGTCACATTCAAAAATGAGAGAGAGGGAAGCGGACTTGGCCCAGTGGTTAGGGCATCCATCTACCACATGGGAGGTCCACAGTTCAAACCCCAGGCCTCCTTGACCCATGTGGAGTTGGCCCACGTGCAGTGCTGATACACGCGAGGAGTGTACCGTGCCACGCAGGGGTGTCCCCACGTGGGGGAGCCCCACGTGCAAGGAGTGTACCCCGTAAGGAGAGCCACCCAGCACAAAAAAAATTTCAGCCTTCCCAGGAATGGCACTGCACACACAGAGAGCTGACGCAGCAAGATGATGCAACAAAAAGAAATACAGATTCCCATGCCTCTGACAACAACAGAAGCGGACAAAGAAGAACACACAGCAAATAGACACAGAGAACAGACAACTGGGGTGGGGGGGGGGTGGAGAGGAAAGAGAAATAAATAAATAAATCTTTTAAAAAATGAGAGAGAGTTGAAAATAGTCACAGATAAACAGAAATTAAGAGAATTTGTCAACAAGAAACCTATCCTTCAAGAAATATAAAAGGGAGTTCTGCACGTTGAAAGGAAAAAAAAAAGGAGAGAAAGGGTTGTAGGACAGTATACAAATGAAGATTATTGGTAAGAATAACTAAAAAGAAAAAGAAAAACAACATGTGATATATATAAACCTAAAGAAAATATGCCTAATGTAAGTAATTTCTTGAAATAATAACATTGAATGTTAATGGATTAAACTCTCCAATTAAGAGACACAAAATGGCAGAATGGATAAGGAAATATGACACATATATATGCTGTCTACCAGAAATTCACCTTAGACCTAGGGATGCAAGAAAGTTGCAAGTGAATGGCTGGAAAACAATTTTACATGCTATCAATAACCAATACAACTATGTAGCTATACTAATATCAGACGAAATTAGACTTTAAATGCAAAACTATTGTAAGAGACAAAGAAGTACACTGTATATTAATAAAAGGGGTAATCTATCAAGAAGAAAAAACAATCATAAACATTTATACACCTAACCAGGGCACCTCAAAATACATGAGGCAGACATTGGAAAAACTAAGTGGAGAAATAGATGCTTCTACAATTATAGTGGGAGGCTTTAATACACCATTATCAGCATTAGACAGAACATCTCGACAGAGGATCAATAAAGAAACAGAGACCTTGAATAATATATTAGAGGATGTAGACCCAATAGACATACAGAACACTGCACCTAAATACAGAGGGATATCCATTCTTCTTGAGAGCACATGGATCATTCTTCAGTATAGACCACATGCTGGGCCACAGATCAACTTTCAATAAATTCAGAAAGACCAAAATTATACAAAGTAATTTCTCTGACCACAACAGAATGAAACTAGAAATGAATAAGAGGCAGAAAACCAGATTAAGCACAAAGATATGGAAGTTAAACAACACACTCTTTGACAATGAGTGGGCCAAGGAGGAAATTGCAAGAGAAATCAGTAACTACCTTGAAACGAATGAAAATGACAACACAACATATCAAAATCTACGGGATGCAGCTAAAGCAGCACTGCAAGGGAAATTTTTAGACATAAATGCCTATATTAAAAAAGAAGAAAGAGCTAAAATCAAAGACCTAACTAAACACCTGGAGAAATTAGAAAAAGAAAATCAAACTAATCCCAAAGCAAGTAGAAAGAAGGAAATAAAGATTAAAACAGAGCTAAATGAAACTGAAAATAATAAAAACTAGAAAACATTAACAAAACCAAAATCTGGTTCTTTGAGAAGATTAATAAAATTGACAGGCCCTTAGCTACAAAAACAAAAGGAGAAAAGACACAAATACATAAAATAGAAACAAAGAAGAGGATATGACCAGTGACACCACAGAAATAAAGAGTTTCATAAAAGGATACTTTGAAAAATTATATGCCAACAAGACAGATAACTTAAATGAAATGGACAAATTTCCAGAAATACAGAAGCAGCCTATACTGATAAAAGAAGAAATTGATGAACTCATCAGACCAATCACAAGTAACAAGATTCAATCAATCATCAAAAACCTCACAACGAAGAAGAGTCCAGGACCACATGGCTTCACAGGTGAATTCTACCAATCATTCCTGAAAGAACTAACACCAATCCTGCTTAAACTTTTTAAAAAAACAGAAGTGGAGGGAACATTGCCCTACTCATTCTGTAATGCCAGCACTGCCCTAATACCAAAGCCATACAAAGATGCCACAAGAAAGGAAAGCTAAAGACCAGTCCCTCTAATGAACCTAGATGCTAAAATACTCATTAATGCTTGCTAATCATTTTCAACAACACATCAAACAAATTATACCTCATGACCAACTGGGTTTCATCCCTGGTATGCAAGGATGGTTCAACATAATACACCACATAAACAGATCAAAAGAAAAAAACTCACATGATCATCTCTATTGATGCAGAACAAGCATTTAACAAAATACAGCACCCTTTCCTGATGAAAATACTTCAAGAGATGGGAATAGAAGGAAACTTCCTCAACATGATAAAGGATATATATGAAAAACTCACAACTAACATCATATTCAATGGTAAAAGACTAAAAGCTTTCCCTCTAAGATCTGGAAAAAGACAAGGATGCCCACTGCCACAGTTCTTATTTAACATTGTGTTAGAAGTACTTGCTAAAGCACTTAGGCAAGGAAAAGATATAAAAGGCTTCCAAATTGTAAAGGAAGAAGTAAAAATTTCACTATATGCAAATAATGTGACTCTATATATAAAGCCCTAAGAAATCTATAGCTAAGCCTCTAGAGCTGATAAATGGGTTTAAACAAGTGGCAGGATATGAGATTAAAATGGAAAAAATCAGTAGGATTTCTGTACACCAATAATGAGCAATCTTAGGAAGAAATCAAGAAAAAAAATCTATTTACAATAACAACTAAAAGAATCAAATACCTAGGAATAAACTTAACTAAAGATGTAAAGGACTTGTATGCAGAAAACTACATAACATTGTTACAGAAAATTAAAAAAGATCTAAATAAATGGAAGATTATTCTCTTTCATTGATAGGAAGACTAAGCATCATTAAGATGTCTATCCTACCCAAACTGATTTCATGTAATCCCAATAACAATTACAACAGCATTTTTTACTGAATTATAGAAGCTAACCACGAAATTTATTTGGAAGGGCAAGTGGCCCCAAATAGCCAAAGACATATTGAAAAAGAAAAATGAAATTGGAGGAATCACACTACCTGACTTTAAATATAGATCCTCACATATATGGTCAACTGATATTCAACAAGGCCACTAAGCACACTCAACTGAGAGAGAATGGTGTTTGGAGAACTGGATAGCCACATCCAAAAGAATGAGAGAGGATCACCATCTCAGGCCGGATGCAAAAATTAACTCAAGATGGATCTAAATATAAGAGCCAAGCTCCTGGAAGATAATGTAGGGAAGCATCTACAAGATCTTGTAATAGTAAATTGTTTCATAAACTTTATACCCAAAGCATGATCAATGAAAGAAAAATAGATAAATGGGACCTCCTTAAGAAAGTGAAAAGGCAGCCTACTCAATGGGAGAAAATATTTGGGAACCATCTATCTGATAGGGGCTTAATATCCAGCATATATAAAGAAATCCTATATCTTGAAAAGAAAAAGACAAACAAGCTATTTCAAAAATGGGCAAGTGATTTGAATAGACACTTCTCCAAAGAAGAAATACATATGACTAAAAAAGCACAAGAAAAGATGCTCAACATTACTAGCTATTAGGGGAATGCAAATTAAAACTATAATGAAATATCATCTTACACCTATTAGACTGGCAGTTACTAAAAAAAGCAGGACTACAAGTGTTAGAGGGGATGTGGAGGAATGGGAACCCTTATCCACTGCTGGTGGGAATGTAGAATGGTGCAGTCATTGTGGGGGACAGTTTGGCAGTTTCCCAGGAAACTAAATATAGAACTGCCATATGATCCAGCAATCCCACTGCTGGGTATATACCCAGAAGAATTGAAATCAGGGAAATGAACAGATATATGAACACCAAAGTTCATAGCAGTATTATTCACTATTACTAAAAGTTGGAAACAACCCAAGTGTCCATCAACAAATGAATGGATAAACAAATTGCATTAAAAACATACAATGGAATATTACTCAGCTGTAAGAAGGAAAGCAGTATTAACACATGGGATAACATGGATGAATCTTGTAGACCTTATGTTGAGTGAAGTAAGCCAGGCACTGAAGAACAAATACTACATGACCTTACTGATATGAATTAAGCAAATTCAGCAGACTCACAGTGCTAGAGTTTGGAATATGAGTTCACAGGAGACAGAAAGGGAGTAGAGGATGGTGAGCTCTTGCCCATATGGGTGAAATCTGCAATAAAGTGGAATAGTGTAGTTGTGCAGTAGATGAGCATGACAGTGGTGCAGTGATGTGATTGGATTCAGCAATACTGGTCTGTGAGGGGGCATAAGGTGTGGGGGATTGGGTTGGACTATCCTCGGAACTGGAGTGAGGATCAGGGGAAGGAGTGGATGAACTCTGGGGATTTGAAGGTCTCTAGTTAAAACTACAATGTTGGGAAAGTTTTTTTGGAAAATATGGCAGGGGAGGGTTACTGGTATAGGGTGTTGGATGTGGGGGAGTATGGGGGACAGGGCACACCTGGGGCACATTCCTATGGAATATGTAAGTGTTCATCTTGTCCTACTATATTATATCAGTAGATGGAGAGCCACACAATAAACAAGAAAATATCAAACTCCCATCCTGGGGAGTCCTGCTATGTTCTCAGTTAGAGGGGCAAGAATCCCTCAAGAAAATAGGCAGTACCCAATAAAAGAAAACAGACCATAATGTCAAACCCTCAATATTATTGCAAGTAACTATGAATCTTATTCTTCAAAAATTGAAACGTAATGGTTACTGTAGGTTCCAAGGGAAGAGGGAGGGAAGAATAGAATAGATGAAACAAAGGGTATTTTTAGGGCATTAGAATAGTTCAGCATGATCTTCCAATAATGGATATCGGTCACTTCAAGTTTTATCAAAACCTGTAAAAGTGCATGAACCAAAATGCAAACTGTAATGTAAACCATTGACCATGGTTAGCAGCAATGCTTCAGTATTTGTACATCAATTGTAACAAATGTACCATTCACATATAAAATGTTATTAATAGAGGAGGGGGTAAAGGGGGTAGGGCATTGGGTATATGCAAATCCCCTATATTCTCCATGTGACTTTTCTGTATCCTAAAGCTTCTTTGAAGAGAAAATGAAAAAAATGAGACAATGGAGGAATATATGGAAGAAGTGTCACTGTACATACAGAACAACAGATCTTACATTGTGAAAGACACAATGTCTAAAAAATTTTATTATTTCAAAATATTTTTATTTTTTTGTATTTTATTGGTTATTGTTAAAATAATATTTCATTTTCTTATTAATTTTATTTGGTTATTTTTTTTTTACTTCATTTTTGGTGAGGTTTTGGATCACAAAAGGGTCACAACAGTGACAGGGGAAGATCAGTGGTGAAGGATATCAGTGATGGGGGATTCATGAGAAGGGGTTTACCTGGGGTATGCCTTTAAGGCATATGAAAATGTTCTAAGTGGTCATGCGGTAATGTCTCAGTGGGTGGAGATTAATACAATAATCTAAAGAATATTAAATTCCCATCCTGGGGAGTTCTACTACATTCTCCAGTAGGGCAGCAAGAATCCCAAGTACCTAGGCAGTGCCTAGTAAAGGAAGACAGATCATTATGCAAGGCCCTTGATATTGATGATTGTACTTACAAACATTTTTGTGAAATTGAAACTTAGCTTAGTATTATATATTCCCTAAGAGTTACCTCCTGAAAGCCTCCTTGTTGCTCAAATGTAGCCTCTCTCTAAGCCAAACTCAGCATATAAACGCACCACCTTCTCCCTGGCTTGGGACATGACTCCCAGGGGTGAGCTTCCCTGGCATCAAGGGATTATTACCAAGCACGAACTAGTAATACAGCTGGATAAAGACCTTGATCAAAAGGGGGGAATATTAAATACAAATGAGTTTTTATGGCTAAGAGATTTCAAAGTAAGTTGGGAGGTCATTCCACAGGTTACGTTTATATACATCTTAGCAGGATCTCATTGACTGCCACAGTAAACACTGCCTCATACAGACAGAGCTCCTGGGGGCTACAGAGACATCTAGATACTATAAGCAGGACAGAAAAGCTCAGAAATTCAGCACCCTGTCAATGGGTCTTACTCTGGAATTTATGCTCCCCAGTATAACATCGTTAAACTCATCTATAGTTTCCCTACACATGGCTCTTCTGCCCCTTTCATTTGAACCTATAATTAGCAGTATACTTGTTAAATATATGTCCCATAGACTTAAATCTTTGGTGTTCATGTTCTAATTGAACACTGAATCTTAGCAGAGTTATAACACCTACTCTCCAGTTCATTAGACTCACCCAGGGCAACTAACAAGAGATATGATGGACAATGCCCATCCCAGGGAACAAAGAGTGTGCAACTGCAAGCAAGATAGTTCCATCCATCTGCCCAATGGGATCTAAGACCCTTCTCAATTAGAGGCAGAGTAGGCATCAGCACCCAACAATTCTCAGGATTGGGGAATGAACAATAGGCTAAAGTAGACTTATTATTATTCTAGCAATGGAAGAACGTTCATCATTGATACAAAGGCAGTGACCACCAGAGGGTCTGAGGGATTGGAAAGGGAAGAATAGGTTTACTATGTGGGCATTTTTGGGACATTGGAGTTGTCCTGTATGATATTGCAGTGATGAATACAGGCTATTGTATATTTCGTCACAACCCACAAAATTGTGCAAAACAGTGTTTAAACTATAATGTAAACTGTAATCCATTATTAGTAGTAATGATTCCATATGTGTTCATCAATTGTAACAAATGTACCACACTAATGAGGGAGGTTGCTGATGTGGGAAATGTGGGAGGCAGAGGGAGTGGGCATATGGGAATCTCTCATTTTTTATTTAATATTTATGTAATCCAACACTTCTTGAAAAATTAGTTAAATAAACAAACAAACACAAACTTGGCCAGGATACCATCCAGATGAAAGCCCCTAATTGGCATACTCATCATCAACCAGATTAAAGCAACTCCCTTGACATTACTCACAAACTCCCAGGCCCATTTGCACAACAGATCCCCAGCGATCGAGCATTACCCAGCTCTGCGAAACTCTCTGGATTCTATCCTCTTTTTGCACATTTCTGTTCCTGCCTTTGCTTATGCTCTTTCCCCTGCTGGAATGCCTTGTTCTTTCCTTTCTTGCCTAGAAAACTCAATCTTCCAGACAGTTCAAGCTTTCCCAACCTTCCTCCAACACTAAGCTAACACCTTCATGACTGTTCCCCACAGTTTTACAGAACTGTCTATTGACCATCACTGTTTATTGACCATCCATTCTCCACTATGCTCTCAAGAACTAGAACTCTACCTGTCTTGCACATAGTAGGTTCTCAATGAAGATGCATTGCAGACAGAGGAGAAAGGGGCAAAAGGAATGGGGGGAGGAAATTAATGTGTATATCTCAACAATTTAGTTATTTTTTTATGAGTCAGCCACTGACTACTATCTGAGGTACTGGAAGCTTCTGCCCTCTTTAGTTTTCTGAATTTTCCCCCAGCTTCCCCCCTTCTGAGTAGCAATAAAATAAAAGCCCACACTTAATAACAATAGCAATAATAAAACAAGGAACTATTAAAAACAAGCCTGAGGTCAAGATCCAACCAGTGTAATAATGGGAAGTCTTACCTTCCTAGTGTCTTGTTCATTTAGGGGTTTTACCTCTAAACCTACCTCAACAACAAAATGAGAGAAGGATTAATAGAAGCATCAAACCTGGTAATGTTTCAAAGATTTTTAGGGTCTCTTGATCTTAAAACCTTAGTCCCTGATCTCTACCTTCCAAATCCCTCTGAGACACTAAATGAGCTTTTGCTTTCATTTATATTTTCTGGGTTGGGAGCTCCAGTGGTTTTCCTTTTTCTGGGCCCCCTTCCATGACAGCTTCTCTTCTCAGATGAGATGCCTGCAGGCAAAGGATAGATACCCCACTTGTCTCTAGGGAGCAGTATGACGGTTTATAAATAATACTTAGACCAATCTAGTTCTAACTCTATGGCACTCAACAGTGAACAAAATAACAAAATAATCGCAATATGTATGAGCCCAATCAAAGACTTTCTTTTCAAAGATAAAAATGCAAAGGTGTATTCATTATGATTAAAAGCAAATAATAATAACTAGTGACATTCAAGATTGGTCTTGATCACTCCTAACTGATTTCCAAAATCTCCCATCACCCTACCATTATAATTTCCTGCTAATTACTACAAGCAATTTTATTAATATACTTTTCAGCCTCATTAAATATTACCTTAGGCCCAACATTAAAAGTGATGAGGCTCAGTAATCCTAATGAGCATCCAAGTTTCACCGACCCCTGAAAACCCAGACAACAGAGAACTAAATTTGTTGCTGAGCTGCTCAGTTCCCCAGGCGTACAGAAAAGCAACTTCAGAAACATGAAAGAAATGAAATGTAAAAGCCAAAATGCAATCTGACTTGGAAACATGCAAGTTTCACCAGGGCTCCTTCAGGTCCTGTCAACTAAAGCAAGAGGGATTCAAAATGCAAACTACTGAGAAGGCATTTGGGCTTTATCTCCTCCCCTTCCACCTTGGTGTAAACACAGTAGCAGTCAGCACATTGTTGACCAATACCACGTCTTCCTTGTGACTCTGACAAATAGAGCTATGGCTAGATCATAGCATGGGCAGAGACAAGGCAAAGTGGACATGTGAGGTGTTTGCTGCTCTAGTAAACAGAAATTCGTGGCTTTCTCTGAAATGATGGCAGAAGTACAAAAGACAGGCAGTCAGGGAAAAGAAAGATGAATTTTATTTTTCTTTCCTTCCTGGCATGAATTTTCTGCATTTCTCAAGCAGCAAGCTAGCAAGAACCATAAGACCAGATTCCCAGTCCTTGAAGTAAATTATTTATCCAGAATCTGAATTTATTGCTCTCATGACTAACCTGTCAAAACCCTCCCATTTCCAACAGCAGCTGTGCTGTAAGGCCCCAGGTCTCTTATGTTTCCCTTAGCCTCTAGGTTAAAAATGAGTGGATAACAGCAATATGGGGCTGGCTGAACAGACTAGCCCAGATTTATTGAACCTACCTAGAGGTAATAGCTCTGAGATTTTTCTATGTGTCTGACACCAATAAACTCAGCACAACATAAAATCATTAAGCATTAGAGTTGAAAGGAACCTTTAGAATCATCTAATTTAATTCATGCATGTAGATAAGAAAACAGACCCGGAGAGGGAAATGATTTGCCTTGATTGCATAAGAAGACTCAATCTAGAACCCGAACTCTTGGCTCCTCAGCCATTACTCTGTCACTGACATTAAGCTTTAAGTGGAAACACAATCTGCCAGAGAAGTGCAGTTTCCCTCTTCCATAGGGTAGTATTGCCTCTGGAATGTGGCTGCCCACCAGGAACTACATTTTCCCATCCTTCCACCCACTCCCAACCCATTGACCTGCAGCTGAGGACACTGTCACCACAGGAATGCGGTCTACTCTACAAAATGGAAATGTATATGATGGATGATATCAATTTCAGGCATGACTCATGAAAACCTCCAAAGCAGTGCCCCTCCATGCTCTGCTCCTATCTTCTGGCTGGCAACAGAGGACTTCAGGGACCTAGTGGGGAGCAGAGGCACAAACTAGAAAGGACCTAGGTCTCCAAATCAGCATGTGGAGCAAAGCCTTTTAAGGACCGGGCATACACACATGCTCTATTGCTTGAGTAAAATGCAAAATCTTGTTGTGTTAGCTTCTAAGATTTTGGAGATAGTTTGTTACAGTAACAACATTTGTATAACACTCTTGAAATGACAGAATTTTAGTGAAGATCAGTAGTTGCCAGGGGTTAGGGATGGGGGAAGAGTATGACGGGTAAGGAGGAACATGAAGGCGTTTCTTTATGGTAATGAAACAATTCTGTCTCCTGATCGTGGTGATGGATATTCAAATCCACACATGTGATAAAATGTCACAGAATATAGTTTCATGTACACAGGAAGGAAGAAAGGGAAGGAGGGAGGGAGGAGAGGAAAGGGGGAAAGGAAAGAAAGAGAAAAGGAAGAATGCACTAATAACTGGTTAAGTCTCAATAAGGTCTATCTCTGAGTTAATTGTCAATCTCCTGGCTTTGACAGTATACTATTTAGTGGGTTAAATAGTGTCCCCTAAAATTCATGTCAAACTGGAACATCAGAATGCGACTTTATTTGGAAAGGGGGACTTTGCAAATGTAGTAAGTTAAGGATCTCATGATGAAATCATCCTGGATTTAGGATGGGCCCTAAATCCAATTACTGATGTCCTTATAAGAAGAGGAATGGACTCTGGAACATAGGGAAGAAGCCATGTGCACTAAAAGCTGTGATTTGGAGTGGTGCAGTTATAAGGCAAGGAACACCAAGGACTGTCAGGGGCTACCAGAAGCTCGGAGAATGACAAGGAAGAACCCTTCTCAGAGCTTCAGAGAGAGCAGAGCCCTCAGGACACCTTGAGTTCAGGTTTTTTTGTCTCCAGAACTGTGAGAGAATAAATTTCAATTGTTTTAAGCCACCAAGTTTATTGTAGTTTGTTATGGCAGTCCTAGGAAACTAATCCAGCTATGGTTATAAAAGATTTTATCTTTGGGAGAAGTTGACTGAAGGGTACATAGGAACTCTCTTTACTATTTCTGCAACATCTCATGTACCTTAAACTATTTCCATACTTGTAAAAAAAAAAAAAAAGAACAATTTTTAAATTATAGCAGAGGCCCTGGACCATCAAATTCTGAACCAGGAAATACATTTCAGTCCTCCAGACTGGGCAACATGAGTATGATAACTACAGAGTTTGGGAGCTAAATATAGAGCCCTCACAATTAAGTGCATGAGTTATTTGTTTATTCCATGTCACCCTTTCACAATATAAACGCACAGAGGCCAGAGACCAAGTTAGTTTTGATCCCTAGCCAACACCTAATCCAGTGCCTGGTACATAGAAAGTACCCAGTAAATATTTGTTGAATGAGCAAATGAATGAAAGAAAGGAAAGAACAGACGAGAAAGGAATTATTATCCATACTTTGTAAGAAGAGATTTAAGTATGCTGCCCTTGCTCGCACAGCCAGAGAAGCAAAGACGCCAGGGCTTCTGGAGAGCCCGATGGTCTTTTCACTGCACCATATGCCTCTCAACGGTTTAGCTTTTTTGGTATCTGCTTTATTTTAGAGGGAAAGTAAACAGAGTAAGAGAACACAAGAGCAAGAGCAGGTACGCAGGGGAGAAAGTGACAGAGAGTGAGCGAGCAAGGGCAAGAGAAAGAGAGGGGAATAGGGGGAGATCAAGTGAAAGAGGGCAAAAAGGACCAAGGACCAGAGGGAGGGAGGAAGAGAGAAAAAATAAGAAAGGGGCGGAGAAGGAGGAAAGAGAAAGTTTGTCTCCAGCATAGACAGTGACATTGAACAACCTATTCCAAATTTCAATATGGCCATGCTCCACACATCCAGGCCTCTGTAAGCTTCCCATTTGCTCTGAAATGACATTATAACATGAACAATCTGCCATTGAGTAATAAATACTTCATGCAAAAACAACAAAATGGTCAGCAGCTAGACATAGGGCCCTCACAATTTATTGCATGATTATTTATTTTACATGATTTCACTCATTTAGTCCTCACAATAAATCCACAAAGATGCCTACTGTCATCTCCATTTTACAGATGAGGGGACAGAACTTCAAGGCACCTCTTCACCCCAGTGCTTTCAGATCCCACTGCATTACTTCTGCAAATCTGATCTCCACATCTTTTCCCCACCCGTTACCGTGAAGAAACTGCCATGACTCAGGTAGAGCAACACTTGCCTAATATCTACAGATTAGGAGCTCAACTGCAAGCTTGAAAGTGAAGTGGAAAGGGCCTTGAAGGATCAACATGGGTGAAGCTTAAAAACGTTATGCTAAGTGAAAGGAGACAACCACAACAGAGTACATGCTGCCTGATTCTATTTCTAGGAAGTTCTAAAAAACACAAACCTAATCTATAATAACAGAAATCAGTCCCTGGTTACCAGGGGTAAGAAGACAGCTTGCCAAGGGACACGAGGGGAACTTCTGGGTGGTGAAAATATTCTATACCTTGTTTGGGGTTGTGGTTACATGGTTGTGCATGTTTGTCAAGACTCAAAATGTACACCTGCAAAGTGCGCATGTCATTGTATATGAATTGTGCCTCAATAAAGTTGATGACTTTCCGCAAAAATAAAGAAAAGCTTTTGGAGCCAGCAACCCAAGTTTTGAAGTTCGCTTTGTTTCTTCCGGTCTGGGTGACCACTTAACACATCTGAGCCTTGCTTTCAGACTATAGTGAGGTTTAGAGATAGTCTACACCAAATACCCGGGAAAAGAGAAGGTCTTCAATAAATAGTGGCTTCTCTTATTACCACTAATTAATAACAATGAAAAATAATAATCCAAATGGCCTCAACTCTCTACTTCCCTTTGCAAGGTAGATCTTAAACTGCTAACGTTCCTTACTATGAATTCTCACTGAAAACCAGCACACACTCTTGTGGCATGCAATCGTTTGAATGTTTATGCTAGAAGAGATAATTAAAAATGAATAATAAATATATGGAGATTAAAGAATTCTTGTTTATATATGAAAATGGGCCATGAAATCTTGAATTAATTCAAACCTGAACACTGATGACAGTTACCATTTCCCTCCCAAAGAATCAAATTTTCAGTCTAAGTAATTCCATGGGGCATTTTCTACTATATTGTTACCCAGGGTGGAATTTCTCTAATAATGCCATTAGAGGGGAAAAAAATTCTGGACTATAAAGTCCTTTTGTATTAGTTTTTGTTCTTTTCCTAAGAGTATTTTTCTCTGAGGATAAGACACACAGGTCAGCATAGTAAATTTCAAATGTAAAGCAATCTGGGTTATATGGTTTTAAAGCCAAAATCTGTGAGCACATCTCCTTGTTTGTTGGTCACCTCCCTCCACATTCAGAAAACTGCTTTGCAGAAAACTGTTCAGTTATACTTAAGCTTACAAATAATTTCCCCAGAGCTGAACTAGAAGCGAATTAGAAAGTTGCCAGATTCTTGGTGGAATTGAGGCTCTCAGAGTGAGGCTGCTGAACACTGAGCTATAGTGGTGAGATTCTATATGTGAAATGAATTAAAGCAACCAGTGAGAGACAGGTTCAATATTGCAAGGCAATAGTTAACCCACTCTTTCAAAGATGCCTATATTCCTCTTTGGGGGAAGTTTTAGCTAGCTGAAGAGTAAATTTCTCCTGCTAACTGCCATGCTGGCTTCACCCCACGTGCTCTCAGTTTTAGAACAGATCAACTCAATGAAGTGCAGTCTCCCATTTGGCAGAAATCCCTGTTTTATATTATTCCATAAAGAGCACTGGGGAATCAAGGGTCTTCAAAAGACCCATGGAAGTTTCCAGAAAAAGAAGTAAATACAGTCACTACTTAGACAAGGGCTGCTAAATCTCAACCCAATGGAAAGCTCTGAAAGTGCACAGGTGTTAGGTTGCATCCCTAGCCTGAATTAGGTCCTAACAGTTCAGAAGTCTCAGGGTTCATTAGCTCATCATCCCACTTGGACTCTTCAAGAAATAAACTTTGCTAATAGCATGATAGTTTTGATTTGTGGTTTGACTTTCCATATATCTAACCATGAACAACAGCTTCTCAAGAGACCAAAACAACTTTTCTTAAGAACTAATTCCATGCTGTAGTAGAGACCATTACATATTCAACAGAGCTCATTTCCTCTTCCTCCTGGGCACACAGTCAGACATTTTCCAGGCATCCTTGCAGTAGGCACAGCCATGTAACTAAATTCTGGCCCGTGGAATGTAGTTAGATGTGATCATGGCAATTCTTAGTCCTGTCCCATAAAAAGCTCCCACATGGTCTTCCATCCTCTCCATTTCCATATACCAATTGAACAGAAGGGATTCTGTGGACACAGAGAGTGTGGCAGAGTCACAAGATGGAAAAATCTTCGGTCCTGAATGACAGCAGGGAATGCAGTTCCTCTGCCGATCCACACTGGGTGTGATATGAGTAGAAATCAAAATTTTATTGAATTAAAATAATGAAATGTTAATGTGATTTGTTGTAAGAGATAGCCAGTCTTGCCTAACATAACTTCTTCCCATATATTTATCACCTTCAAAACCTCCATTAAATTATTTCAATTTGAAACACAAAAACAAAAGGATGTCAACATTTAGCTTACGCAGAATAAATGTGTCTTGATCAAATCTCACCATAATTCAGGCTGAGAGCTGTTGCTTCAAGCTCTGAACTGTCTATGACTGTCCTCTTCCTCTCCTTCCCACACACATCAAGTTCAAGTAAGTCTTCTAGAAGCCAAGAGCTGACAGCTGTCTGGTATCAAACAGGAAGCCCACATGTCTCAGGCCCCCTCCGGTAACACTGCAATTACCTACCACCTGCTTCTCATGAGGATCTCAGTGCACTCTTTTCCATGGCCTCACAAAGAAAAGGTTAATGTGGAGTGTCAGAATCCAATAAGCAGGAAAATCATAGATTTCTATTGAGAAAATAGAAGAAGTTATACCCCAACTCAGTCACGGTTCTGAAAGCTAGCTTGTATTACCCTGGCCTCCTTCTGGTTTCATGTTGGCCTTTTCCTCTCACGCTGATGTGGCTCCTCCTCATTGCTGAAGATGTCCCTTTCACCCACTGCAAATCGTCCAGACATACTCGTGGAGAGCGGTGTTCCAGGCTGGAGGCACTCCAAAGGGCAAAACCATCTCCTTCCCTTCTGCATCCCCAACCCCAAGCACATAGTAGGTGTAAGAGTCAGCATAGGATAACTGCTTTAACAATCCCAAAATTTTGGTGGCTTAAAACAATGAACATTTGTTCTGATTTTATGCAAGACTCCAACACATAGGGCCCAGGCTCTTACATTCTTATCTTTCCACCAAATTCTATGAATTCAGTGTCTTCTACAGAAAAGAAAACAGAAATCACATATGGCAGGATGCATGGGCTAGACCCGAAGGTGGAATACATCAGTCTTACCCACATTCTGTTGGCCAGAAATCAATAGGATGGCCACATCTAGAGACAAGAGAGTCTAAGAAATGTATTCTCACTCAAAAGGGAATGGGAAATGAAATATAGTGACCCAATGGGGAAGGGAATGTCTCCCATAAGGGAGTTAGCCAGGTTTTAGAGAACTGATCCAAAAATTTGTTAATAGAAAAATGAAATTTCCCAGAGCTATACAAGAGAGATGCTATCGTAGCCCAATGAACCAGGACAAAGTATGCCAGCCAGAGGCTCATGTGAGGTGGAACTTCACACAAGTTGGGAGCAAACTGTCTGAGAGGGGAGATTCCATGTGCACATCGAGCTAGGGAGGACCTACAGGGGAAAACAGATCCATACTGCTTTGAACGGGCAGACTCACGGTTCCAGAGACAGCCAAAGGGTTCAGAGTACAGGACCTCTCATTTTACAGATAGGAAAGCAGGTGTCCAGAGAGGGAAGGCAACTTGCAAATCGCACATCTAGCAAGCAGGAAAACCAGGACTGAAAATTCTTCTCCCTGCCTATCATTTCCACTCTACCATGTTAGTTGGTTATACATCCCTCTATCTGCAAAAGTTCTTGCTTTAAAGAAAGTAGCCAACAGCTAGAGTATTCTTTCAGACAAAAGATCTGTGGAAACCATGTTTCACATCCTGGAATTTGTTCTTCCCAAACCCTCCCATCCAGATTTACATAAACTGTATCTGCAGCAGGTGCCTATAAGAGATACAAGGACAAAGACACTCACAAGCTTCCACAGTCTGTGTCACCCAGATGGCTTCCTGCTCAAGCAAGAAGGACTCAGCTCTGTTTTCATCCATAAATGTTTCTTTATTTGTCCCCAGAGGCCTTCCTGTCACCTGCAGGAGCGCTTCTCTGCAAGCTCTGTGAGTTACAACTCTTTTAGAGGGTATGTTCCAGACAATGAACTTCTCTCCTTCCATCTTTTAAAATGAGATTAACCCAAGATCACTGCAGAGGCTCCGTGAAAAGCTCCCAATGCTAAGCATTTCTCACACTCTAACACTAGTGCTGGAATATCTCCATATTGTTTTCTAAGTCTGAGAAAACTTGGATGGTCCAGCTTTGTCTGAAGAAGAACAAGAGAGAATCACAATTCATACAAATTTTCAAGCTGGCATTCAAACCTTCAGGGGCTGTGAGACCAAAGTTTCCTCCCCAAGATAATTTAGGACTAAGTTCCTTTGTACTCCAACCAAATCTAATTTCTCCCCTCTCTATCTAGAATGCCCCATTTTTCACACTCCATGCCTTTGGGCAACTGTATCTGATTTATTTGAATTGTGGGACATGGTAAAGAGCGGTGGAACATAAAATACAGCACAATCAGGAAGGACTTTGAGTTCCAGGGAGAAGAGTTTTATTTTTGTTCTACAGTAAGGATTAGCAAACTATGACTGGTGGGAGAAATCTGGCCCATCACCTGTTTTTGCAAATAAAGTTTTATTGGAACACCAGTCAAGCCCATGTGTTTGCATATTATATATGGCTGCTTTTGTGCTACATGTAGGCAGAGTTGAGTAGCTCCAACAGAGACCGTATGGCCCATAAATCCTAAAATATTTACTATCTGGCCCTTTGCAGAAATGTTGGCTGACCCTGTTCCCCAGCATTAGAGTCAGTCTTGGAGTGGATGTAGCTCACGTGGTTGAGTGCCTGCTTCCCATGTTTTAGGTCCCAGGCTCAATCCCTGGTACCTCGGGGAAAAAAAAAAAATCAATCTCTGGGGATTTGGAAGCAGGAGCAGGACAGGATCTGAGATGTGCTTTAAGCCAAGAACCTGACAATAAGTATAAGAAGGGAAGCCCTCAGATGATTGCTGAGTAACTGGGAAGAAGGTGGTACCATTAAGAGATATCAGAGACAAAGGGAAAAAAGCAAATTTAGGAAATGAGGAGATCAGTTTGCAACATGTGGCGTTTGAGATACCTGTTAGGACAACTGGTGCAGGAAATGATCACAGAGAAATATTGATGCTGGACTGGGATTTAAGTGCAAGATCAAGGCTGGAGACATGATCATCCTTAGTATGGTGGTATTATCATGAAAGAAGAGAGGAGAAAGGACTAGGGCAAAGGTTGGAGATCCCTATATTTATAGGTCAGGAGGATAAAGCACAGCCAGAAATAACATCAAAGGTGTGGACTGAGGGTCAGGAGAAGGACAGGCAAAAAGAGAGCCATGGAAAGTGTGTTGCTTGTACACCAAGTGCAACAAAGTCAAGAGGAGGAAGAGGACGAGGGTTGGTGAGGCATCACTGGAGTGGCAGTGCAACAGTAGAGGTCACAGTCTACCTCCTGGTTCTTGCCTCATCCACTGAGAAGCACAGGTTGCTGGGTAAGTGAAGTCATACTGTGGAAGATGCAGTCTAACACCTAAAGGGAAACAAGACTCCAAAGATATGAGCTCTGTCCATCCCAGACCCTCAGTCCCAAGACTGAAAGGAAGGCACAAGCTGTCCCTAACACATGAGTGGTCCCAGCCATTGCCCCATATCCAAGGCTCAGCTCTGAAAGCCTAGGATGCTCCCAACACCAGGCACCCCAGAGTCCCTTGTGATCACATCAGCCAACGGGTATACTTCCCCTCCACGGCTTACCATGACCCAGAGCTTTCTGGCATCAGTGGCCACTGACTGGACAGTGCAATGATCATTTCTATTTGCAGCAACAAATTCTCTACAATATTACATTAACTTCAAAATGATGACATTTGGAGTATAACAGCAAACTGATTCCTAAGAAACAGAATGGATTTTACTTGCTATTATTGCCATAAGTGGAAATCCAAAAAGGCTGTAATAAATAATATAACCACATTATATTTATTCTCCCTTGATATATCCTTTATAACATAAACTAAAAGAGGTAAGTACCATGGAGGAAAGAGAATCATTTCTAGGATGACATGGAAGAGACTTTGTTGGGGGAGGAGGGGCAGGCTTAAGGAGAAGCAGTGGGATGTCTTTCAGCAAAGGCAAGTTTGTAATGAGGACTAGACTGACTTTTTTAAAAAATAAGAGCTATTCAGGTGTGAAATGGGCTCCCCAGAAATGAGGTGGGAGTCCCTCAGCTTTTCTGGGGTGGTAATAATGGCTTAGTCATGTATGACAGCTTGCATAATGGTTACTCTAGCTTAGGGGACTTTGGACAGCCTTCCTGTGATTTATACAGCCTATTTTACCAGGGAAAATGGAGAACCAAGGTTTGTTGTGTGTTCTTAAGACATACACTTCAAGCTATCTTTAGGTACCAATTCAGAAGAAATGCACCAATCCAGAATATGCCTTCTTAGAAATGATTTCAGAAAAACCTTTAGCCCAGAGTCACAAATAGGCAGTGGAGGAGCCAAATCCGGTCTGTGGGAGTATTTCAATAACCTTGCATAGTTTGGTTTTGGTTTTGTGTTTTAAATATCTGAATCGATTCCCAATTCTTCAAATTTAAGAGAGGTAGTAGATGCTGTTGTGCCCCACCCAAATCCCCTTCCCCTGGAGCTGCACCCATGCTCCAGATGCTAATAGCCCACAGCTGCCTTTTCTTCAAGACCTGCCCTCAAGTAAACAGGGACCCCCTACCTTCACTGCAGCCAGCGGCCAATGACAGGCTGACATGGAGGTGCTGCAGAAGCAAAAGGCCTCCCCACCATGCCTCAGGTTTGGTGCAGTTCATGCTCCAGAGTTCCCCTTGGGATCAGACTGAAGTTGGATGCCAGCCAAAACCACATCCTTGCTTAGCTCCTTCTCCTTGGAGCTGTGGATCTGAAAGTAGGATCCCCAAACCAACAATAGGAGCCTCCCTTAGAAACTTATTAGAAATGCAAATTTCAAGCCCCATTCCAGACTTCCAGAATGAAAAAATCTGGGGGTGGAGCCCAGCAGTCTGTTTAAACAACCCTTGTAGGTGATTCTAAAGCATGCTGGAGTCGGAGAAGTACAGCATTAGACTAGGTCCTCAATTAAATCAATTCAATCACTTTCACATGGGTCACATTTCAGGCTTTGCTTCCAGGGAACCGAATCTAAGACAGAAAGTTCACATTTTTAAAAATCTGCTATTTCCAGTTTCTCTTGAAAATTGCTTCTTTCCGAGAGAAAAGCAATCAGCTTGACTTGGAAGAGCAGCTCACCCATTTAAACAGTTGACATGGTTGTCCATTGGTTTGCTCCCGACTTATCACACACACACCAGTCTGGGCTGTGTACGTCAGTCTGGACATTTGATCTAGTTCCAGACTGAAAGCTTCTGGAGGTCCAGGCTCACCAGTCTCATCTCTGTATCCTCAAAGCTTGGGACATAGCTGGCATTCTGCAATGTCTAAGCTAAGCTGAGCTGCAACGAACAAACCCCGTCTGTTAAAACCGGCCAACATTAGCTAAACTCCAAGGCAAAATTCATGCAACTAAGAATCCAGGAAACAATCCCTGCACCAAGTTAATATAATGACCTTATAGACATTACAGCTATACATTGGCTATAATTGTGCAAGAATGTAATGTGCAGGAGAAATTGGTTGCTGATTCACCCAATAGCCACCCTAAGCCCTGAAGCCTACAGATTAATAACCCTTGTAATTTTATCCCAGTCCGAGTAATTGCAGTTGCCATCTTCACTCATTTAATATCTAAATCCTCAAAGTAGGCTTCCAGGCTTCCCATACTTGGTTCCCATAGTCACATGGTTTCTTTAGCCCAGAGAGATATTTTTACTAGAATCAAGTTGCATGTGAAATAAAACAAACACAAAATAAAATCTGGCTGCAAACCTGAGCCCTGGAAGGAAAAAAAAAGTAATTTCCAACCCAGCACTAGCTGGCTGCTCTCAAATTATCCATGTAGAAAATTGCCCAAACTTTTCTACCCAAACTGCATTTGTTTCCGATTTTAAACTTAGTTCCGTTCCTAATTTTTCTTCCTTTTTCCAAAGCTTCTATCTTTAGGAAATATGGAGCCCAAGTTCTATAATTTGCACTTCATTTGAACACTAATGAAAAGAAATGCTCTTCCCCTTCAAACTATTTCCTCAGTCAATTAAACAAATCCTCCAAGTAGAGTGTGTGAAGTGATTTGTGTCCAAGAACTTAATTAGTACTTAATTCTGGAATTTGTATCTTCTTAAACCCACATCCTTTTAAGTTTTCACCAAGCTCAAAAAAATGGCCCAGGTGTGGTCTCTTTCCAGAAGATCAAGGCAGAAGCAGATTTGAAGAAGTCAAGAGGAATAAAAGACCATCTGTGTGTTCAAAACGGCAACAGCCTATTGCAGCCTTTTTTTTCACCAACAAGGGTTCAAATCCACAAAAAGGACAGGAGCAAATTATACTTGCTTACACTGCAAAATAATAACTGTCTCATTGTAAAGGGAATTCATTTTCGAAAAATGGGGAGAAATTACAGAAAAAATATAAAGGAGAAAATAAAACAGTCATCTGGAGATTACTCAATATTTTAGTCTCTTTCCAATTTTTTAATGTTGAATATACAAAAGGTATGTATTTATTGAAGGTCATATTTCATCCACATTTCTCTTCCCTAAGCCCACTTAGTATAACAATATTTTTCCACATTGTTAAAAAAAAGTTTACATGTCTTTCTTATTCCCATGTGTTCTACCACTTTGACAGAGATTGCCCTTCAGACACCTCTAGGATGTTCTATTAGATCATGTACAGACAAAGCTTAGGGAGCAAAAATCTTACTCTTTTCATGTATAAAGCACAGATTTATATATATAACATAAGTTATATATATGCACAAACACACAGATATACAGTATATATCTAGTATTAAAATTTCATAGTGGGGTGATGACAAGTAAAAGAATATCTAAAAGGCTTATTAGGGGAGCAATAAGGAAAAATAGGTTGAGAAATATTGCAGCAGATAACTGGATCATAATTGATTTAACCAATCCTTGTAAAAAAAAAAAATGCCAGCACAAATTTAAGCTCTTGCTTGGTATTAGACTGTTAAATAAAAGCAAAAACTAAACAAAATTTTATAACATCTGCTAATGACCATATGTTCTTTTTCATGTAAAAGATATGGTTCCCTATGGCTTGGATCTCCAACAACCCAAGTTATTAAAGCAGGAAAAATGAATCTGATCTACTTGTTGGCAGTCTGTACCAGACTTCCCAAGCTTCCATATGTCCATCATTTAGCTCTACTCTGCAGGAAGGAAAATAACATTGAATAAGTCCTCATTTAATCCTCAGCACAACACTATGAATCGCTTATGTGTTTGTTCAAACTTTTATTTCAGTTCTGAGAGGTTATGTGGCTTGCCTAAAGTCACACACTTATTTAGAGACGGAGCCCATATTTGGCCCTAATATTGGTCCTCTTCATACACTCCCACAGAATCTTAGTTAAGTCACTCTTGGACTTTTCATCTAGAATTTAATTTCTCTGTCAGTAAAATGAGAGGGTTATCCAATTAGATTTCTAATTGGAGCCTACAATTCCAGGTTTCCTAGAATCAATTACTAAAATTTGGGTCCATGGGTCTAACACCAGGCTGTCGAAACTGCTAGAAATTGGAAGAACTGCATTCTCCTTCTCTTATCCCTCCACATTTTGGAACAAATCGCCCTCACCTTCGAGGTTCTGCCCTCAGAGCCAAGGCTTTCCAGAAAGTAAGTATGCTCTGACTTCAACTTTGAAAGCACACAACTCACTCTGCCCCCTTTCAGGAGCTATTTTTTAGGCTCATTCCCAGCCAGAGCCTGGGGGAGAGCTCTGCATGGACACAGAAGATAAACATCTAGCCCTTAATGAACAGTGTTTTGTTTTTCTCCAGGCCATTGTCCTGCTTTTAAGCACTAAACAGAGTAGATGTATCAGCATCATAAGACCACTGTCTAATTAAAAGAAAGTTTTAAGAACTCCAAGCCCTTTTGGGATTTCTCACCAAACTGTGAGTGTCCCCATGCTGAAAGAACACACATCTTTTAGAAGACACCATTGGATGGCATCATTTCAAGTGCATATGGACTGCTCCATTTTCCCCAACTTTCTGGCACCATGACAAGTCCTCTCCTGTTGAAACATACCCAGATATTGGGAGCTCTGCAGAGGGTTGGACAGCAGCACGCACTTGCACAGGTCAGACCATCAGTGGCATTTCTATTGAGGTTCCTTATGCTGCCAGGCTATGCTCTAATAAACATTTGTCAGACTCCAACCCATAGGTCACTGCATTGCAAGGATGTTGCTGGGATTCCTGCACGGATGTGCCCCAGCAGCCTGCTAAGTGAAATTCATTGCCCAACTGGAAATCATTTTCATTTAACTTGAATGCCTCACTTTACCAATAAAAGCAGAATCAATCCATCCTGACTGGCCAGCAGCTTGGACCATTCCCCTGACTACTCTACAACTAAATGTGCATGGACCCAAGGACAAACTGACAGTCAGTAAAATCTGAAATGGAGGGCACATTTTGAAATTTGGAAGAAAAAATGTACAGAATCCAAACTGCTAGCAGAACAGGTGCACTCACAGTTAGAATTCCACGAATCTTTGCATAAAGCCTTGAGAGCTCTGTGCTCCTATTCAAAGCAAAAATGTGAGTTCCCAGGTCTCAAAATGTTAGAAACCTCTTTTTCACTCACCAGAACTCCAGAATTCCAGGTATTACAGGGTTGAAGAACTTCTGGCCAGGACCTAATTTTATCCGGCCCTAAGCAAATTTTCTAAACATACATGTCTGTCAGGGATCTTAAATCTTTGAGCTAAAAATCATTTTACTATTATAATTCAGAAAATACAATAATTGGGTTCCCCCTTAAGAGGGACCGTAATGTAATTAAATTATTTTTCCTGTTGAATGGGCAGATGCTGCCTTTTTCTTCTATGTATGTCTTTCTGATATTTCAAGGAAAATCATTACTTTCCTAATTTCCTCATGATTCCTAGAGTCTAGCACTATATTGTATAATTCACCTGGGGTGCTATTAGTCACCTTAGCAGTGAATAACATAAATCTAAAAGAAAATGCTCCCATGCAATATATTTAATAGGATTTGATCTTCTTAGCCTTGATTTTAAGTTCTAACCAAATAAAACCAAAAAAAGAAAATACTCTCAAAAAAAGAACACTAATGAGCCTGATTTTTACTTTGGCATGGTCTTCAGTTGACCTTTTACTGTAGATGTTTTTAATTGGAGAAGAGAAAATATATTCTAAAGAGCCTTCTCATTATGCCAAAAAAAAAAAGATCCCAAGCTACACATTCTCACCCCAGAACTTCAGAGCTGCCTGCTAGAGATGAGAGCAAAGAGGAGGGAAAATCCACAGAGCCTACCACCACCTCACCCATTTTTGTCTGTTCCCTCACTCCATATGTTGTCTCCATCCACCTGGTCACCCATGGTCCAGGCCCTAGGGACAGCTCTGATTCCCCTCTTTTCCTCATCTCCCACAAAGGAGAGGTCACTGAGTCTCCATGACTGTATCTCCTAAGCATTTCTAAAGCATTCTTTTTCTCCCCTCTTTCCCAAACCATAAACTTAACTCAGGCCCTGTTTATATCGCAGCTGGATTTCCAGCCAACCTCTGAATAGGACTTCTGGTCCTGCCTCCAGCATGGTGGTTTCAAACCACAAATGGAACCAACACCCTCTACTTGGAAAATATAGGCTGTATCCCATTGCCAAAGGATGTGCGAGGTTTAGACTACCAAGTATGGCTATGAGAGCCATTGTGGTTTGGCCCCAGCCCACTTCTGATTTAATCTCCATTCATTAATGGTAATATTTTGTAGGGTTTGGTAAATAAATAGATTCCTGTGGTGAAGAAAGGGAGCACAAAATAACAATAACAATCACATCCAATACTACAAGATGCTTACTCTGGGTAGGACAGTGCCAAAGACTTTATAGGCATTACCTCACTAATCTCAACAAGTTAGGTTTTATTATTTACCCCATTTGTTAAGTGGCAGAGCTAGGAGTGGAATGAACCCAAGCAGAGACAGCAGAACACACATCTTATCCGCTGTCCCACACTGCTTCCCCTGCAATGTCAACGTGTGACATTTCCAGGTGGTAGTACAAATCAAAATTCTGCAGGTACCCACCAGGCACTGCTCACAGTACACCCTTCAGTTAAACTCCCAGAACTGTGCAGGAGGGAGCCACTTGCAGAAGTTAGGAGCTCAGGGTTGAAAGGGTCCAGAAGACATCAGGAAGTCTGAATTCCAAGTAGAGTAGAGGAGGCCAAGCCCAAACCATGCATACAATCTAAACTGCACTTCATCCAATTAACTCTCCCAGTTATCCAAGGCTGTATGCAGAGAGGACAAGGATACTGAAGGATTCCAGCCCTGAAGGCACCTATGATATGGGTCCATGCTTATCAACCACTGTTCTGATCCTCATGAGCAACCTATGGAAGTGAGAATGTATTAGGCAGTAGACCTGAGGGGACTTTGCCCACACTGCTCTCTTCCTGGATTCCTCTCCCCTATCCACAACCCCACCAAATTAATGGTTACTCCATCTTCCTATCTCAGCTGACCATCGTTTCCTCAGGGATACTCTCCCTGAGCAGATCAAATCCCCTATCAGATGTTTCCTTCATGCTCTTCTTCATAGCAATCATCATTATTGTAATCTGACACTTGTTTTTCTAGTTCCTTAAGGTCTCTCTCTCCAACCTGGCTGTATGCTTCGTAATAGCAGAAACTGTGTCAATTGCTCTGCACAGTGCCAGGCATACAGTGAATGCTCAATAAATCCTTGTTGAACAAATGAATGAACTAGTGAGAAATTTAGTCTTCGCAACACTTGTATTTGTCATCAAGTTCAGAATCTGATTTTTGCACCGGCATCCTGTGAACTTAGTGAATGAGCCAGTCTCCCTGAAACTGACCCTTCTGGAGACCCTGAATAAATGGCTCTGGGAGCCTGTGGAATTGAAACTAGTTCTTAGTGACCTCACCAAGGTCCAGCTTAGGCATCCAGGCAGCCTTTGCACTAAGATTCTCATCTCATCTCTAGTACTATAAAACAGTGTCCAACATTGGTCATCACATTACTTGAGGGCATGGCTACACACAAAAATTTGATCTGCTGGTTCCTGTTTTATGCACACTCATTCTCCAAAATCAAATAGCAAATGCAAGGTGGCAGGGAGGACTGGCAAACAACAAACTCCAGGTGGAAAGAAACAAAAGCCTAACTTAAACAAAACCCCTTCCACTTAGGGATGATAAACACAACATGGCACGGAGACATAAACCATAAACAGGCTATCCCTTTAAAAATATAATGATCAATCTGTTGTTAAGCCCACAACCAGTTGCAGTATTAATCACACTCTCCTGGCAAAAGAATCCATTTCCCAATAAAGTTTGAGTGGCAGAGAAAAGGCAGAGCCAACAATCAGGAAATAAACTATGCTTCCAAATGATCAAGGAAAGCTGCTCTTCCTGCTGGCTGCTCTCTTACCGTCCTGCTGCTGGGACCAGACACACACCAATACACACACCATTCTTCCCCCACATCCTGTTTCCATCACTGCAGAGTAGTCCATGGTTCTCTTCTAGGCCCATTTTTCACTCTGTACCAATTTTGAACACTTTCAACAGAGACCTCACAGGAAAATTCAGTAATTACTTAGGCACAGCCATCACCTCCAGTTTCTTACTCAGCGCTGAAGATTGAACAATGGGTGTCCTGTGAGTTCCAGAGGGCAGACCCAAGATGACTACAATGTTAATGAGAGGCAGAATCCTCTTGCCCTTCAAGACTGAGTTGCGCTCTCTCTCTCCTCTGCGGGTAATCTAGAACCACTGGTGCTAAATCGTGTTTGCATGGTCTGCCTCACCTCCTGAACTGTGAACTCCTGAAGGCTGGGTTCAATCCTTACTCCTCTTTATTTTTCCAGTGGCTGGGACAGAGCAGACATTCATTAATACTTACAGAATGGTCTTCACTCACTATGAGAAAGGTGTCTCTAATAAATGAAGCTGACTTGGGAATCAGTGAACTCCCCGTCACCAGAATGCCCAAGAGAAGTTAGAGGACCAGCTCTCGGGAGCTGATTCCTACATGATCCCCTCTCAGCTGTTCTTTTTCTTTAACCGGCAAAGGATAGTTTTCCTTCCATATAAATGTTAGGATCTGTTGGGTCAATCCATCTGGAAATGATGTGATGTTATTAAGTCCACATTAAATAAAGGATGAGTTTTAAATTAAGGACTCTTTACAATGTTAAATCTTCCTTTCTATCCATAAACACAGCATCTCTCTCCACTTATTTAAGCCTTCTTTATGTGGCCCTTGGAGTTTCTCCGGGTAAATCGCATGCAATTTTTGGTTAAGTTAATTCCTAGATACAGTATCATTTTTGTTGCTATTGTGAATGTTGTCTTCTCCTACATTTCCTTAATTTATTATTGTGGTATAGAGGAAAATTACCGATTAGTATATGTTTACATTATCTAAAAACTTGTTGACATCACTAGTGCTAATGGTTGGTTAATTTTTTTTTCTTCAAGTAAATGGTATTATAAGCAAATAATTATAATTTTGATTTTTCCCTTCCGATCCATAAAATGATTTCTTTTTATTGTTTTACTGCATTAACCAGAATCTTTTTTAGTATGTTAAAGAATAGCAATATTCACGGTACTCTCATTTTTCTAAACTTAAAAGAGAATGCTTCTAAAATTTATCCATTAAACGTAATGTTTGCCGTAGGCTTTTGAAGCAAAGCCTTTATCAGGTTAAAGACATTCACTTTCAGAATAGATTGTATTATTGTTCCCAATTATTTGCTGCCTCTCTCTACCAGGCGCCAGTCTACAGGGTACTCCCTTTGGAGAAGGAGAGGTTCCACCACATTGGCATCAGGCTTGGTCATGCGACTTTCTTTGGCCAACAGACTATGAAAGGAGGATTTAGGAGCCATCCCTTGGTTCTTCCACAGCTCTTTTCCCTTTGTAATGGGATCAGCCTATCCCCAGTAGCGTGTTCCTCCCACCTGGGTCCCAAAATGAAGATAGGCAGAGACAGCCAGCATATAACATCAACAAGGAAGCAACCTTCGTTGTCATAAACTACTGAAATTTGTGGGCTAAACCTCACAAAAGCTGATTGATGAGCTATCTATTCTTATTTTTCTCTGGGCTGCTGTCATAATTGGGTGTTTTTTCTACAGCTTTTGAGACATCATCTGGTTCTTTAATCGGTTAACGATTTCTCCTGAAAGTTTTCTGAAGTTAATCTGTATCAGATATTAGCTGTCCAACGACAAAAAAATAGGAATGCATCTCTCTCCATAATGTGGCAATGTCACTGGGAGATGGCTGCCCAGCCTGGAACTAGATTTACCAGCACCTCTGGCACGCATGTGTGATCCTGCAATTAGTTCTCACCAAGTGAGCATGAATGAAGATATACATGTCATTTAAAGGCCCAGAAGCTTTTATAAAACAGCCATAGATTCTCTACCCTCTCTCTTCTGATGGCTAGAAGCACAGGACTCCGAGCCACCAGATGGAGACAGCCCGGGTCTTGGCTATCTGCCAACCTCTGCACTGTTTTGTGAGCAAGAAATTAACTTCTGTTGGGTAAAGCCACTTAAATTCAGTAGCTTATTTGTTAGAGCAGCTAGTGTTACCCTGATACACCATCCCTGCATTCCGGGGATAGATCCAATTTGTTTATAATATATGATTTTTAAATAAGAGGTCAGATTTAGGACATTAACATTTTATTAAAAATTTTAAATGAAACTGACTTATGATTTTTCTTCTCTGGGACTACCCTCCAGTTTTGATACTGAAGATATCAATTTGGCAGTAAGCATCATAAAATAGCAAGAGCAGTTGTCTCCTTTTATAAATCTCTGGACATCATGGACAAGGCAGGGATTATCTATTCATGTAAAATATTATGGGCCTTATGATTTGGGGAGGAAGAGGAAGTTTTTATACCATCTCAATTTCTTCAGCAATGATAGCTCTAGTCAAGTTTACCAACTTTGGAATTTATATTTTTTCCATAAATGTATTCATTTCATATGTGTTTTCATATTTATTCCCTTACAGTTGTTTGTCCAGTTTGCTTATGATGTCTAAATTACTCCTGTATATCTGGACCTTTTATATGAGCCTTCTCTTTATTGTCTCGATTGGTCACACTAGAGGTTTGTGCAGCTTCACAAACTTTTCAAAGAATTAATCTCTGGTTTTTCTACTTATTGCCATTTTTCCATCCTTTTTTTATTGCATTCTATCTTATCTTATTATTTCAATCCTTCTTATTTCATTGTGTCAGAGAACACAGCATGAATAATGTCAATTCTAGGAAATCTGAGACTGACTTTTCGGTCTATAATACATTCTGCTTTTTAAAAATTTCATGTGTCCCCAAAAATAATATGCATTTAATGTTTATTGGATATAAGCTTGTTAATAACGTTATTCAAATTATTTATAGTCTTGCTTATGTTTGTCTGATCTGTTTCTAAGAAGAGTATATTTTCTATCTACAATGTTAGATTTATCTATTTATTACTATCTTTAACCTTGTCAATTATTTCTTTATATAGTTTAAGGCTGCAATGATTATATTTGCTCATGACTATTATATTTTCTTGGAATATTGTAGCATTTCCAAATAATCATTTTTTGTTCCTTTGATGTTTTATACCTTAAATTCTATTTCCTCTGATATTGAAATTGCTAGCCTGGCATTATATTGGTTATTTTCCTGGAATGCCATTTTTATGCCTTTATTTTCAACCTTGCTCTGTGCTTTTGTTTATATAACTCTCTTAAAACCACATATCCAGCAGGATCATTTTTGCAGTCTAAGAGTCCCTGTGTCTTGAATCCATTTACACTATAATAACTGATACTGCAGGTTGTTTTCTATTTAAAATACTTTTTTCTTTCTACTTTTCTCTCTCCTGCTGACCAGATCAAATTCGTTTTTTTCTATTGCTTGTTTGAAAGTTATAAATTACATTTTTCTTATTTTCACATTTGCCCCTAACTTAAGATCCATATTTACACTTATTCTTTCCTATGAATATCTAAAACTTATCTACGACTGCATCCTCACCACAGTAAGACAATATCACAATACTGCTTTCCTTGACCTCTGATTTCACACCTACACACACACACACACACACAAATGCACACACACTGCATTTTTCAAGTTGGAGTTGTCTAGAAATTTAGTTCCAGATTGGCTATTGGTCCCCATCCCTCTTTTTTCTTGCATCTCTAGAATGCTAAGCAGAAGAAAAGGCTGGTAGACCATGTTTTATCACATGGAGGAAATGGAATTCTCCTCCTCATTTTCGTTGTTGTTGTCCATTTGGTGCTATTAAGAATAGTGCTTCTATAAATATTTTTAACAGCTTTTCTGAGATACGCTTTACCTACCATAAAATTCACCATATTAAGTGTACATTTCCATTATTATTACATTTAGAATTGTGCAACCATCACCACAATCCAATTTTATAACATTCCCATCACCCCAAAAAGATCCCTCATGCCCATGTGCAGTCAACCCTTATTTCTACCCCCAGCCTCAGACAATCACTAATTCTATTTTCTGTCTCTATAGATTTATCTTTTCTCAACATTTCATATAAATAAAATCACACAATAGGTGGTTTTTTCCATCTGGCTTCTTTTCCTTAGCATCATGTTTTTTAGGTTCATCCATGTTGTTAATGTATCAGTAGTTCATTTCATTTCATCACCGAATAGTATTGTATTGGTTGGGTACTTGTTGATGGATATTAGGATTGCTTCCATTTTTTGGCTATTCTGAATACTGTTCTCATGAACATTTGTGTACAAGTCTTTCTGTGGACACAGGTCTTCATTTTTCTTGGGTATATACCTAGGAGTGGAATTGCTGGGTTGAACAGTTAGTTTTGGGTTTTACTTTTCTAAGTAACTGCATCATTTTATATACCTACTGGCCATGTATGAGAATTTCTGTTTCTCCACATCCTGTTATTACCAGTCTTTTTCATTATATGCATTCTAGTAAATGTTCTTCTTGTTTATAAAACCAGAAAAAAACAGGCACCTAGATGAATATATGAAATTTGTGTATATGCCCTGTGATCTTAAATAAGCTATGGGAAAAAAATGTATTAGAAGGAAATATACCAAAATAGCAACCATGACTGCCTCTGGATGAAGGGGATCATAGGTTGTTTCTTCCTTCACCTTTCCGTATCTTTCTTTTTGAAAAGGAAGCACTATTTATTTTATAATGGAAAAAATTAACTTCACTCAAGTAATAAGTTATCTCAAAGTGCTTTACAGCTCCAATAACCTTATTTCACCTATCTTAACTTTCCCCAACAATGACAATTAGATACGAAACTTACCCTCCAGCCCCCAGAATGAACTGCAGAGAGACTGGTGGTTTTATTGAGTTCCAGAGGAGAACTGCAGAGCTTCTGAGAAGAAGATCTGGCTGCACTGTCATTATCTCCATCCATCCCCCAATGCTCTCTGGGCCACTATGGGGACATTTAGACCTCGGCTACTCAGAAACACCTCGTTCCTTTACAAGCATCCTGTGATTGTTACCAGCTTCCCAATCCCAGAGTTGGCTATTACAATACACAAAACTCTACATGGTGTGTGGTATTCAAGTAGTTTTGTGTTTACTTAGACTGCTGCATCATATATCATTGTGAATGCTACTAGGCTAGCGCATAAACTGGGAATCTTGCTGAAATCATCTTCTTCATTCATCCAACAAATATTAATTGAGCACCAACTGCGTGTAAGGCACCTTGCTGCATCCTCCCCAGTTTACAAACAATAAACCACGTACCTAAAGAGTAGCGTGCTTAAGTATCCCATGGGATGAACACTCAAGGGGTCTGTAGCAGTTTACAAAAGGAACTAACAAGGAGATCAAAGACAATTCAAGAAAAATGTCACCTGAGGGTTTGGAGTGCCAGTTGGATATGGAACTCAGAGGATTCCACAACGTCCAAGACAAGCATCTATGGGGCAAGATCAAGGGAAAAGCTCCTCTTCCCTGTACCTGGCTTCCCACCCAAATGTTTTTCCCTTGCCCTTCCCTCTTGGTCACCATCAAACCACCTCCTTCCTACAGGAAGCCCTTACAAACTAGCTACCCTGCCTCAGGCAACCGCCAGTCCAAATGCAGCCAAGCAAGCGTGAGCTAACTCAACCTCTCCAAAGAGAAAAAGACAAAAAGTTCCAACTCGAGTTTTGTTTATGCTACACCATGCCTTCGCACTTATAATTCCTACATTATTGTAAGGATATAACATTTTGTAAAAGAATCATTTAACTATGTATCATACGCCATCATTTTATGTTGAAGATTGTACCTTGTTGAGTTATTTCAGAAATGACTTCAACATCAAGAGCCAAAGGGAAACCTTCAGCTAGAGGGGATGGTGTGACTCGGCCTGATGAATCATTTGCACTCAGTAATAGGGAGTTATCCAAGCCACCAAGCGTGAATTACTAATTTTCAAAAGACTGAAAAATAATAAGGTACAGTCAACCTGAAAACCATTCTGAACATAATCTTCCTTTCAGGATTCAGAAATGCCTGGAAACACTTTAAATTTGTGAGTAAGGACCACAACTCCTGGTTGTCACATCCATATGAAGTTAGTCAATAAAACTCAGCAGGCTTTGAGCTTGCTAATCCTGCTGTTCTAAGCTAAAAAGAATTGCTCTTCTAATAGTAAATGTAGATAAATGCCACCAGAACTGGGTAAAGGAGATGTGCCTATTAAAGAATGTGATAGGTTTTTTTTTCCAAGTTTATTACATAGAATAAAAATCACCCTTTATAGGTGTATAGTTTTATGAATTTTGACAATCTTATACAATTGTGGAAGCTTTACTGCAATCAAGATATAGACTATTTTCATCACCCCCCAAATTCCCTCATGCCCCTTTAGAATGAGCTCCTTCCCCCTCCCAGCCAGTCCCTATTCTCCATGGATCTAATTTCTGGCCCTATATTTTGCCTTTTCCAGAATGTCATATAAATGGAATCTTATAACAGGTAGCCTTTTGAGTCTGGCTTCTTTCATTTAGCATGATCTTTTAGAGTTAGCCATGTAGTCCACTGAGTTTCTTTTAAGTAGAACTTGAATGTTCAAATGGGTGTTGGTTGCCTCACACCAGGCTTTTGTCATTCAAAATGTTATAAAATACCTTTTCAGGGGACTGTCAGAGCAACCTGATACCTTCTTCCTCCTCTATCAAAGGACAAATAAATTTTCATCTTTAGAGAGGTGCAATTCTTTGAAAGAGCAGAGGTCTCCAACCCAAGAGCTTTGACTCAAGAACACAAACTCTGGCCTGGAGCCCTGTGGCCCCAGCACTCAGCAGAAGGCAGGGTACCAGGCATAACCAATTGTTAAACTCACCTGAACTGCAACATCATCAGTGGTCAGCTTGGATAATACCATTTTTGTTCAAAAATAAAATAATCCCACTGGGCAAATTTCTCAAGCAAAGACAGATTATTTTGTTTTGTGGAGTTGTGAGTGCATGTGCATGTTTAAAGCTGGCTCTGAAAGCATTTCCAAAATGCTTCTAAAAGTGCTCTGGGCAAAGACAGCATTTATTGAGTGAGTGATGAAGAGCCAGGTGACTCTTTTGAAAGGCAACATGGTCTGATGAATATGGCAGGCTGGAGAGGCAGAGGAGCCTGCTCAAGTGCATTCCTTGGTGCTGTCACCAGAGAGGGAGCAAGGCTCACCACAGAAGTTGCCAGGAGCTTCCCCACACCACTCACCTAATAGTGTATCTCTTTCTAGAGCATCTCACATTCACTCCTGCACTTCTCATTCTACAAATATTTCCTGAGTGCCCCCTGCATGAGTGCACTAGGATCAACACTAGGAGTGATTCTACTTGTAAAACAAAAAGGTTTTTCTAACCAGGACCTCTCCCTGTCCACCCCATCCCTTGGGCATACCTGCTGCTCCCCTCTTCTATGGTCCAGGCACCTCTCTTGGACCCAGAGGTTTGGAGGGCTTTCCAAACCTCTCTCCTGATAACATTTTCAGCTCTGTATAATAACTCAGTTCTGGAACTTCCATTACCTGGGAAAGATCATCTCACTCTGAGTTGGTCTAGATTCTAGAATAACTCTATCTTCCACCTAATAAGCAAGTAGATAGGTAGCAGGAGAGGATTTATAGCTTCCCAAGATAAAAAATTCTCTAAGCCTGTTTTTTCTCATCCATAAAATGGAGTTAATAATCCCTTCCAGCTGTGAGGATTAATAATGGATGATAATAATAGCAGCTGTTATAAACTGAAAGTATAATTAAGGGTCAATTAAGGGTCATGTGCATGATTTTCATTAATGAGTTTAATCTATGCACCTAACCCTATGAGGTAAGAACATTACTATGATGAAACTAAGGCTCAGAGATGCTAAGCAACTTGCCCAAAACCAACAGCTAATAAGTAGTAAAGTGAGTGTATGAACTATTCTCTTTACCATTATATTTAACTTTATTCCAGTTCTGGCAATCAGTCTCAAAGAAATAATCACTAATGATTAAAAAACTCCTGCACAAAGATGTTCCTCATGGTTTGGAAGGAAAAAATCTGAAAAAAATAAGCATCCAACAACCAGCCATTGCATATGTAAATCATAGGTTTTGAAATGTTTACAGGAAAGAGTATATGAATACATGAGTTCACCTTTTCCTCTCTCCCCAAAACCCACTTATATTACAGTAAATACGTGCAATTAGGACAATGTCATAAAAGCATCAAAAATTTCTGGCGAACTTATAGAATAACAAAAGGCAGATGTAGTAGTGCTGGCAGCACAATCAGGGCATGTGGAAAAGGGAAGAGAGAGCTGGAATAATGGGAGAGAAGTTGCTTCCCATCATGGAGGCCCCAGCGTCGGCAGATACAAATACCAGAAGTGGGAAGAAGGACAAAAACAAAAGAAAACTGTCTTCAGGAAGGTTACATGGGCTGCTCCCCCAATCTATTTACCCATCACCCTTCACCACTTTCTCAAGAGCAACACCTGAATTTGACCCCAGATGAAACAAAAGAAATAATTTTCAAAGGTACTTACTAATCTTCCAAGAAATGGTTTGAACTTCCAGAGTGGAGATTATCATATCAGAATGTTCTTCTTTACCTTAGCATAAGGGAAGTAACATCATATAATGCCTGCTTTTTCTCCAC